>NC_139237.1:28931971-29531971 GCF_977018435.1 Lepisma saccharinum
CTCGTATGAAACAATACTGTCTTGATGCAATATAAACATTTTAGAGTATTTGTTTGCTTTATGTAGTTGTATTTTTTCAAAATTTTTACGTTACTAATTTTTACAGACATATACACTACATTTGTTTACGTTTATTACTTTTGTTAATTGCATGAAATATGTTTGAAAGAATTGCTACAAATGTGTTATAACAAACTGTTAAGTATTACACAATATAAAATCATTTGTATATAATAATAATTAAAAAAAATAGCTTAGCACCACGCCATGAAGGCGTATAGGGGGTGCGGGGGTAACGCCCCACACTGTCTTGATCCGGTTGTGAGTGAAGGTGATGTGATCAGCATCACGCCCCTAATCGCCTTTACCCCCCAGGGTTTCCCCCATGTACACATGTAATTCGACGATGGGTAGGCGCCGGAGCCGCTTCGAACGTTAGAAATGTTCCCGGGTTTGAACCGGCCGGGGATTGAACTCGGGACCTTTAGCATGTTAGGTAGACGCGTTACCGACTTAGCCACCGCGGCCATAAATAATAATAATGTAATTAATAATATTTTACTTGGATACTGTAAGTTTTGACATTATCATATTTATTATATATTTCAGTAGTTATTATTTTTATTATATTTGGTATATAATCGCATTTCTTCTAATATAAATGAAATACTTTTTTTCAGTTCAACAACATTTGTACACAGAGAATTTTAGGAACTGACATTTCTCTTGCATCTGAATAGAGCCACAGATACTAATTCTAACAGTAAATGCAATTACTTTTTACATTTCAGACATTCTCTTGTACAAACGGAACGTTCAGAACAGATATTTCTCTTGTACTTTGAACACACTTGTTATTGCATTCTACTTTTCTTGGTATCGCACAAATAACATTTCCTTTTCTTATGCTGCTCTGCGGAAGTAGATGTTGACGTTGTTGGATCCTTCATTGAAATGGCTGTTTCTATTGCCTGAACAGTGTCACGTTTGAGTCCTTGTCAGGATCTTCTTGTAATATGTTCCTGGACCAGACTTTCTGCAAGATCAATTACAAAGATCCTTCTTCTTGTGTTCTCATTGTTTATATGCCACTGAGGATTAAGTGTTACCCACACTACGTACCCAGCTACCCCACAAACGTCAATGAAGTTCATGAAGAAAGCTGCTGGCCAACGGTTTGTCTTTCTTTTACAAAAGTAAGTATCGACTCCTCCTTTCGTTTCATTATAATACAATATATTATCTGGTGTGTTTCCCCCTTCTATAATTATGTCACTAGTGTGGTGCATACTGCTGAGAAGTAGTTCTGCTTTGGACTACATACGAGATAAGTGTAAAATCTCTGGAAAAACCAAACTCAGAAATAAACACTTTTAGATTTTTGTTTCGTTGGAATTCAGGTGGAATGAAGCATTTGTTCTTCCTAACTGTGACAACTAGTGTACGTCCATTCCTCAGTAATTGCTTGGCAACTTCCAGATCAGTAAAATAATTGTAACACGTAACATGTCTGTTTATGTGATTGTATGGTTCTGTTAGCTGAATAAGCACCGTTCATCCCACATCTTTGGTTCTCGTTGTATTTTCCTTCCCCAAATATGGGATTCCTTTCAATGGATATAACGTTTTCGAATCACATGCTCAAAACATTTGTAAACCATATTTACCTGGCTTAGACGGCTTAGGCGAAAGGATCAATGTCCGGTAAATGGTATCAGTTGTTCGTCTACTGTTATAATACACCCTTGAAGTTAATGTTTGGTGAGATTATTGGAAACTGTATCCCACACATCACGAATCGGTGCAAGCTTGTCTCTTTTGCGACGTTCACTTCTTGTAATTTTGTCGTCAAAGCGAAGGAATACAAGGAGTTCCTTGAATCTATTCTTGCTCATAGTAGCACGAAGAATTGTAGGACCATACATTGAATTCCACAATGATGAAACTGTAAGATGGTTGCACTTGAAATGACCAGCTGTTATAAGACGGCCTGTGAATGCACCGATTTCAACTTCATCAAAAGGGACCAAAGATGTATTTTTCTTTTTCAGATTATACACTCTTTCAGCTTCCTGGTTGGTAAATTTCACCATGTCTTTCATAATGCTGGATGATACAAAAAGACTGACACAATCTTTTGGGCTTTCCAAATGTTTATTTGGTGGAAGCAAAACTTTAGATGAAGCTCCTTTTATTATATTGGAAGCCCTAATCTTGGAAGCGGCAGGTGGATTTTTGTGCCATTCAGAATGGTCTTTTCCAACGTAAGACGCGTTTCCCAAATCATAGGGTTGTAACACTTCTTCACTTTCAATTACAGTGTTTCTGTAATCACTGTCTATATTTATATGATTATCATCACTGATGTCACTGTGTGGGTTAAGAGTCACTGTCGTCACTTTCTTGTTAGCTACTATCATCATCCTCTCCTCCCTACAACTGCAAGCAAGCAATAATATCTTTCTCAGTAAGCTTGGGCATAGATGTCAATGAGAAATCACCTGGAATGAGAAATGGAACTTTAGTGACCTAATGAACTGAAATGTGTACTACGGAATTTAAAAAAAATGAAAGAAAATTTACGTAAACAGTGGAAAAGCCGCAGGAGTCCAACGGACTCACCATGTGCTTCTGCGTTGCAAAATTATATATTGCGGTGTAAAGAAAAACATATTATATGAAAATCATGAAAAATCGGACATGATGTACGTATATTTTTTAACCAATTAGGAATACTAGAACAGATATTAGAAAATATCACAATATTACAGAACTATAATTAAAAATGTAGTGTAGTGAGTACGATGGACTCACCTTGGCCTTTCTAGGGTTAAACACGCAAAGACGTTGCCATCCCGATTCTGGGGTCAGAACAAGGCCCAGTTGTCCGGCTGCAATCAACTAACTTACGTATTTGAGACAGGAACAGGTGTTCACTTTTTATTAAGGTTTTTAACCTATTGTAATTCCGAGGCTGTCGCCTGTAGTGATATTTTTGGAACACTATGCTGATAGGAATTCCGCGTCATTATTATTTCTCGGGAGAGAGATGACTGCAGCCGTACAAAGATCAATGCCGCTTCAGCAGGTTTTGAAGTTTCTCGCCTTTAAAGTTCGTCTTACAAATGCGCTGGAAAATAAATAAGATGTAATTCTTGAATCTTTCCTGGCGGCGGATGATGAAGAAGTTCTCTTGGGATATCAGCCAGCTGATCTCTGGATAGGCTTCCGAGCTTTCGAGAGCTAACATAATTCTCACCCTCAGGGATTGAAGTATATATTGAAAATGTAGAAATTAAAATATGGTTTCCTGTATTGGATTTTTTAGTTTACTTAGAAAGAAAGAAACATGCTAGGTTAGTATTTAGAATGAGCGTGTAATCAAAGGTAATGTCCTACGTTAATAGGGTTATCTAGTTAGTTACAATATAATGATTCACTATAGTACCGTCACCTAAGTAATATATAATAAGAGATTATATACAAGGTAATAATGATGATTTTAATGAAATATAATTAATGTTCAAGTTTTAATTACTAGGGTGAATCAAATATAAACGGGAATTTATTTTTCATAATTTATTGAAACAAAATACAAATACAAAACAAAGTAATTACCTTTCTACATAACTCCCTTGAACTGAAATGCACTTTTGCCAGCGGATAGGGAGTTTGGCAATTCCTTTGTCCCAGATCGTTCTCGGTCGTGTGTACAGCCAGTTGCAAACGAACTCTTCAACTTCTGCGTCATCATAAAAACGCTTACCTCCGAGTGCTCCTTTCAGGTTTCTAAACAAGTAAAAATCAGAAATGGATAAGTCTGAACTGTATGGAGGATGTTCAAGTGATGTCCAATGAATTTCGTCCAGTTTGTCACGTGGTGCACAAGCTGTGTGAGATCTGGCGTTGTCATGAAGCAGCAGAACACCTCTGATGGGTGTACCACGTCATTTGGTCCGATAAGCAGCCTTAACACATTCCAGGAGTTGGAAATTGTAAGCAGCATTTACTGTTCTTCTTTCATGGAGATAATCCAAAAAAGTGACACTTCTGAATTCTAAAAAAACTGTGGTAAGAATCTTCCCAGCTGATGCGTGGCTTTTGACCTTGACTGGCCCAGCCTCTTCTCTTTTCCGCCACTACTTGCTGGCCTGTTTTGACTTTGGTGTGTATTGGTGGACCCAAGTTTCATCACATGTGATAACGGTGCAAAAATTCATCTCCTTCTCTCTCATAACGAACCAGGAGCCTTTGGGAGATTTTCAGTCGAACCTTTTTCTGTTCCTCAGTAAGGATGTGTGGGACCCACCTCCAAACAATGTTTTCTGTAGCCCAAGTTCTCTTGAATGATCGTGTGAGAACTACCATAACTTACGCCCACTGCAGATGAAATTTCACTGACTGCCAAGCGAGAGTCACCTTCAATCAAGTCCTCAACAGCCTGAATGTTTTGTTGAGTGATGCTTTTCCTTTGCCGCCGTTAATGCCTTTCATTTTCCACAGTTTCCCGTCCTCCCAAAAACATGTTGTGCCATTGATACACACAGGTCTTTGAAAGGGTGGACTGACCAAACTGTGCTCGAAGTCTGCTCAAACTTTCACTTGGTTTCACCCTTCGTTTGTAAGAAATTTGATAATGATGCGTTTCGAAATGGACGGGTGCACCTCCTGCTCACTCATGGTGCTACTGACTGATGTTAAAGTTGACAAGGACTCCATGGAAGGGGCAGACTCCAGATACACCCACTATCATCACCTCAAGGCCACAGGCCTCCACCACACTTTCCCTGCAAGTAAGAAATAAATTCCCGTTTATATTTGATTCACCCACGTATTAATTGTGCGGACATATATGAAATGAAATAAAATTGTAATTAAGTGATAAAATATTGACCTCAATTTTGAATCTAAAATTAAGTTTTAAAATATAATGTAATTTATAATGAATTTTACATATACAATCAAAATCACCTGGGAGGTTAATGGTATCCAGTGTTGTTGTGTTTACGTACTTTTTGCATCTCAAGTTTTGGTTATGTTCCCCACACTGTCAATTTGATTACTTCAATAGTGATAATATATAATTTATAATATTTATGTGAGGGTCACATAATTGTTTTATTTTTAATTTTTAATTTCAATTTTCTTAATTATTCTATTTCTCCCAGTGACTTACGTATCTAATCTAGTATTTTTGACAGACAGTATTTATTTCAATTATTTTTGTTATTTAAGAAAACAATTATTATATATTTTACGATTATATTTTTCTTTTGGAAATCCTCTTCAGTGTCGGCGTCCCGAGGCTCTTCCTTGTGCTTCCTCTTCTTGTTCCTGTTGTGGTCCCCGCAGTGGTGGGGGTGGTTCCCTGGACAGATTCCGGTCTCTTAATCTTTCACTTCTTCTGAGCACTTGTGAGGGTGGGGGAAGGGGAAGAGGTAAACGCCGCGTCTCCGTTTCCATCAGATAAGTCCGCAAGTCACTTTCGAACACTAAATTGGCAAGTTACTTTAATTCCTTTTTACCATCACCTCGTAATAGATCCTTTCTTGATGAGATGATCTCCTCACTTGAGGCAGGGAAAAAGAGTCCTCGATGTGCTGTTGTGTCGATCTCTGTCCCGCAAGCATTGCACAGATCACTATCCGTTTTGCCTATTTTCTTCAAGTAACTTCCATAAGGGCCATGCCCTGTAAGAAGGTCTATTAAGCCTTTTGAAGGTATATAGTCCTTTCACAGCATATTTTCCTGAGTTCAAGGGACGGATTGATATAATCTCCTTTCCTTTACACTTTCGTCCCACTTTCTCAGGATGATATCTCTTCGACATCGATGAAGTCCAACAATGACTATATCGCTGAGCCCCATTTTATCTATACCAATCGAAACAAAATTTTAATTTAACAGCCAATGAGAATTCTTCATATACGTTTCTTGCAAATATTGTATTAGCTAACACCATTCGTATACTTGTAGCGTTTTAGATTTTCTTGACATCTAGCAAAACAAACAATTATTTTAAAATATATATCAAAGAAAATACTCTTACAACTATATGGTAAGTATCACTCATACTCTCTTCTATTACGAAGTCTTTAGCATTCTCTTCTTCCGATTTGGAAGGCCGTTAAATTGGCTCAGAATCATCCATAGTGGAAGGAGCTTTCTTTGGTGCGAGTTTTAATGCTCCAGACTTTAGACACAGATCCATATAAAATATTAAAAACAGCACAAACATTCGGATTTTCGGTTCGTCATTCTCACGGAATCAACTAAAGCCAAATGTTTTAAATTCCAACAATCTAGCATCAGGGAACAGATTCATCGAAATGCCGCAAGGTGGCAGTTTATAAGTACATACGCGGTATCATAGTAATTCAAAAACTCTATCGACCACCTCACAATTTTGACAGGTATACAAAAATTCTTTTTTTTTATTATACCTCTTAAGTTGTGGCAAGTAACAGAGATACTTGAATCTTTGCACGTATGAAGATATGATGAGGGTTATTTCACGGACACCATTGCTTAGTCCCTATAGCTCTTGTCCAGTCTTACTTCTAGCGCCCTACATGCTGGCAAGGGGAGCGGGAAACACACAGCTGACCAAGAAACAACAGTGGCGGCGCTTAGAGATACGACGTCGCGGAAGGAAATGCTGCGCGTGCCTCGCTCTGCAGGCTATTGCGTTTCTCATTGTACTGGATTCGTCGCTTCCACGCTCCCCACTACCCTTGCCAGCATGTAGGACACTCGCCGTAAGACTGGCCAAGAGTTACAGTCTACATGAAGCACATTTTGTCTCTCCTTGTTTACATCACTCAAGTTAGCTAAAGCCAGACGTAATAATATGTCCTGTCCTCATGGCTCATTAACATACATTGTGTAAAACAGGTGATCCCTAATAAAATTGGCCTCCACTCCTAAATATTCAGAGGTGTGCACTTGATGCACTGGTGCATATAAAATACATATCAGAGCCTACGTTTCCTGCGAATTTCATTTCCCTTGTTTTTCTTTTTCTGCTCAGTTTATTCAAATATTAGTTACAATAAGATAATATATGCCTCTTAATATATGCCTTACGTAGATATAGATATTGGTATTTTATGTTTTTCAGATTCGGAACTGTAGTACTATATTTGTATCATGCAGTTGGAAACATGAACAATTTGACTGTTGCGAGAAGTTTGTAACATTAGAAACTTTAAGAGGTTCGTGTTTCGTCTTCAACACAATCCTCAAACCGGAGACGAAAACAAGGTAAAATAGAAAACACATTTCCAATTTCTTATTATTATTCTCTTTGTATTGCATGAAGTTTATTAGTAAATTAAATTAAATTAAAAAAGTACTAAAGTAAATAATTAAAAGGTAATTGCAAAATTAATCGATTCAAGATTACAAATTGGAAATATGAGATACAGATGTCAGGACAACGAAGGAAACGTGCATGCCGTTTGAGATAATTGCAGACTTAATATCATATTTGGAGGCCTCGGGTGTACAGTCATGGAAAAAAGTTCTTCCCCATAAAGCTTTAATAGGAGCAAGTAATGCAGGAGGGTAGGCAACACATATTGCACCCTTCGATGATCGGGTGATTTTGCCTGTCTTAACACCGAGAAAAGTGTTCCACGCGAAGGTCAACATGACAGGAAAGCAAAGAGGGTCACGTGACTATTGGTTACGTGGAGTGTTGTGCTTCTCCACGTCCCCAGTTCTTGATCCACATTGCAGAAAAAGTAGAGCTGCATGCAATATATGAAAATAGGTTGTTTTGAACTACACGCTTAATTATGATTTTCCCAATTGTAAATCTATCAGACGTGTCTCCCGATTTAGTCGGGACAGTCTTTTATTTGAATTCCTGTTCGTCATAGGCGTAACTTGAAGGGAGCAGAAAGGGCATTTGTACCCCCCCCCCCCAAAATCAGGTTCCTTAAAGCTGCTAAAACAGGAATTAAATACTATGATTTGACGTGTCCAAAAAAAGTATCATATTGAAAGATTGTTCCCAAATACGTAGATAGCAATTTCATACTTTGAAAGTGTCTCAGATTTGTTTATTATGTCACATCTTAGTGTGGGAAAGGTCTACTACAAAGTGGAATTTCGTAACAAAAATATGAACCCACTCCTTTTATTTCGTAGCCGATTTCATCTTGAAACTGAAATTAAGAATATTAGTTAACAATGTCATTGGTAAACAATAAAAAAATGTGTTAGACCCAATTCTTTAATACCTTATCATAATCTTTATCGCAAATTTAAATTTGTTGTAAGTCCACTTTATGCAAAAAAAATATATAAATAAATAGAACCAATATTCCTCCTAAAAATACTACCTGTGCTTAGCGCTACGCCATGAAGGCGTATAGGGGGTGTGGGTTAACGCCCCACACTTTCTTGATTCGTTCGTGAGTGGGAGTGATGTGATCAGCATCACGCCCCTAACCGCCTTTACCCCCAGGGTTTCCCCCAGGTAGCCATGTCATTCGACGCTGGGTGGGCGCCGGGGCCGCTTCCAACGTTAGAAATGTTCCCGGGCTTGAACCGGCCGGGGATCGAACCCGGGGCCTATAGCATGGTAGTCAGACGCGTTACCGACTGAGTCACCGGCACAGATAGACTAATCTGAACTGCATACAGTTTAAAGTGGGATCCGAACAACTATGTGCTATCACCTGGTATCGTACCCGAGACCCCTTGATTACAAGGCCTTACCACTACGCCATCAGTGAGGCGCACACAATATTTGTATTTCGACCTTTTTAAACCTATATGTATCATATAATAGGTTGTTTAACGTTCCTATGCCTCTATGGATTATATTTAGCCAGTATTCGAGCACATAGCGTCAGGTTTCATAGAATATAAGCTTCTCTTCCATGTTTATGGTTTCCTGTCTGCAGTAGAAAAAGTGGCAGGTTCCCATAGCTTTTCTTTCAATAGTCTAACAATGGTTGCATATCATATCACTCAAATTTGATTCATTCGTTTCGAACACAATCCCCGATGGCCCAGTGGGATCGTCGTCGCCTTGTAATTAAGGAATCCCGGGTTCGATACTCGGTGGAGGAACATAGTGGTTCGGATTCCACTTTAAACTGTAGGCCCAGTCACGATTAGCCTAACAAGACATAAAGTGGACTGAAGACACCAAATCGAGCAACCAACACAATCCCGTTATTGTCCATATTATCGAATCCAGAACCTTCGTCACGAATAACATAAGCAGGAAAACAATGTGAAATTACCGAAACAGAACCTAAAAACTACAACGGATATATTGGATTAAGTCGACGATACAGCACGCGTTCTGAAAAGAACAAAAATTCGAAAATTGAAGGACCTCTATACGCACCCACTTTTCCTTCCCTCAATGGGGAATATATCCTTCTAGCTGAGAAGCCTTTACGTATAAGTGCCCTGAGGGAACTTCAAGGCCACGACGATAAAGTGTTCTACGTGCAATGACGGTACCAAAACATACTTCAGATAGCTGTGTTCCTTCTTATTTCGTACGCCATTGATAACTGGAACACGTGATCTCGTCTTTGGTAGAGCAGAAGCCTGCTTGCTTGCCACCACCCTTTAGTTCAGTGACCTTCGCCCGTAGTCAGCGAGAGTGAATGACTCACCAGATACTTGTTGTCTGTGAGGCTACACAAGAATAGATATTTCGTTAGTGGCTGTAAGTATTGTTCAATCTGCAGTTACATCAGTTAACATAGTTTAACACAACTGATTGATTGATAAACCCACTAGAATAACAGAATCTTCCGAAACATTGTTAGATTTAATAATTGTTGACAACCCCAACATTGTATCTTCTTTCGAAATCGCGAGTCCAATCGGAACTTCAGACCACTGCTTGACGAGCGTGTCACTGAATTGCGCAAAACCCAGGGATAAAGCCAAGTACGTTACGTACCGAGATTTTAAGAAATTTGAATATGAAAATTTTTGTCTAGATGCTGTAAACATTAATTGGAATGAAACGTTTAAACTTGGAAACATCGATTCTAAAATAGAATTTCTTGAGAAAAATCTCGTCGACCTGTTTAACGTTCACGCCCCATTACGAACGGTTAGGGTGACGAAAGAGCCAGCGCGGTGGCTAACGGATAATCTGAAGCTGCTCATGAAACTAAGGGATGGTGCGCTGCGTAAATACAAGCGAAGCAAATTAATTTTAAATTGGGACGAATATAAAAGATTAAGAAATTTTACCACGTCTGTTATGAGGCAAGAGAAAAAAGCTAATTTTTCTTTTATTGTAAATAACAATAAGAGAAATTCAAAGAATATGTGGAATAGCCTGAAAACAATTGGTATCGGTAGCAAACGGAACGCGGGAGAACTTCCGCCTCATCTGAGCAGTCCCTCTGAAATTAATAAACATTTTGCAAATGTCTACGACAGTGTTCTTCGAGACAACGCCATTATTGCAAAGGAGTGCAAGTATTTCTTAGAGAACTGCTTTCAAAACGATGCAAGAGAATTATCCTTTCGCCAGGTTCAAGATTCTGAGGACGAAAAGGCAGTGTACAGTATTCGATCAAATGCTGCAGGAGTGGACAACATTACGTGCAAAATGCTTAACCTGGCCCTTCCCTTCATACTTACGGCACTCACGCATACCATTAATTTTTCTCTGAAAACCAGCCAATTTCCAAATGCATGGAAAGAAGCTCGAGTTATTCCGCTCCCCAAAAAGCAGACGTTAACCTCTCTAAGCGATTTAAGACCAATCAGCATTCTATCAATATTTTCAAAAGTCACAGAAAAGATAGTATCTGTACAATTAAAAGAGTACATTGCAAAATATAAAATCTTACCTGATTCTCAATCAGGTTTCCGTACTTCTCATAGTACAACCACGGCATTATTATCTGTCACGGACAATATTTTACGTTCGATTAACGATAAAAAACTAACTATACTAGTATTATTAGACCTTTCTAAAGCTTTCGATCTTGTCAATCATAACCTTCTCCTAGCAAAAATGAAATACTACAGTTTTTCGAAGCCTGTAATAAACTGGTTCCAATCATATCTACACGAAAGAAGACAAAGGGTTTTTTACCCTGCCGACACCGGATCAACACCGATAACATTAAATGGAGGAGTCCCGCAAGGTTCCATTCTGGCCCCCTTTTTATACACCTTATACGTCGCTGATATATCAAAGACCATCAGCCATTGTAATATACATTGTTATGCGGATGATACGCAGTTGATGATATCGTCATCACCATCGGATTTGTTAAACAAGATAGATAATCTAAACAATGATTTACATACCCTTAACAAGTGGCTCACTGCAAATGGGCTCGCAATTAAGCAGAATAAATGCGTATACACAATTTTAGGCTCTAACTATTATCTTGAAAAAGTAAATTATGATACAATTAACATCAAAATTAAAAACCAAAACATAATTTATGCACCAACCGTTAAAAATCTAGGCCTTACTTTTGATCCCAAAATTTTCCTGGGCAGGACATATCTCAGCGCAATGTACTAACAATAATGAGATCACTCTACAGGAAGAGAGACTTTTTCACTAGAGAAACTAAATTATATCTAATCGAAACTCTAATATATCCTATTTTCGATTACTGTGATGTGGTGTACGGCACGAATTTACAACGTAAAATATAGAACAGAATACAAAAAATACAGAATTCTTGCATTCGTTACGTTCTCTCGATCAGGAGAAATCAGCACATCCTACACTTGCTCAATACATACAAAATCCTTAACATGTCTAGGCGACGCCTACTGCATCAGTGTTCTACAATATATAAGGTATTAAAATTACAAACACCTATCTATCTCCACGAGAAACTGACATTTAGAAATTCCATACATCCATACAATACTAGAGGTCGGCGAAAAATAGACATTCCCCGCCACTCTGCTGTCAGTTTCGAAGGCTCATTCTCCCTCTGGTCTGCAAAGGTTTGGAATGCTCTTCCCGATTATGTTTCTTTTGCTACAACACCCCAAAACTTCAAAGAACAAGTCGTATTATTTTTATTGCAAAGACAACAATTGAGCATTAGCTCGTACGGCTAAGCAACAAGAATCAAGTAAAGTAAAACCATGTATTTTGCAAACACTTATCTGACACAACGAATATTTCAACCTGTGTGCATGCTATTTTAGTATCGATCTGGAAATTGCGTATGTACACGTGTGTATGTGTGTATGCGTGTGTGTTATTGTATCTGTCATTGTATTCTCTTATAATTATATTATTTTTCATTTATGTCGTATTCATTCATGTTATGTTATTTGATTTCAGTATTATTCAGTATTATAAATGTATGTGTTGTAACTTTTATTCACCAGAGTTAGGTGGTAGAGCAGCCCAAGGCTGAATTTCGCTCTGTAGTAAATAAGAAGACTTTTCAATTCAATTCAATTCAATAGTTTCCTAATGGTTACGTTAGTGATAAACATGTAAATTAGTTCTCGAAAGTGAACGTTTTATCTATTTGAACGGGGGATTTTTATACAGCCTGCATGTATTATATTTTCCTGAAACAAGAAAAAATTCGAAGACGCAAAAAGAGTTGTATCAGAGTAGTTAACAAAAGGAAAAAAGAAGTAGAAAACGAAAATGTAAATGCTGAAATAAATGATGGTAGAGATCGAGTGAATAACATTTTGTCATGGGGCCTCCTCGATGGCGTAGTGATAACGTCGTCGCCTTGCAATCAGTGGATCCCGGGTTTGATACACGGTGGATGCACATAGTGGTTAGTATCGCACTTTAAACTGAAGGTAAGTCCAGATTAGCATATCTGTGCACCAAACCAAAACTAAGAAAGAAATTGTCACAGTGTAAGAAAATTTCATGTTCAACCACATACGAAACAAAGGGAATAATATATTGCAGGTTGGAGTTCACATCTGTAGCATCTAACCAGCACAATTATGAATCGCAACATATCGTATCAGATCCATTTTTATTATACATGTATGATAATATAAGAGAAGTAGAGGAAAGAGAAAACCAAGCGAAACACGGATGCCTTCTCCAGAATTTCAAATCTCATTACATAAGGTTCTGGGTTGGAGTCCCGAACAGGCATGACTTTCTTGTTCTTGCCCTTTCATCTGCTTCATTTTATCATAATTCATCGTTATGGTTTACCTGCAGGGGAAGAATAATGACAATAATTGACAATGCAAAGCCAATGACAAACAGAACAACTCGATTACGGAGGTGTCAAGAAGAAACGAGACTTGACAGTGTCTCCGTCTCTCGGTTTGTCGAATTGAAAATTGCTCTCCCGTTCTCGGTCTCGATTAGTTAAATATAGAAATCGAAAATGTATGTGAATGAATATACATGTATTTTATATATTCCGGTGTTGTAGGAGATTTCGTGAGAGATGAAATAAGTACTCTTCCATCGTATTTATTTTTATAATTTTTATTCCCTGTTCGATGATCGCGACGATAAGGACGAGTGACCATTACATGAAATTGATGACGAAGTAGTCAAACACCCCTGACAAGGACGGTACTCAAACCCGAGACTTTGGCGACGATATCGAATGTCAATCACTTAATCAGCTTGACCACCGAGCCTGTTTAATGTTGTTTCTGTCAGGTAATTCGTAATAACTGTCAATATCCCACATTCACTATCATTTGCATCATAATTTATCTTATTGTTGTGATTAACCTGAATTCAAAGAATTAGTTGAAAGGCAAAAATGCAAGATTGAATATCTCTGATGTTACTTCGTGTCGAATAATATGACTGGTATTATGATATGAATTTATTAATCATATAATATGCCTATTCATTCCATTGATTGATCCCAATTGAGCACACAAAATATGGTATAATGTCCCCTCCATGGAGGAGTGGTTAGCACAGCGCGCTACGATGCCATGGGTCCCTGGTTAGAATCTCGACTTGGGCGTGGGTGTCCTTGGTAAGTGTCCCTTCATCAATTTCATCAAAGCATCACTAATCTTCATCGTCGCTACTTGCCAAAAGTGAAAGAATAGCAAATCTAAATAACAAACATCCAATCAAATCTAACATCTTCACCGATTTAATTCTATACGGTACCAAATGCCCACTTTATTACTGCATCTTAAGTCATTTTACAGCATCTGAATTGTTTTCCGATTCGAAAACATTTGGAAAGTAGTTTTGTGCAGTTGATTGTGCATTGTTTCGTTGTTGGATTGTTTAATTAACGTCGCATTAATTAGTTTTATACCAATCGTAACAGGGGGAAGCAGGAGCACAAAGGAAGCGAAAAAGACAAGGAAGAGACGACTGCTGTCTTTAAAGATAGCATCCCGTGAATACAACTCAAGTGATTGCAGAATATTATGGATAAAATTTATTTCGCTTTTTCGTTTTATTTCTGTTTCAGTTATTTTACTTCGCTTTTCTTCTACCACTCGCGTTAATCGTGTTGGTGAGGAAGAATTATAAACTCGAGAAATGTACAATGGCACAAAAAAATATATGCCTCTCCCACGGTTCGAAACTGTCAGTACAAAATATTGTCTTATTTTTTAAATTTACGGGCAAATGTGGTTTGTCATGTAGCAATTTTTGCTTATCTCTTTCTCAAGGGGTTCCATTGCCTCTCTGATATCGTAGTGGTAACGTCTTCGCCATGTAATGAAAGGCTTCCGAATTCAATACCAAATAGAGAGGCATTTGGTTCGGATCCCATTTTAATCTGTAGGTCCAGTGCATGAACTGGACTTAAACAATTAACGTGTGGCATGTGGTCTGTGATGAGAACCATCATTTCAGCGAACCTTCTTGACAATGACTCTATCACTCGTAAGAATAGAATTTCCTTACGAGTAGCTCTTGACAAGAAACCAGTTCCGAAATTTTCTTCTGGAGGCCTCGTAGCACCCAGTTGTTTGTTGTGGCTGGGGCACGAGTCATGTGACTCATGCTATCAAAGCTCAATCCTTTCCGAGAACTCAGAATCACCAGGCAAACTTAAGCGAATATTTTGTTATTTGGGTTGCATAAACAACAGGCTTTAAGACGTTACGAAATTCTACGTCCCGTGGCCCAGGTAATTTTTTCTCTGACTGTACAACATGGTAACTGACAAAATGAAGGTTTCGAGATATTGAAAGTTGATGTTTCAAGAAAAACTACATTACAAATTAAAATAAATTTCTAAACGATTTACAGCAAATATGATTCACTCGTATGTGTACTATCATAGATAAATGATATTTCATTCGAATTATTTTATTCGGTGGTGCAACTTGTGATTTGGTTGAGGGTTGTTCAAGGAATTGTTGTTGTTTTACATGCAACGATATTATCAAAATGAATAATCAGATACGGATTAATTCAAGCTGTCTTGTGGTGTCAGTTCAATAATAATATTTATAGCAACCATAACAATTTGTTACACATAACTGAAGGTCTTTAATAATAATAACAATTTTATTTAATAAACAATAACCTGTTCTGAATTTGTAATTCGAAAAAAAAATCTTAATTCGCTTTTAGAAAAAAAATCGTTTTTCGAAAAATATAGTTTTTTCGGAAAAAATGTTTTTTGAAAGAAATTTCGATTTTTGAAATAAATTCGTTTTCGAAAAAAAATGTTTTTTGAGAAAAATTGGTTTTCTTAATTGGAGAAGAATTGTTTTTCTCAAAACAATTGTTTTTCGTTTTTTTTCGATTTCTTTTCGTACTTCTACTTTTCATTTTCGAAAAATTTCATTGATAGATTTTCAATTTTTCGAAAATAAAAGGTCATCCCCATTTTACGTATAAATTGCTTAATGAATCAAAAGAAATTTGGATAGTCAACGTAACACAGCTTTGAGTCAAGAATAGCTTGTGAATCGCATTCTGTTGGGAATGCTAAGGTAATAAATAGAGCCTCTGTGGGTGTGTGTTGTACTTATGTGAAGCTGAAAAACCGCTCATATATGAACATATTTTTTATGAAATAAATCGTTTGTTACCTACTAAGCCTTGTCCTCAATGCGAGAAAATAATTAGCATTGCACATTTAAGTAAACACCTGAAAATTTGCAAGGCATGAACCGGACATGGAACATTGAAAAGAAAAATTGATCATCCTGAACTGCATTAAAAACCAACACCTGAATTTTCTTTTTACTTCGAAACCAGGCTGTGATATTTACAGTTTTTGAGTGAAATTAAAACATCTATCATAAATACTTTGAAAAATAAACTGGAAAACAACTCCATAAAAGTATATGTTGATCTAATCTGTAAATATGAGAAAACCAATGGGACAAGAAATATTTTATTTTCACAAAACGAGAAACCAAGTTCTTTATTTGACAGACATTGACAATTTGAGGGATTTTTATTCTAATCTTGCTAGTGAATTGATTAGGAAACATGATGAATTCGAGGCTAATGGATCACGTTGGTCTTTATGTAGAAGTCTTCACAGGTTAATCGCTTATGTAAACTAATTTACACCTTTTTCTGCTTCGAGCTACCTTCCACATCCAGTAGAAATTCAGCATAAGAGAGCTGTGCTGAACATTTATAATACTGACAATAAGTGTTTTATGTGGTGCTTTTTAGCAGCGCTTAACCCGGTTCATTGGCTAGATAATCCGGAATAGGTTAGTCGCTTTAAGAAATATCTCCATGAGATTGAATATGGTATGACAGGCATCGGATACCCTGTTGCTATTTCTGACATAACAAAGTTTGAAAACAAGGCACCAAATGGAGAAGGAAAACGATCAGTTATAAATGTATATTCGTATACTTCAGTCAAGCATTTTGTACATCCTGTTAGGATAACTAATATTGTTGATGACGAAGCCGTGGAAATCAATCTGCTTCTTATTGCTGACGATGATGTTCATCATTACACGCTAATGTGTTCACTCTCCCGCTTAGTCAGAAGCCAAACAAACAAGCTTCCGGCACACATCGGAGTTTGTCCAAGGTGTTTAACCGTATTCGACGATCGTGACCAACGTAATTACCAACATTTCCAAAATCAACTAATTGTCAAACAAAAACTTGCTGAACATAAAGTCTAGTGTGGAGTTAACAGACCGGCTCGCATGTTGATGCCCGAAGCAAATTAATTCGAAGAATTTTAAATGCACAAGGCCTCGTTGGAACATCCTGCCATTATCATTGCAGACTTTGAGGCTTTTCTCAAACCATTGTCTCATTTCGAATTTTCTTCCACAACACCGCGCCAGCTTCATGATCCAAATAGTTTTTGATATGTTGTTGTTTGGCAGGATAGGATAGATAAACCATATATATATATATATATCGGACCGAATGTTATTGAACTCTTTTTTAAAAAGATGGTGGAGGAGGTTGAGAAAATTGGCAGCCTCTTATGCCAATCTAAATCAATGCTACCAATATTTAGCTATCAACTTCAATCTTACAATTACATTGAAACGTGTCCGGTGTGTGATCAACATTTCACGGATGAAAATTGGAAAGTATTTCATCATAATCCTTTCACCGGAAACTACATTAGTGGAATCTGTAACACCTGCAACTTCAAAATCCAGATGCCTAAATTCGTACCAATATTTTTTCACAATGGATCCAATTACGACTTCCATTTTTTAATTAGGAATCTTGGATACGATACGCAAAAAATAGATATTCTTCCTTAAAAAGGAAGAACGTTATATTTCTATAAGTAAGAAAGTTAAAATTCCAGGAACGAATGAAATCATAGAGATGAGGTTTCTAGATTCTTTTTGATTCCTAAATTCAAGTCTCTATGCTATAGCGAGTAAACTTACTAACGAAAAATTTAAAATTACAAAAGCTACTTTCCCCAACATACACGTAGAACTGATTAAACGTAAAGGCATTTATCTTTACGAATATGTAACCGATGAATCTAAATTTGACGATGACACTCACCCCCCTCAAAAGGAATTCTTCAGTAAACTGAAAAAAAAAACGGAATTCCGAATGAAGAATACGAACATGCGAAATTAATATCTAAGGAATTGAGATGCAATACTCTCGGAGATTATTACGATTCATATCTCAAATTAGACATGAAAATACTTGCTGACGTTTCTCAGGTATTCAGATAAACAGCAATACATATTTATAAATTAGATCCAGCATACGTCTACAGTCTTCCTGGTTTGACGTGGTTTGCTATATTGCTCCAGACCAGGATCAAGTTGGAATTGATATCGGATTTGGACATGTTACTTTTTATAGAAAGGGGGATACGTAGGGGATGGTGTAATGCTCGCAGAGGTACGCAAAGGTAAACAATATTCACATGTCTGAGAATCAATACAATGCAAATCGGCCTTCGAATTACATATTTTACGCTGGCGTAAACAATCTCTACGGATTCGCAATGATACAAAAACTTCCATACGGATGATTCGATTGGATAGATCCCATTTTAATTGATATTAATCATTTCCACTTTCTTGAATTTGGTTTGTTTATTGAGGTAGACATTGAATTTCCAAATAATGTGCATGATATTTTTTTGTGATTTACCTCCGGCTCCCGAAATTAAATGTCCACCTGATTCTTATCAAAGCCAGCATATGTTAAATCTGGAGAGAAAAAAGATGTATGTCGTCCACTACAAGAATTTCCAGTTTTTGATTGGGAAGCTTATTCAGGTATTATATGTGAGAATAATTCTCAAGTTCACTCTCCATGGTTAAAATTTTATATTGAGAACAACACGAGACACAGAACAGCTGCCATTTCAGAATTAGATAAAAAAATTTATAAACTAAAGAATAATGGTGTTTATGGAAAAACGATGGAGAACGTCAGAAAGCATATAGACATAAAATTGGTATCTGATCCTAGATTCAAATCGCGAAAAATTTTCTACGAGAATTTAACACTTTTTAATCTAGATATAAAATTAATAAAATTCAGAAACCTATTTACGTTGGTGCAACAGTTCTTGACTTGTCGAAACTGTACGTGTTCGAATTTCATTATAATATTATGAAACCCTTCCATAATGATAAACTGTCAATTTTGTACATAAACAGCGATAGTTTTATTTATGACATACAAACACGTAACCTCTACGAAGATCTTAAACATACTTCCATGCTTGGGTATTTCGACACTTCTTCCTATCCTCAACACAACAGATTTGGAATTCCTTCCCACATGAAGAAGGTTCTCGGCAAATTAAAATATGAGTGTAACGGTATTATTATTGTTGAGTTTGCTGGTTTGCGTTCAAAGATGTATACATTCAGAACAGAAAGCAGAGTCACGAAGAAAGCAATAGGAACGTGCAAAGATACTGTGGAAAACAAACAAGCATTCCAGGATTAAATTCATTGCCTTTCTTCGCAGTCGAGGATACTTCGAGAGGATAATAGAATACAAAGCTCAAACCATGAGATTACAACGAATAAAATAATAAAAAAGTAGCCCTGGATTCACACGACGACAAGAGGTGTATCCCCGAGTGTGGAATCCATACATTGCCTTGGGGGCACTTTAGTTTAGAAGTTAATAATAATTGCACTCAACACATGTAAAAATAATAAATAAACCTAACATCAAACCAACATTTTGAAAATAAAAAAATCTACACGTAGTCTAATTTTTTATACATTATTCTCTCCTATTAAACATTTTATATCAGTCTTTAATTTTTTACATCATAAACATATGATTTCTCCACAATTAAAATTTCACTGCATATTGTATTTTCAAGTACTTTCATGAAATTCACATATTAATTTAATATTTGTTCGATCATTTAATACTACCAATTTTCTTTTTGATGCATTGATTAAAAACTTTGGTCTGTGAATTATGAACTCATCTGGATTATAATACATATCTATGTTACCTTCAGTTACTCTTTTAAATGCACTAAAAGCTTCATATAATTTTAAATAATTTTGCTCTGTAAAAATTAAATTGTAACTTTCACGAGGAAATACTTCATTTCTGCCATTCTTCAGATACACATTTTTAACTTTACAATTATCAAACTGGCTGCTATCCTTTTCCTGATTGTCATCTATCCCTAATTTGAAACTGCACAGCTACAAACTCTGGCATGCAATATTGTAAAGATTGGAACTAATTAGTAAGGTCAAATTCAAACAATTTACCCTCCACAGGCTTCTGAATGCATTGATAAGTATAAAATTTAATCGGAATTTGGGGATTTTTCAAAATATTGGCTTTGTATTTAAGAGCATAATTGGATTCATATTCAACTATAGGCATTCGCAACTCCATAGACTGGATCGCACATTTAGCAGCTTCGGGTAAACTAGCCTCATTAGCTGTTCCATCTGCATTCAAAGTTATGTATCTCATAATGGCATTATGATCATTGGGTGCACTGTGAAATATGACACTCAAACCACCATTCAACATAATTTATTTATAATCAGAGAAAAATTCAAATAGCAATCTCATGGGGAACAGTACTGTGTGACTTTTTGCTTGAATTTTTGCCCAGCTTCTAACCCAACAATTTTATAATATGCATTCTCTGATTTGGACAGTTTCCATATTCCTTCTGTAGTAGATGTAATTCCAGGACAATCAATCCTGTCCATCACTGTACCATGCTTTCTGACTTCAATATGAGAAAATAAGAATGGAATAAAATTATCTGCAAGTTTTATATTAGCAATAGCTGGGTATTCTTCACCATTACTATGTTTTACAATATCAAATTTTATATACAGATCAGATCTATATGGATAAATGAATCCGTCCCCCACTGTATCTCTTTATTAGGCTGATTAAAATTTGCAAATGTCATCCTGTTTGCAGGGAAGGACTGTAATTCATAACTCTCAATATTTTCCATCTTGGTATTTATTTATATATTCTAAATATTAATTTTTATTATCGCAGTGCTATCAGCACCAGCAAAATCGATGATTTCATTTTTCTCATTCGTAATTGTTATTTCTATGTAATTAACTTTATCAATAGAAACAGGGAAATAGACTGGTGGGATTGGGGAATAGAAGATAGGTTCTATATATTCCGAATTCGGTTTAAATGTAGCAATAATACCTGTCTCCTTGTGACTGCCAATCGAATTTTCTTCTGCTTTGATAATCATACCTCTGGCAATATTACAGTGAATATTCAATGTCTCAATAGCTAAGAATTTTGGTATAAATTTACCTATGTGCCTAATACCTGGTTCTAATATGCTATTGTTCTCAAATCCTAAAAGATCTCCCATGGTAGATAAGTCCACTGTTTCATTGGTAGTTACAATCTCTACTCTGTGTGTTACAGAATTATGAGAAAGCAAGACAGTGGCTGGAAGTTCAAATTGTAAAGTAGATAAGTTATACTGTTCAGGAGGAATAATTATTTTTTTCATTACGTACTAATATAGTATTGTTATAGGTAGTTACATTCGTAATCAGATAAATGCTGTAGAATGCTCTTGGAGCTATGGATTTTGGATAGATAATATCATCGTGAAGATGTAATTTCCATATTTAATATATAATACAGCTTTTTGAAAATCTTTTAATTTGATGTTTGGTATTTTATTTAAAATTCTGAGCATCGTAATGCAAACCTGGCCACATATAGTTTGATCGAAATCTTGAATACGATCAACGTTGTAATAAATTTTAACATGTTTCAAGTAACGAATTTATTCTGTAGGTTGTAGCCCTCCGAAAGAATCGAAAATAAAACATTGTCATTTTGTTTATAATAGCGTATCCAGTGAGTACCAACGTATTCAGACTTGTCCAAATTCACCACGCCATGAGAGTGAGAACTACCTTTAGGAAGAGAATCAGACATGAAACCCCCCTGAAGTGTTTAATTTTAAATATTTTAATTAAAGATTCAATGTCTTGGTTCTTGAGTGCATCTTCTTTTTTTAATTTTATGAGTGCTCTAGACTTCACACCCTTTGCTTATTTTTTTTCTCCATGGAAAGATTATGACGCTTTTGCTCTTCTAGTTGTGCCTTATTTTATTCGAATCAATTACAGTTTTGGCTATAAAAGCACTGCCCCCGTCTAGGTTCCCAACTGCCCCCAATTGAGCCAGGATAGCTGTAATGCTGAATATGAATCCACCACTAGGTGTTTTCTTTCTTGTATTTTGCAATTGTTTTAATTGTGGCGTACTGAGTAATAATTTCATTCCATTTCCTTTGGCTATACATTGCCTCTTTTTTTCTTGTTGTTTTTTTAGTTAAAATTGAATTAAGTTTTAAATTTTTAAGATCGTGATAAGGTATGTGGTATACAACTCCTTTTGGTTTCATGTTGTTTTATTATTATTATTATTTTTCAGGGTATTTATATTACAAACCCCACCCTAATTTTTGTTTTGTATTTATAGAATTAGTTGTACCCAACGCTGTTATTTTTTTCACCCAATGATGCATATCTGCTTCATAATCTTCCAAAAGCTGCCTCTTCCATTTTTTTGATCAGCCACATGACGATCTTTTAGATCTTTGTGTGTGTTGTATGTAATATCATGTTCTTTTCTAGCTCCATCGAGAGGATTAATACCCCTCACCCTCTCTTTCTATTCGTTTCTCAAGTTTTGTACCAGGACCACAATATTGGTAACCAGGTACGTTTAACTCTAACGGAAGTTTATTAATAATATAATTTACTAAACCTCGACCCTACGATATATTCCAGAAATTAGGAGGTAAAGTATTGATAATTTTAATTAAGTATCCTACACCTTTAGAATCGTTTACAATAAAATTAGCTAATTTGTCACTAATCATGTATACAATACCCATTTTCTCATTATGGAAATTATTGTTCCCAGCATTTTCCTCCCCTGCTATAACCAGCAACCTATATATAAGTTTATTCACATCGTTTACCCACACAAATTCTTTAGGTAGAGTATTGTATTGTTTTATACCACTACCAGTTTATAGTTGATTCGAAGTAGGTTTAATCAGATTTTTGTATTTTTCCCCGCTGCTGGATTTCACACGCTTTTGACTGGCATCCTTATTTTGGTACAAAGCATCAGAGACTGTCAAAATTTCAGAGTAACTTTGCTAATCATCTTCTGTAAAAAATTTTGGTTGTTTTTTGGTAATAAGCTCCCATAGCCCTACGGTACCAGGTATCTGGACCAGCTGTTTCTCCCACCAAATTAAATTTTACGTTGTCCCCTTCGAATGTACCTTTAGACTTGCCAATTTTCCATACTACGCCTTCATTGCCTCCATAGTTGGATACAATCCAAATATCTAATCTTTTTCGAATTTTCCTGTACTCAAATAATCCCTTGCCAGTAGACCCAACTCGATTTTATCTGATTTTTCTATAGCTGCTTTATCAGATGGTTCCTTAAGTACCAGAGAAGTGTGGATACCAGATAATGGCGTAGGAGGGAAATCTCCATAATTCTTAGCAGTAAGAGGTACCAATTCATTGATGAGGTTTTTATTTTGTTCTGTCACACCCTTAATCTCTTTACCAAGACCACTGATTGCATCGATAATAGGTTGGTCTTGACGCTTGTGTTGTTCGTAAAAACCTCGATTCTCTGATTTCCAACCTTTGAAACGTTTGGACAAGTACTCTCGTAATTTCGAATTATCTTCTATTTTATGTTTCGTCATATTTTTGTTTATATTAATGGTTATTTTATATCGTTTCAAGGTTTAAAAAGTCGTTGATTTTATTTCTAAAATTACCATTGTTAGGATTCCGAGTTATGTCGATAGTAACAAATCCATAATCGTCGCATTTCTAACAAGATGAACAGAATTTTGAAAATTGGTTGTAATTGAAGTCTCCTCCCACATAATCATTGTATACATGTTTCAAATTAGTATGATCTTAATGAAACAAACAAGTTAAGTTTGTATTATCTCGTAGTAATTGTTTGGGAATTTTGGAATAGGTTTCAGCTAGATAAAACAGTCTATTTCTTTGTGGCGACCCTGTGTAAAAAAATTCTAATTTATTTCTGATTTTTCAGAATAACATCATCGAATACCACAACAGAATTTTTTAAACATTGGTCGAGAGGTTTTATTGTTCATGCAAATGTAGCTATGCCCAGTCCCTCGTACAACTTCATAAGTTGTTGGTATTTCTGTTGTTGTAAACTCTTTGAGAATACATGCAAGTGTCTACTTTTCCAATCTAGCCAATTGGGGGCAAGCAAGAAAGTATCAACGAGCAAAGTGGTTTTTCCACAACATGATGGGCCTGCAATGAGGCATCTTATGTTATCAGGTAACAACTCTCCATTTTTTATTAGTTTACACTACATCTGGTAAACGCTGTACCACATTCCATGTTGGTGTCAAAGAATTACCTGCTTTGATTCTATCCAACTTTTGTCTGGCAAACCTAACCATTTCACATACAATTTATTATTTTTATTTTTTAATATTTTCTCGATTAGATATGTATCTCGATATTTTGTTTTACTAAGTTCCTCTACATAAAATCTCCCTTTCAATATTTTGTTATCATTATCTTTATGATATATGTATTTCTATTCCCTGGTAAACTTGAACCACTGAGAATAACTCCGTACTCCATTTTTTAGTAAGACCCTGCTTGAATAACTGTTTATATTTACTGACCCTTACCTGATCCTCTATTTTAAACTTTGGCTTCTTGCTAGTATATTTATACTTTTTACAATAAACAGTAGAAATCAATCGTTGCTCATCAGATTTGGTTACCTCAGCAGGTTTCATGTGAATAGTACTGTGTACTGAGTTGTTGTAATCATGAAATAGCTCGGGTAAAATTTGCACCCACTTATAATTGCCATGTAGAGTAAATTGTCTAAACATGCGATTTTTTAATGTCCTGTTGAATCGTTCCACTATATTAGCTTTCAGATCACTGTATGTAGAATAATGTTTAATATTATGTTGTTGCATTAACTTAGCAAATGTAGAATTGTAAAATTCTTTCCCTCTGTCTGTCTGTAAATATTTTGGTATCTTTCCCTTACTAAGTATCGACTTAAAAGCCTCGTTAACACAATTACCAGTCTTGGATTTTAAGGGAACAGCCCATGCATATTTGCTAAAGGTATCAATAACTGTAAGCATATATTTGTAACCATGATTTATCTTATCCATTTTTTTTAAAATCCCCCTTAGTGGGGCCATCTCAATCAGATCAGCCTGGAAGAATTCACTTATACATTTTGTTACTACACTTAATCGCTTGTAATTGCGTCGGGCTGGTTATTGTTATTCATGAACAATATCTTCTCTTGACATCGATTTCGATGTGAGAATACCGCATAAAATAGATTGTCCTCAGGGTATAACCGCTTTATGTCAAATACTAGCTTGTCACCAATTTCAATATCAAAAACTGATAATTGTTCGTCGTCATGTACATTATATTTATTGGTAGACTCATCCCAGTATGCAATAGGAATTTGAACTGCCTTGTGTATACCATCTTTTCGCACTATAGTAAACTGAGTAACTTCAATATGTTTTTCATGTTTTAGAAAACTAAACTTCAGAAATCGTAAACTACCATCAACAAAAAATTCATGTACCTGATTGTACGGATATAATTTGTAAACGTTGCCAGCATTGACGTACGTCCAGTGCCCTCGAGCATTTGGAACACTTTGTAACCTAACAATTTCCATGGAATAAAATTGACGAGTATCTGCGTCATCTAGTCTGCTTAATACCGGCTCGAAGTGTTCGTTGATAGTACGAAGCAACTCATCGTAGCTAGGTTTGATCATGAAGTTGAGTAGCAAAACCTGATGAAGCAGATTATTGACTTGCTTCAAGAGTGGTTACTTGTAACGTAATATAAGAAATAATCTCCTGTAAATTTTCTAAAATTTTCTATTTAGAACTCTGTGTAGCAAGATCGTGTACTTGACTTCTAATTTCTGTAAATAATGCATGTAGTTCGTTAATTATTAGATTGTTGGGGAGACTAGCAACAGTTTCTCCGATTTCCGCAACGTTTGCTTGAATGTTTTTGATATCCTCATATTATAAAATTCGATGTTCTGCTCTCCCCATAGCTCTGATTTCCTGAGAAGTAGGCAAAGCAGCTACAGTATTCTGTAGTGTGGTAAGAGTTAATTTTATAGCATCGCGTTCTGTTGCATGAGCTGCATTTTTCAAAATTTCTTGCAGTTGCGTTTTTGTCATGCTGCGTAGGTGTAGACTGTTGCAGTGTCTCTAATTTACTCTGAATGTCGTCAATAAGATGATGGAAATGAGATAATTCTGATTCAGTATTCAAGCTTACAAGCTTAGTAACTTGCTGTTGAACTGTAGCTAGAATATGCTCACTTCTCATAGTTGCCATACTATTTTCTATGTGAGCTATAGTACCCTGTATGATCGTCAAATCTTCATAAGTCTCCAACTGTAATTTGATGCCAGCAACGCTCCGACCAATAGCATTTAATTCAGAAGATGAAGGTAAATTATTGATAAAATCTTCCAATGTCTGTAGTTTCGATTGAACTTCTGTTATAGCCGTATGCAGTTCATCTGCCTGTAATTCAGATTTGATACTTTGCTATGTAGATTGAAACTGTTCTTGCACTTTAGCAATACTACCATTTACCTGCTCATATTCTTCTTGAGTTTTGATATTCTGGATGATGGTTTGCAGTTCGGTACGAATACTATTTGCCTGGTCAATTGCTGTCTCAGCTGTTCGGTATTCGTTCTCTGGATTTGTCTAAATTTATCAAGTTCTTTGTTCAAGTTGGCAATATTTTCTTCTAAGTTCTGAAGATTGTCTCTTGAAGCTAAATTAGTATATTTCTCAAGCAAAGATTTGAGTTCTCCATCAACTTTTACAATAGGATCAGTCAGTTGAGTTTGAAGATTTGTATTCTCTGCTTAAATATTTAGATTTAGCGAAGGGCGTGGGTGGGCGTGGGTGTGCGTAAATCTCATATTTCAGATTAGATCAACATATACTTTTATGGGGCTGTTATCGAGTTTATTTTTCAAAACATTTATGATAGGTGTTTTAATTTCACTCAAGAAGTTTGAAATATCACAGCCTGGTTTCGAAATAAAAAGAAACTCCAGGAGTTGGTTGTTGAATGCAGATCTAATCGGTTTTTGCTCATTAGACATCTTAATTTGTTTGGTAGTAGAAGCTTCAGCTTCAGGATTATCATTTTTTTTTAATATTCCATATCAGGTTGATGCCTTGCAAATTTTCATATGTTTACTTAAATTAACAATGCTAATTATTTTCCCACATTGAGTACAAGGCTCAGTAGGTAACAAACGATATATTGTGTAATGGTATACTGGGGTCAGTTGCGGTTGCCCAAAATATTTAAACTGGAAGCGGCTTTGGGCAACAGCAACTGTGAGTGAAAATAAGACCCGTACTATAGATCACAAATTATTAATTTTTCATCGTACTTCTCACGCGATAATGCGGGAGTTTACGGGCAAAATCTGCGACAAGCACGAGGCGAAGGCCCTGTAAGAGAATACAAATATAAATATGTCGAAGGGTCCGGCAATGAATGGCACCTTTATGCTTTCTCCATTGCGAATTGTTTGTTTACGTAATTAAGTTAACGTTTTCCCTCTCCTTCTTATATCGTTGCTATGCCCCAATGATCACCTTAGATTTAATTTGCTATTGACTAGTAATGTACGTATCTTACACTGGCTTACGGACAAGAATGCAGGTAGCAAAAATATACTATTTCAAATTTCAATTTTTAACGATATATATATATATATATATATATATATATATAATATATATATATATATATATATATATTGTGCAATTTATTGCGTATTTTGTCAAGACAATACGACTTATAAAAAGAGTGCAAAACTAACAATCAATCCGTACATGCAGAAAGATACAACGCTCAAGACGTGCAACCACGCTTGTTAATTCACAGCACGGCCTGCGTGCATTATTACAATCATTAATATTTAATCACCTGCCAATTACAGATAAATAGTACATACACGTACATATTTGACAACGGACATCAATGATGTCGGCACAAAACCCCAAATCAAATCAAAACTTCTCTCTCTAGTACGTGTTTCAAATACACTATATGTTCCCTTTTATTTGACTAGCAACCTTTAGATACATGCCGTAATAAAATTGCTTCCCCATCCACCATATTCTCCAGACCTGGCCCCCAGTGACTTTTTCCTGTTTGCAGACCTTAAAAGAATGCTCACTGGAAAGAAATTTAGCACTGATGAAGAGGTAATCGCCGAAACTGAGGCCTATTTTGAGGCTAAAGAGAAATCGTACTATAAAAATGGCATCGACAAATTGTATGACCGCTATACTCGTTGTATCGCCCTCGAAGGCAACTATATTGAATAATAAAATCGAATTTTGTCAAAAAAATATTTTTTACTATGTTAGCCTAAGAACTTTTCAGCCCAACTGTTATATCCCAATTCTTGTTCTGATTGTAGCGCATTTTTAATGCTACCGTTAAAGGGAGCAATAGGGATGAACAGTTCTGCAAGAATTAGCGGGTTCGAAGAAGGATTATACGTTATTTTTACAAATTCTAGTTCAATTAGTTGCGATTTTTGCATCATTGGGCAAACGTTAAATTAACACGCAAAACGTTGCACTGCAGGATCGAAGAACACGACCTGCATGTTCATTAATTTGGTCTACACCTGCTCAGAGGTTATTTACACGTGCGTATCAAGCTTATAGCAAGAACAAGCATTTGCACAAGGACCGCCAAACATGATTTAATTCAAGTTCAACACATACATGTGCCCAAATTCCTTTTTTCTTTTGTATAAAAACTGGCATTGGTTCACTTATTCTGTTCAGTACACAAAGGGGGGGGGGGGTCAAAAACACAAAGGTCTCGTCGCCTTAATATAGGATGAAACGGAACGTTAAATTCAGCAAATATACGGCAATGTGTTTTGCATTCCAAATGCCACAGCGATGAGTTTACGTACCTAACAAAATGTTCAGCCCAAAAGCCAAAAGACACCCGTGGTCGATTGCGGTCCTTATCCCTTTTTGCTGTGTCCCATTGCACGAGTGGTGCAAACGGCTGTCTTCTATTTGACAGGCAGCATGGCTAGGACGTCTCTCGCTGATGAGGAAGGAGGTATAGATACAGCAAAAACTGGTTGTGTGCCATTTCGTTCCTGGCGATCAAGTGTGTGGGACTGTGTGCCGAGATTTACGGCAAGCCCGCTAGTATAGAATCTGCCACTAGAGGCAGCACATGGAGAGCTATCAGGGGCGACGCCAAAATTGGCCCAAATTGAACCCATGAGCATTATTATAATTCAATTTTCTTTTATGGAATGTTTACGAATGTATAGTATTCGAAAACGTTACAATTGTTGAACCTGTTTCGCTACATCTTGCCCTATGCTTGCTAATATTAGTTTTGGAGATTAATTTCACGCAAATAACACATTCGATGAAATTGGTAGATGACATTTTTTTAACATGCTTTAAGTAAATAACAATAAGACGCACAATAAACTCAAAATTCAATAAGATTCTATTTAGTAGAAAAAAACATTTTAAACTTACGATAATTGATAGAATGTAACTTAAAAAACAATAGTTATAATTATATTTTTTTTCTGCTCTGGTATTTATATATAAATTTTCTCGGGAAAAAATACAAAATTCAATACAAATACAAATTCATACAAATTCAATCTGTGTGAAAAATGACTTGAACCACCTTCAAAATAAAATAATTGTAGCTATTACGATAAAATTTTCAGCTATGTTATTTATACAGAATTTCCTTAGACAACAAGTAACATCTGATCACATCAAAACTTTTAACACTGCAACAACACATCCATACTCTTCAAACACTCTCACTATACTGACTGATCTGTAATGCGAAAACCCTTTAAGTAACCTAAGCGCGGATGAAAACATCCGAAACTGTAAGTCAAACCGAAGACATCCATTACGCCATAACCAACAACACGTTAGATATGGGTCTACGTAATAACTTGTTGCGTAAACATTGCGCAATAGTTTACCTTACAAGCCATCGCAATGTTGTGTAATTTAACTCGAAAGAATTTATGACACTCGTACCAAGTGTGAAGTGAAAAAAACAATGTTTTGCAATAGTATAAAATCGGCAAAAACATCATCAAAATAGGTTTACCATTGTTGTTAAGTTAATAAAAACAATAGGCCTCGTACCAAGTGTTGTTTTGAACCCACAAAAATGCACAACTTGTGCTTATAAAAAACTGGAAAACCCACAGGTGTCTGTCAAGTAAACCGGAAGTGAACCGGAAGTAGACCGAAAGTTAACCGGAAGTAGACCGGAAGTGAACCGAATGTAGACCGGAAGTAGACCGGAAGTAAATTTGTGTGGGTGTAAGTGTAGGTATGGGTGGGTGTGGGTGTTACGTACTTTAACTCGAAAGAAATTATGACACTCGTACGAAGTATGAGATGAAAAATCACAGAGTTGCAATAGTATAAAATCAACAAAAACATCGTCAAAATAGGTTTTCCACTGTGTTTAAATGAATAAAAATAATAGGCTTCGTACCAAGTATTACTTTGAAGGAACCTTATTAGTCTACTCACCTTTGTCTGAAATCAAGTTCGATCGCGCGAAAACAACCCAGTGCTTGTTAGAGAGGAGGATTATCTCCCAGTACCTGCCACTGAAGATCAAGTGGAGCCTCCAAATGCGACGTGTGAAAATTTACATGTTAGCAGATCACATAGATCAAGACGACCGCCTGACCGCTATGTTCAAACTTCATGAAACGGGAGTCTCTTCAGCTAAGGGGGGGGGGGGGGTGAGAGTGTCCTATATCGATTGAACATATACGCCTGACTTGATCTTCATCAGCAGTGAACACCAGACCTGGTTATTAGGTGTTGTTTCTCATCAGTCTGTGTTAATGTTTCTGTCATGTATGCCTCAAAGTCACACCCGTTCCTCCGTGACGAGACTTCTTGCTTTATACCAATATGTATGCTGTTGTACTAATTATGTTATTTGGTTCGTGAATTTTACACTTTTGTTTGTGTTGGAAATTCAGTCGTATTATTTACTCCATTTCCTGGATCACCGAAGAACAGAAAGAACCAGAAACGCAACACGTTATCTCTTATTATTTCGTATGTTCAAAATAGGAAACAGCACATGACTTACAAACAATCAGATCCACATAAAAATATTGTAAATTCTGGAGTCCCGAAAGGTTCGATCCTTGTAAAATTATGTTTATTATATTTATAAACAATTTGCTACATAAACTTCAGCATTACAAATTTCTCATATACGCAGACTATGTTAAACTGTATAAATAAACTAATTGCACTCAAGAGATGTTAGATCTTAAGATGATATAAATGTTCTTTATGATTGGAGTATGGGTAACGATCTAAGGTTTAATATTAAAAATGTATATTTATGGTATTATTGATGAATATACATACATATGAGTATTCATACAGAATTAGTTATGAAAAGCTGGAAAAAGTGTACTCTGACAAAGATATTTGTTTTGTTGTTGATTGTAATATATCCCTTGAGGAACGGATCTTGAATCTCACAATAAGCTCAAAGAGCATAACTAATTTAATGGCCATTATGCTATTGTATAACAGTATGAAAAGAAGTATACTGGAATGTACGTCGGTTGTTTTGTCTCCTGGGTTTATATTTTAAAAAGATAGAAAGAGCAAATTAAAAAAATATTGATGCAGTACTTACACAACAAGATGAATCAAGTATCTGCTTACGAGATAAAATTATATTGTAAGTGTTTATTGAAAGAGTTTTGTTAAGCAAGGCTCTGTAATAGGAGAGTATTAGCACAACAAATATTTATTTACAAAAGAGTAAATGGAATTCTGGATATATAGCAATATTCTTCATCAATTTAAATTCATATTTTGAATGTGTGGGACTTACTCACTATAATATATAAGCATAAAATCAATATAAATATGTCATATATTTATGTAAGTAATAAACATATATTGATTTCATGCTCAACTTTAAATTTAATACTTACTAGAAAATCTATTCTTCGAATGCGACACTGTTTACTCTGTGATATCTCGAGAACAGAAAACTACAAATCATCACCTTTATTCAGACTCTGTCCTACATATAATAATACATATTTCTACAATGCATGAAAATCTGGATTTCAATCTGCCACTTTCCTTGTATCTAAAAGAAGAAAAAAATTGAAACAGACTAGATACACATATGTGAATCCATTCTGCTGTGGTTTATTTCTACTGTACTGTGCCTTATTTTCCATTATTCTGAAATTAATTTACCTTCTATTTTCCTTACTTTTTTTGTATCTATGGTGACTATGTATCTCATATATGTGCTTTTTTTATTATTTTTTCCATTCAATACTATGTGAACTCTATGTTCTGAACAATTTATATATACATACGTATAAGGTTGGATATATCTTCGTTTCCTGCTGTACTTCACATATTACCTTGTGTGTATTTATATATGTGTTTGTGTGTGTGTGTTTGTGTGTCTTTGTAAGATTTCCTGTTATTGGAGATTCCATCTGTTGGAAGTAAATAAATAAATATGGATTAGAAACTATGTCCCTTAAATTTAAAGAGGAATTATTTTAAAACAAAATGCTTATGAAAATATTTGGAACTAATATGGATGAGAAATTAGGTGAGTAGAGAAGATTATGTAATTTAAAAGTGCACAATCTATATTACGTCCAGGAATTATTAGAATAATTAAATCAAAACTCAGGTGCGAAGGGAAGAAAGGTATACAACAATATTGTTGGGAAACTTGATGGTGAGAGAGCAATAGGAAGCTCAAGACGAAGATTGAAGCATGAAGGTGAGATGGACTTCAAAATAGTCGGTACAGATTGAAAGATTGGATTGATCTTTCCTAGGAAAGGGACAACTGAAGAGTGATGTTGCTGCATCCATTCACCTTCGGGTTTAAGAAAGCTAGAGAGGTAGTTACTTAAGAACATTTTGATCAGCCGAACTTGCATGTTTTATTGGTGAAAACAAAATTAGTAAAGTACATATTTAACGAAATAAGTTTTTTGTGTATGTATGTGTGTGTGTGTGTGTGTGGGTGTTTGTGTGTGCTCGCAATGATGCACGTCCATTTACACAACAATATTTAGAGTTGTTATTATGATGAACGCAATAACAAATAATAAAAACAACAAACAAACTTGATGAGTACGTGTACTGATCATCAAGTTGTTTGACGATGATGATGATAACAGTACTCATAATAATAATATTATCAATAATAATAAATTCTACCGTAATTTTTGAATGCTTTAATTATTATTATCTTTGGTAGTAGTAGTAGTAGTAGTAGTAATAGTATTAGTTGTAGACTAACACTCTTGCCATTCATTAGTAGTTATGATAAACTCAATATGCTGACCAAGACAGTAATTTATTGTATTACAAAACATAAACTAAACGTAACAACATTTCAACTTTCTAGCATAGGCTTCTTCATACTCTGCACCAAGTACAAATGTAACAAGGTGTAAAAACAGCACGATATATATATACGAACATTACTCAACTCAAGACTATTATAAAGATTTTCTGGAACATTCTAGCAGGTGGCTTTCCCTTGTCAACTATACTTTCACCTAAAAGCCTAGAAATATTTACATCAATTTAGAATGTGATTGGACTATTTATCTCACGATCTTTTTCCTTCATTCTTCTTCTTTCTTCTCTCCTCTATCTCTCTTGTCCTTTCCACTCTTTCTAACACCTTCTTCCATTCTTTGTTTAACTTCAGTCCCCCATTCCAGTTCATTGTGTCTTCTTCACCTTTCTTCTCTATTTCCTTGGCCTCCTTCCATTTTCTCACTAGTAATATCTTCTTCCTTCCTATCTGCTTAGCTTCATCCCACTCGATGTTATGTGCTGTTTTTCTCGTGTGTTTAAATATCGCATTACTCTCTCTTAACTCGTACATTATCCCTATGTTGTTTCAACCTGTCTTTCGGCCTCTTTTTCGCTTCTGCTATGCACACACACAGACATTCTTTACATTTCACTACGTAGATAATCCCTTCCTCTTCTCTGTTTTCCTTTTTATTGTTTGCATTCTTCGCTAACCTTAAGATGCTTCTCCCTCCCTTCCTGTAAGTTTTAGTGCCCGCTTTCCTAAGCACTTTACATATCTTTTCTGTGGTCTTCCTCACACTCCATATTCCAAACCTTCTCTCTTTTTATTTCTCTTCCTCGTATTCTTTCTCATCCAATTTTCCCCTGCCACTTCTCTTCCTTCTTCTGTTTATGTCCAGTCTATCCTCCTTCACAAAGTCATTCTTTTCAAGCTATTTTCATATGCTATTTATTTTGCTTTCTTTTTCACATTCTCTCGTGCATATTTTCTTGATTCTGTTTTCCATATTCTTTGCAAAATTCATTTTTGTCACCTCTCTTACATCACCTCTTTTGTGGCAGAATACCACTGTTGCACACTCCTTCAGATGCCAAGCAGTTTCATTTTTTTGTCCTCTCTTCCTTTTCATTAATATACCTAGGTAGATTAACTTGTCTCCTTCTTTAATTTTGAGTTCCAATAATATCCCTCTTCCTTCATCTTGTATTTCTTTGGCAAAGATGTCGAGCTGCCTCTTCGTTCCCTTCCATATGCCAAAACAATCGTCCACATATCTGCAAAACAGAATTATTTTGTCACCTCCTCTATCTATCACTTTCTTTTCCCATTCATTCTTAACCAATTCAGCAAATGCTGGGCTTAGGCTAGAACTTATATTCAGTCCTTCACTCATTAACATTAATTTATCCCCCATTATACTGTAACCGTTATTCCAAATTATTTCAAGCGCCTTCACTACCCTTTCACTATTCCATTCTCTTATGATTTCTTGTACCATTCTCTTTTTAACATTGTCCAAAACGTGTCCAATCTTGATGCTAGGGAACATACTTTTTACGTCTAAGCTAAACATTGTCGTCTTCATCTCATTTAACTTAAGTCCATTTATGAGGCACACTACTTGTTCACTGTTCTTAACTGCTCTGCTCTCTTGCTGTGTTACTAACATTTCACTAACTTTCTTTAATTTCTTTTCCAAGGTTCCAAAATATTGATTCTGTAGTCCATTACTGTTTATGTGGGCGATTGTTTTGGCATATGGAAGGGAATGAAGAGGCAGCTCGATATTGTTGTAAAATAAATACAATATGAGGAAAGAGGGATATTATTGGAACTCGAAATACAAGAAGAAGGCAAGTTAAGCCACCTAGATATATTGATGAAAAGAAAGAGAGGTCAAATAAATGAAACCGCTTTGCATCAGAAGAAGTCTGCAGCAGGGGTATTCTGCCACAAAGGAAGTGATGTAAGTGAGGTGACAAAAATACATTTTATAAAGAATATGGAGGACAGAATCAAGAAAATATGCACGTGAGAATGTGAAAAAGAAAGCAAAATAAATAGCCTATGAAAACAGTTGAAAAGAATGGCTATGAGAAGGAGAATAGACTGGACATAAACAGAATAAGGAAGAAAAGTGGCAGACGAGAATTTGAAGAGAAAGAAAAAGAGGAAGGGAAAGAAAAAGAGAGAAGGTTTTGGAATAAAGATTAAGGGCAAGACCACACAAAAGGTAAGCAAAGTGCTTAGGAAAGTGGGCACTAAACCTTACAGGAAGGAAGGGAGAAGCATCTTAAGAATAGCGAAGAATGCAAAGACGAAAAAGAAAACAGAGAAGAGGAAGGGATCATCTACGAAGTGAAACATAAAGAATGTCAGTGTGTGTTCATAGGAGAAACGAAAAAGAGGCTGAAAGACAGGTTGAAACAACATAGGGTTGAAGTACGACTTAAGAGAGAGAGAAATGCGATATTTAAACACATGAGAGAAACACAACATGACATACAGTGCGATGAGGCTAAGCAGATATGAAGGGAGAAGAGATTACTAGTGATAAAATGGAAGGAGGCCAAGGAAATAGAGAAGAAAGGTGAAGAATACAAAATGAACTGGAATGGGAGACTGAAGTTAAACAAAGAATGGAAGAAGGTGTTAGAAAGAGGACATGACAAGGAGAGGAGAAGGAAGAAGAATGAAGGAAAAATATCTTGAGATAAAGAGTCGAATCACATTCTATATGGAAGTAAATATGTGTAGCCTTTTAGGTGAAAGTACAGTTGACAAGGGAAAGCCACCTGCTAGAATGTTCCAGAACAACTTTCTAATAATCTGGAGGGGAGCAATGTTTGTGTATATAGTATATTGTCCTGTTTTTGTACCTTGTTACTTTTGTACTTTGTGCAGAGTCTGAAGAAGACCTTGCTACAGGGTTGAAAATTTACGTTTAGATTATGTTTTATAATAAAATAAATTACTGCCTTGGTCAGCATATTGAGTTTTTCATATCATGGAATATAAGCTTAGTGTTGTTATAATTAGTAGTTAGTTTTCCGGCTATTGGCTTAAATCACTTCATGCACTGAGCTCGCGCCAACAACCAACACATGTCGACCGGGTACGACCCTTCTCAACCATCCAGCTACATCATGTACACGGATGCTAATAATCTTTACGGGCACTCCATGGTGCAAAAACTTCCATTTGGAGGATTTGAGTGGGCTGATCCTTCCAAATTCGACGTAGAAGGTTTCGACGACTCGGAACGAGGCTTCTTTGTCAAGGTGGACCTCGAGTTTTCCGAGAAGCTGCAGGATGTGTTCTGCGACCTCCCACCAGCATCGGAATTCAAGTGTCCACCTGCTTCGAAGCAGAAAAACCTCATTATGGATTTCGAACCCAAAAAGCGTTACGGGTTGCACTTCGGTGGTTGATGCAACGAGGGGTCACGATTACAGCAATTCACCGAGTTCTCACTTTCAACCATTCATATTGGTTGAAGCCATACATCGACCTCAATACCAAACATCGTACTGCTGCTACCTCGGAACTTGATCGCAAATTTTTTAAGGACATGAATCATATAATAATTGGCAAAACAATGGAAAACACGCGAAATCGTGAAGACATAATGTTGCTTACTAGCGTCGACCGTTGTCGCAAACTTGTTGCAAGCCCACTGTTTAAATCTCGAACAATCTACAACGAACAGCTTGCTTTGGTACACATGAAGCCTGGTGAGGTAAAGCTCAACAAACCAGTCAATGTTGGTGCCACAGTGTTAGAGTTAAGCAAGCTGCAAATGTTCGAGATATATTATGATATACTACGCTTGCACTATGTTACCAACATCAACCTTCTCTACACAGATACGGACAGTCTGGTATATCACGCCCACACTGCTAACGCATATAAAGATATAGCCACGATTCCAGCTCTCGTTAACTCTTTCGACACGTCGAGCTATCCCCAACCATATCGATATGAAATCCTGGCTCGAAACAAAAAAGTACCTGGCAAACTAAAGGATGAAAAAGATGGGGATATTATATTAGAGTTTGCTGGTCTTCGTGCCAAAGCATATGCAATTCAAGCTGAGAGTTCTGTGACCAAAAAAGCTAAAGGCATAGGCAAGCAGGTGGTTCAGAGAAAACTCAAGTTTGAAGACTACGTTGAGTGCCTCGAAACCAAAAAGCCGATTCTGCGAAAAGAATATCGCATCCAGAGTGTTAAACGTATACTTACAACCAACACCGTCTGGAAAATTGCTCTGGATGCACGAGACGACAAGAGATGTGTTCTCGAATGTGGGATTCATACCCTGCCGTGGACTCACTATCGCCTGAAAACAGGTAAAACTTGCTCTGTGTGCCCAAAATAAAAAAAGAGAAATTTCATTTACTAGTGTTTTCTTTTGCCCTCAAATGCAAAACGAAAGGGTGGAGGTGGGATATTTTTTTTTCAAAATATTAATTTCACAGTTCTTTTTTTGTAATACATACTATATTTTCAATCAACAGAATTTTTTGTTTACCTACACAAAAGAATACAAAAAATTAACAATGTCTGCAAATATATAGTATGTATATATTTTTTTTTTTTACGGATCTAACTCCCGCCGTGTCCTACGGGACGAAAAATGTGGGGCATGTGCAGAGCCAAAGGGGAAGTTCCTTTGTGCGCTCAAGCATGGCTTTTTTATTTCTTGTTATTTCCTATGCATATTTAAAATAGAGTATCGGCAGGCAAGGCGTCGTGGAACTCACAGACAATCTTGATGTTGGTGCGATCGTTAAAAACCACCTGCTTTCTCATAGATGTGTTAATGACGAACATGGGTCTGCGAGCTATGAACTCATTGGGGTTGTAGTACACGTCCACGTTGCCGGAGGTCACCCTCTTGTAAGCTGTGTATGCCTCGTACAGTTTCAGGTAGTCGTTGTTTGCAATGTTCAGGTTGTATTTCTCACGCGGGAATATCTCGTTCCTGCCATTTTTGAGGTAGATGTTCTTGATCTTGCAATTGTCGAACTGGCTCGAATCTTTTTCTTGGTTGTTGTCCTCCCCCGTCTGGAAGAGCATGACCACAAACTCTGGCATATCGTACCGGATGCTGTTAAACTGTGTGGTCACGTCAAATTGAAAATGGTTGCCGGAAGCAGGTTTCTGGACGCACTGGTAACCGTAAAATTGGATGGGTACTTGGGGATTATTTAAAATGTCTGCTTTGTACTTGAGAGCGTAGTTAGTTTCGTATTCCACTACGGGCATGCGCAGCTCCATGGACTGGATGATGCACTTGGCAGGATCAGGTAGTTTGTTGGGAAGTGCCGAACCGTCTGCATTCAAGGTGGTGTAACGCATCAGCGCATTGTTGTCGTTGGCGCTTCTGCGAAAAGTGACGCGCAAACCACCCTTCCACATAATCTCTGTGTAGTCGGAGAAGAAGCCAGGAAGCGGGCTAATGGGAAACAGTACTGTGTGACTTTGAGATTTTGATTTTTATACCTGCCTCGAATCCCCCTGCCTGGTAGTATGCTGCATCGGTCTTGGAGAGTTTCAGTGTTCCCACAGCTGTAGTCGTAATCCCGGGGTAGTCAACACTATCGATGACGGTGCCATGCTTTCTAACTTCCACCTGCGAGAATAAGTACGGCACAAAATTATCTACGAGTCTTAAATTTGCATTGGCAAGGAATGCTTCGCCGTTGTCTCTCTTCAAAAACATCAAACTTGATATACAAATCGGCTCTGTGGGGGTGAATGAATCCATCCCCGACGTCCACGTCGTATTCTATGTCTCGATTTGCTTCCTTGAGGTTGGCAAACGTGCGACGATTGGGAGGGAAGGACTGCAACTCGTAACTTTCGATTTGTTCCATGATGGTTATTTATTATACGTTAATCTCCACGACGGCAGTGGTCGTGGCTCCTGCAAAATCAACTACCTCCCCTTTCTCGTTTGTATTTGCCAATTCTATGTTGTCTATGCGATTACGAGATACAGGAAAGTATATCGGAGGGGAGGGTGTGTAGATAATTGGCTCCATGAACTCAGAGTTTGGTTTGAACGTAGCGATAATACCTGTCTGCTTGTGACTCCCTGGGATGCCGTCCGAGGATTTGGTGATCATACCTTCTGCCACATTGCAATGTATATTCAGAGTCTCTATGGCTAGAAATTTAGGAATGTTAACACCGATATCATTGTTGCAAGGTTCGAGCTTTGTGTTGTTCTCGAATCCCAAAAGCTCTCCGATGGTACCCAAGTCTACGGTTTCCGTGGCAGACACCAGTTCCACCCTGTGGGTTACAGAATTTTGCGACAGCAGCACACTTCTTGGCAATTGAGCCTGCAAGGTAGACAGGTTGTACTAGCCAGGGGTGATGGTGATTTTTTCGCTGCCAATTTTGATGGTATTGTTGTGTACCGTCACGTTAGGTATCAGGTACATGCTGTAGAATGCAGGAAGAGCAATAGATTTAGGATAGATGAAATGAAATGCGAGTTTCAGAAGTGAATTCTCGCTTGTGAGATGGAATACTCCCATAGTGATTCAGGTGCCACAATGCTTTCTGGAAATCCTCGATCGTAGGGTTATTTAATTGCGAGAGGAAGACAAGCATGGAAACGCAGAGATTGCCACAGTTCACATCGTTGAAACCCTGGATGCGCTCGTCATTGTAGTAGAGGTTGGCAACACTGAGATACTTTACCAACCCAGCAGGTGGTGTGGCTCAAAAAGAATCGAAAACAAGTGCTTTGTTGTTATTGTTGGCTTTGAGGTAGCAAATGTGTACCTGGATTTTCGTAACTGTCTAGGTTAACCACACCACACTCTTTTTTCTTCACAACAGAAGGTAGAGAATCAGACATGAAAACGCCCCTGAAGTGCTTCACCCCCAACGATTCGATCAGAGATTCAATATCGAAGTTGGACACGGGCTCTTCTTTTTCTAAACTTTTTCAAAGCTTCGAGGTTGTTCTTTCGCTTTTTCGTCACACCTTTCCCCTTCTTCTCCATAGCCAGGTTGTGGCGTTTCTGCTCTTCCAGCTCGGCCTTGTTCTTTTTTGCATCGATGACGGTCTTGGCAATGGCGGGACTGCCTGCTGCCAAGCTGCCAACAGCACCCAATGCTGCCAAGATAGCCGGGATGCTGAATATGAAACCTCCAGTCTTCTGCTGCTGTTTTCGCGAACCTTGTAACCTCCTCAACTGAGGAATGCTAAGCAGCAATTTCATTCCATTACCTTTTGCCAAGCAGGAATGTTTCTTCTCGCGTTGCTTTTTGGTGAGCAATCCATCAAGAGCTCCGAGAGACTTGAGGTTTGCGTAAGGTATTTGGTAAACGACACCTTAGGGTTTCATGGTGATAGTATGTTATTTATATATATCGTGAAAAACGTAAGACTTTGCCCCCCTAATAGGTTGGTTATACAAGTCGATTTTTTTCACAGGGTGTTATTTAGTTACAATCCCCACCCTAATTTTTGTTTTGTGTTCATAGCGATGGTCGTACCCAATGCAGCAACCCGTTCACCTAGCGATCGATCTCTGCTAACGAGTCTCCCGAAAGCTGCATGCTCCAACTTTCTGTCGGCATCGTGACGTGCGTCGAGATCTGTTTGAGTATTGTAAGCAATGTCATGATCCTTGCATGCAGCGTCCAGTGTGTTAACTCCCTTGTCTCCTTTCTCCAGTCGCTGTTCGAGTTTCGTACCCGGACCTCAGTACTGGTAACCTGGCTGTTGCATTTCGAAGGTTAGCTTGTTGATAATATCGTTCATTAGACCTCGACCCTCGGCTACATTCCAGAATTAGGGAGGCAGGGTGTTGATGATTTTGATAAGGTAACCTATACCTTTGTTGTCGTTGACAATGAAGTTGCTAAGCTTGGTGCTAATCATGTCCATGATACCTACCTTTCGTTGTGGAAGTTGCTATTGCCTGCATTTTCTTCGCCTGCGATAACCAGCAATCGATCTACAAGCTTCCTCACGTCGTCCACCCAAACAAACTCTTTAGGTAGGGTATTGTAGAGTTTGACACCGCTGCCAGTCTTGAGCTCAGTCCATATTGGCTTGATGAGGTTCCTGTACTTTTCTCCACTGCTAGATTTCACGCGATTCTGTGTTGCGTCGTTTGTTTTGGTACAGGGCGTCCGCCATGATCAAAATTTCTGTGTAACTTTGGTAATCCTTGTCTGTATAATCTTTAGGTTGCTTTTTGATGATAAGTTCCCTCAGTCCCACCGTGCCGGGATACCTAATCCAGCTGTTCTTCTCGCCCAAATTGATTTTCACGTCGTCGCCCTCAAACGTGACTTTCGATTTTCCAATTTTCCAAACCACACCCTCGTTATGTTCCATGGTCGGGTACAATCCGAACACCTCGTCTTTTTCTAATTTCCCGGTACTTAGGGAATCCCTCGCCAACGGACCCAGCTCGACTTGCTTGTCCGAAGAGGTACTGCCTAGTGCCTGACGTCTCGGAGCCGGAGCAAGTTCGAAAGTAGTAGTGTGAATGCTGGATATCGGTGTGGGTATGGTAAAATTTTGAGCAGTAAGTGGCACAAGCTCGTTGATTAACTCTTTGTTTTGCTCGGTGACATCTTTGATTTGTTTACCAAGTCCACGGATGGCATCGATGATAGGCTGGTCCTGACGCTTTTTCTCTTCGTAAATTCCACGATTCTCGGATCTCCAACCCTTAAACCGTTTTGCCAGGTAGCTACGCAGGTTCAGGTTGTCGTCTGCAAGTTTGCGTTTCATTTCTTTTTTTTTTGTATGTAGTTATTTATGACGTTTCTTGTAATGTTGCAACGTTAAGAAAATTATTAATTTTGATTTTGTATTTTCCGTTATTGGGTTTCCTCGTCATGTCTATTGTGACAAATCCGAAATCATCTTGGTTCCAGCATGAAGAGCAAAATTTGGAAAACTGATTGTAGTTTATGTCCCCACCTACATAATCATCGTAAGCGTGTTTTAAATTGGTGTAGTCTTGTCGAAACAAACAAACGAAATTAGCATTGTCACGGAGTAGCTGCTTGGGGATTTTGGAAAAACTTCTGAGCAAGGTAGAAGCAGTCCATGCCTCTGTGCCGACCCTGAGTAAAAAATTGCGAATTTCGTTCTGGTTCTCTAGGATCACATCATCAAAAACAACCACCGAATTCTCGAGACAGCAGTCTAGTGGTATCACTTCAGAAGCAAATATAGCTATGCCTAGTACCTCGTACAGTTTCGACATCTGGCGATACTTAGATTGCTCCAAACTTTTGGGGAAAACGTACAGGTGCCTGTTCTTCCAGTTTAACCAGTTGGGTGCAAGAAGAAAATTATCAATAAGCAACGTTGTTTTTCCACATCCAGAAGGTCCAACAATAAGACAGCGAATGTTGTCGGGTAGAAGCTCGCCATTTTTCCTATCATGACGTTCCGATGGAAAATCTGGCAGTCGCTTTACCACGTCCCAAGCACCCGTTACACAATCACCTCGTTTGCGTCTATGCAACTTTTTTCCTCGAGTTCCAGCCATTTCACCAACAGTTTGTCACCTTTTCTACGTAATACTTTTTCAATAAGATACGTGTCGCGGTATTTTGTTCTAGAAAGTTCCTCTTCGTAAAATCTTCCTTTCAGAATTTCGTCGCGATTATCTTTTATTATATACGTGTGACGGTTTCCGGGTAAGACTCGAACTACGGTGAAAAGGTCCGTACTCCAATTTTTTGTGAAGCCCTTTTCGAACGCACGCTTAACTTAACTGATTCTTACCTGATCTCCAATTTTGTATTTCGGTTTCTTGCTTGTAAATTTGTACTTTGGACAATAAACCGTAGAAATTAAACGTCGCTCGTCATATTTGTTGACGTGAGCTGGTTTCATGTTTATCGTGCGATGCAAACTATGATTATAGCTGTTAACGAGTTCCGGAAGCATGTCGAGCCACTTGTAATTCCTCTGAAGCGTGAACTGTTTCCACATCCGTGTTTTGAGAGTGTGATTGAAACGTTCCACTATGCTGGCTTTGATGTGACTAAAGGTGGAGTAATGTTGAATATTTTGTTTTTAAATAAATTGCAGAAAGACAGAGTTGTAGAATTCTTTTCCGTTGTCTGTTTGAAGAAATCGAGGTCGCCTGCCACTTTCATCGAAAATAGTTTTGAATGCTTCCACCACGCAGGTTCCTGTTTTTGCCTTGAGGGGTAAAGCCCACGCATATTTTGAAAATGTGTCTATAACAGTGAGAAGATACTTGTACCACTTGTTGATTTTATGTATTTTTTTTTAAATTGAAACTGCTCATTTCCACAAGGTCAACTTCCCACAGGTCGTCTATGCCTTTGGTCACTATTGCCAGTCGTTTGTAGTTTCGCCGTGCAGGTTTGTGCAGCTCGTTCACGATAGCCTGCGTAGACATTGTGTGAAAATAGAATATAGCTTGGATGGGATATCTGGTCGCAGACAATGCAGGTTTTCTATGTACAGCTTATCACCTACTTCTATGTCGATAATTTGCGTTGCATCTTCGGCATAGACAGTCTCGCGAGTTTCGGGGTGGGTGAAATCGACCAACTCCACTCCTCTTATTTTAGGTTCGTCACTGATGTTCGTCACGGTCATGGTTGGGTAGTGGGTAGGCAAAGACCAGTATGAAACCTTGACGAACTGAAGTGTGCCAGCGATGAAAAACTCGTGATAGGCCTTGGCAGGAGTCAGCATGTAGAGTTTGGCACCCGGATAGAAGAGCGAGGAAAATCCCTGATTGGAATAATGTACAATTCGATGACTACAGTGGATTGAGATTGTCGATGCTGGCGTTCAGAGTGTTTACGTTGGTTCAAACCTCGCTCTCCACATCCTCCAATCTACCGTTTACCGATTCCAGGTTTTATTCGATAGCATGGACAACAGTGTCGTAATCGGGCTTGATCTTCACAACGACAATTAGCCTCTTGAATTTTTCGTTTAACCCATGTTGTTGGGTACTGAAATTGGCTATGGCCGATTCCTGCCCTGCTTCTATGCTACCATTTTGCTCTTTCACATTGGCGATAATCTGCTGTACACTTTCCACGAGTGTCAACTTGGAGCTCTGGGTTGCGAGGTCGTAAACCTGGGTTCTAATTTCCGCAAACAAGCCATTTAGCTCGCTTATGTTCTGGTTGGAGGGTAAGGTTGCAACAGACTTCGAAGTAATTCAATTTCGGTTTGGATGTTTTTGATATCGTCGAATTTGAGTATTCGGTTGAGAGCCCTCTTCACGCTTTTCAGTTCCTGCGAGGTAGGCAGGGTGGCCACCGTGTTTTGGAGCTACTCCAAAGCTTTTTTCATCGCGTCCAACTCCGAGGCAGCAGCAGCAGACGTATGCCTTCTTGTAATTGTGTTATGTCGTCCTGGGTGGGGGTGGATTGTTGTAAAGTTTCCAACTTGGCCTGTATGTCGTCGATCAAGTGATGAAAATGCGATAACTCTGATTCGGTGTTTAGATTTTCCAGTTTGGTGATCTGCTGTTGGACGCTGGCCAGAGTATCCCTGATGCCAGGCAGTTTGGATTCCAGTGCTTTGTGTACGTTTGCCAGATCATTTTTAATGACGGCGAGAGCATCCTCAATATGGGCTATGGTGCCTTGCAGCTTCCCGAAATCCTCGTAGGTCTCAAGTTGTAGTTTTATGTTGGCAACGCTACGGGCAATTGCATTCAGCTCGCTGGACGAAGGTAGATTGTCGATAAAGTCCGGTAGCGTTTGGAGTTTAGTTTTGACTTCGTTGATGGCTGCATGCAAAGCGTCCATTTGAAGCTCAGCCTTGATGTTTTCCAACGTTGGAATTTTGAACGATTGAAACTGTTCGTGCAATCTGGCAATACTAGCTTTCACACGATCGTAGTCATCTTGAGTCTTGATGCTCTGGATAATGTTTTGCAGTTCAGTCTGGATGGTGCTCGTTTGATCCTGCAAGTGTTGCTTCAGCTGTTCCACGTCGGAAGTTTGCGCTTGCTGCAGCATCACAAGTTCGTTCTGGAGCATGCCTACGCTCAGTGCCAAGTTGTCGAAGTTGTTTATCGACGAGAGGTCGGTGTACTTTTGCAACAGCGATTTAAGCTCGGCGTCGATTTTGAGTACGGGGTCCAGGCACTGAGACTGCAGGCTGGCTATCTCCGACTGGAGGCTGGAGTTGAGCGTGGACTGCAGGGCCTGAAGGTTGCTTCGCAGCTTCTTGACCCTGACGTCGAGCATGAGAAGCTCGTCGCCGTGATCGTCGCTCTTGGTGTGACCGAAAATATCGTTAGGCATTGGTTGCCACTGTGTTTATTTATTATAGGGTAGGTGATATTCATTTCTACGAAAAGAGGGATGAGTTTGTCGTAGTCGTCCAAGAGCTCCACGTACAGGCGATCTCCAGCAGACACGTCGTACGTTGTAGTCGCATCCATCCTATCGTGCTTGATGCGATAGATGTTCTTGCCTGAGGAAACCTTGGCCTCTCCTTTGTTCTCGGGGTTCATGTCAAACTTAAGTTTGCCGGAGAAGGGGAACTGGTAATAATTCAAGTAGTTGTTGAATACATAGAAAGTTTTGTCCACATCCTCGTCGTACTGGGTCAGGATGCTATTCAAGTGTATAATTAACAGACCGTTAAGTTTAGATAGCATGGAAGGCAGGAGTTCGCTGAAGCTCGACGACGACGAATTGGGGTGGACGGGCACATCCATAGCTTGCTTCCTGAAGCCAAACAGGTTCATAGGCATGGTTATTTTATAGAAACATTTTCTAGCCGTAAGGTTAAAATTTTAGCCCCCTCACAAATCACATTACATACATACATGGCGTTACAAGAGCCCCTGCCTCAAAAGAGGTTTTGGTTAGCACGCAATAGATCAGTATGCTAGAAAAAAATAGAGGGGAGGGTGTAGAATCGGTTTTATTTGCCAGTCGAATAGTTCTCGTCGAATCCTATCCAACAAACCTAAAATCGTCATCCTAGCTCAATTAGGAGCCAAGAAAATCAATGTCTTGGAAAAACGTCTTAAGATATTTGTCGCAAGAAAATTTTCTTGAGAGGCCGGAATTGACAAACTGGAAGTCGACTTTCTTAAAATTGAGATATTTGTCTTAGGACGTCTTCCAAGACGCTGAGAAGCAACTAGTCAGTGTTGCCAACTCCTATTGGTAGGTTAGCTTCGCCTGTGAAATATCACATGGTGAAATTGTCTTGGGGAGGGTTGGCAATACTGAACCCCACTTGATGTTCCAGAACCGGTCAGCCCCCTCTACTCTTGATGTTAGTGAACCCCCATCGTAAAAGGCTATGGCGAGAGCCCAGTATGTTGGCAACCTTGAGCGCGCCACTTTCGCGTTTGCCTTACGATATTTTCCGTTAAGGCTGCAAGAAACACGCCACTTTCTGGCGCAGAACTGTATTTTTATCCCTACTTTCGACGCTCGCACCATCTGCATGTACATAATAGAAACAACGACATAATGTTGTCAGAAAATGCAAGTTGCTTACATATAAAGTGATTATTTCTTGTTCTGCAGCATTCTGTGGTGAATCCGCGAAAAAAATACCTCGAAGAACTTAGACAATGCTACAGAAACTGATTTCAGTAAGTAGTTTCTCCTGCAAATTTGAAGAACTCCGTTTGGGCGATATCGCATAATTACCCGCATGTGACATGAATATTGGTAGTGAACATTTTACATAACCATGTTACGACTTGGATTTTCTCGCATATTCTTGTTTCCATGACAGGCTAGGCTTACAGTTTGTTCTGAAAAAAAATAAGATATACTATATATTCTATCGTTTTTATTTACACATAAGAGTACTCACATATTTTTATAAATTTTGGTTTTAACGTACACAACAGTGATAATTATACTACATATTACATGATTAATAATAGTTAAACTGTCGGGTGACCATCTTATCGGACCACATATTTTATGTGTCATTTATTTACCCTGTTTGATTATTAACATTATAATTAATTCTACAACCAAAGCAAGATAAACATGATTAAAATGATTTAGTTTCTGACCGTCCCCAAACTTGCAAAGTTAAACATGGCGTGGAGTGTTCTGTCGGACACCAGCAAAGCACGAATGTAGCACACCGGGGATCGCTACTGTAAGTATCTATTGTGTTGTTCCTTCGCTTCTCGTTGAAAATATTTCCCCGCCGCTTGTCACTCCTGGGATGTGAGGGTGGACTGGGTGAAGACTCCCTGAGATTCAACAGGAATGGGGCAGGAAAGGTTTCAGTGAAGGGTGTTTGGGGTGGATCCTGCATTACTAGTAAGATACAATGAAGTAAAATAAACTATATTCACGAGCCCACAAGGATACATTCCTCTGTATAGATATCCATTACGCCTCTTGCCAGGTTGTCCCGAAGATCTTGATCTTCGCCTCTCGGTAAAAACTTGACTACTTTGACCATTGCTATCAAGAATATCTTGAGTGTCTTAAGGTAAGGCATATGATCTACTTTTACACTCATCGCCACGGTGCTCTGTCTCTAGTCGTTACTCATTGCGTTCCTCATATTCTACCACGTCTGGTTTCGTTGCATTAATCTCTGTGATCTTCTGATTTGTTGATTCTGATTTTATATCGACCGGTGAGTTACTGGTGGGAGTTGTATGTTTTCTCGATATTCTAGAATTTCATTTCTGGAAACTATATGCACTAAGCCATTTAGTGTTTTCCAGCGTTCGTAACGTATCAGGTTGTAAATTCTGAGATGAGGGAGCCTAGTTCTTATTTTAGTTATTTGTGTATCCTTCGTTGGGCACCACAAAAAATCTTGAGCTGAGGAGTGTCCTCCTCTTCTTGGTAGCGTGTGCAAGTTCATTACTCTCTCTGTCCAATGACTGCTAGGTTTTTCCCATAAGGACCATGGCCAGTGAAAAAATATATCAGTCCTCCTGAAGGTTAGTAATAAGTTATGGTCATTCGTTCCCTTTTGCACGGCAGAAATAGGTGCAGCCGTCGTCCTTTGGTGAAGGTCATCCATTCTTCTTGCCACTCTTGCGTAACGTAGTTGTTAACTTCCGGTATAGTTGCAGCATATCGCCCCACAATTTGCCGCACTTGTTCATCTTTGCCCTTTTTGTGCCGCCCTAAGTATTGTGATCTTGTCAATAGATCATATACCGGTTAGAACCAGTAGAATCTGTGTTGAGATCGCTCCGATCATATCATACTTATAATGGCCCTTCTCTGTGAGGACTTAATTTTTTTTGTTACCGTGATCAAGTTGATATAATATGCCTAGAAAGGTGCTCCGTATGCACTGATGGTATTATATATTGCAAAAAGATAAGATTTTGCATGTTAGTGGTAATGTATATGTTGTTGTGTCAATTGTCGCTAATGTATTTTCATGAAATCCGTCTCCTCTGTTATATCAGCAATCTGCTTTGTGTGTGCCTTTTTTCCTCTAACGTGATCTTCAGATATCTGGAGATTTCACAATTTTCACATTTTTAACCATTTTGAGCTTCTCTGTACAGCAGCATTTCTCCTGGGTGAATATCAGAAATGTGGACTTGATCTGAAGTCACCTTCTTCATTTCCCTTGAATAAACAGCAAAATGTCGTCCCCGTATGCCATCACTCTTTTAACTTCCGACAAGCCAGTAAGTTTCTCTAGGGCCTGTTCAAGATTGATGTTCCAGAGTTCCGGTCCAAGAATTGAACCTTTGTTTTATTCTTTGAAATTTTGAGCATTGGATATTTAATGTTAGCTTTCTTATTTACGCAGTAATTCGTCAAAATATGGTGCCGGGACAGACTAGTTGTTTCAGAGACTTGAACAGGTGAGGCCACCAGGATATCGAACACACCTTCTATATCTACTAATATAGTAAGAAACTATTTCTCTTCCGAGCCAACACTCTCATGAGCAAGCGTACGTAAGTTTAATTAATTAATTGATCGATTTGCTTTATTGTACTTCTCTTTTTGTGCCACTTTTGGCAAATTTGCGAAGATGTAGATGAGTGATGGCATGATGAAATTGATGAATTGACCCTTAAAAACATTCATGCGCATGCCGAGTTTCGAACCTCAGACCTCTGGCGTCGCAGCGCGATGTGCTAACCACTCCGGTAAGAGGGGCGGAAAGCCTACGTAAGGCATAATCCGTTGATTTGCCTGCCGTAAAAACAAACTTGTCATCTGGTTGTCCTGTTAGTTGTCTATGTTCCTTAATACTCTTAAGCAGAAGTTTTCTTTGGGTTTTGCAAGCACGTTCAACAGGAATATTGTGGCGTAAGATTTCACTTGAGTTTCATCTTTACATTCTTTTTGATAACGATTACATCAGTGTCTTTCGATGATGTCATTAAGTGCTTTCTAACCAGCCATTCCTTAAATACATAGATCGGTCAGGAAATGCGAGGTCCTTGTTTTGGCTTTTGAAGAATTTCTGCAGGGATGGCGTTTGGAAAGAGAGTTGCTTTCTTTTTCATTCGGTCGATTGCCTGCTCTACTTCGTCCTTCGTGAAAGGAAGAACGACCCTGTCATTTGGGTATTGACAATGAATTGTCTACAGTTTGTGTCGTCCGGCGTGTCTGTTTCCTCATAGTCATCTGGCAGGAGCTTGTCCAACAGGTATTGGGCTGTTTCACCCAAAGTTTCGGTCATTGAATCATCGTCCCGTTCGAGTATTGTCGTTGTCTGAGCATTCTTAACCTCTTGAACTGCAAATTTATAGGGAAGGCCTCATTTGTCTCTTTAAAGCTGTTCTTCCACGTATTGTGACCAATGTTGTTGAATTGTCGTTAGCTCTTTTCCAAAATCTTTCTTCCTTTTCTGCATATGTTTAAATTGATTGTCCTATCTGCCGGGATTCTAGTGCGCTGATATAAAATCCTGTACCTTTTCATTTGGTTAATTAAACTTTTTGACAAAGGACTTGTATTTCTTATTGATAAAACTGTTGGTACTGCCTCCCGTATGGCATTTGATATATTTTGTGTCAGTTTGTCAGTCAACGTGTCTATCGATTTGGTACGGTGTATTTGTGGTGGCCTTCGTAAAGAGTCAATCAACATGCCTATGTCAAGACTCTTCCAGTCGAATGTTCTTCTTCTGCCTGGTGTTGAAGGTATTCATTTGTGGGTGTATCTACGGTGATGATGAACGTTAGTAAGTCATGGTCAGTTGTAGTTTTTAGATCATGCACCTTCCAGTTATCTATGTCATTGAAGCCCCTTGTGTTCGCCAGGTTAACATCTATATTGCTAGACACACCTCTCTGTACGTTTCTGGGTTTCCCGGTTGGTAAATTACTTGCAGGTTGTGTTCCGATAAGAACTCTTCCAGCTGTTCTACTCTGCCATCGTAATCGTTCAAATGCTACCATGGGGAGGAGGAGTTCGAATCAGTTGTTATTAAGATTTTCTTGTCAGGGTACGCATTGGTGATTCTGACAATTTTAACATGGTATGTTGTATGTCGTGTGTAAACTGAAAATACACGATCGCCAACACACAGGAATCATCTTTTCTGAAAATTTGTGTACAGTTAATGTGATTGCAAAATAATTGCACGGTTTTCATTGCGTGTATTTTGCGTTTGAAAAAACAACCGTGGACGCCGTTGTTTACTCATTTTTATGTATTATTGTGTCTGTTTGAGGAATGTGTAATATTTTGTTTCTGCAAGTGCATGGCTCATAAATGGTGACGATGTCAAAGTTTTCTTCTGTTATGATGGTTTCTAGCTTGCTCATCGCCATTTCACTGTGCTGTCCGTTTATATGCGTAACACGTAAGCTATTGTTCCTCATGGTTTTATGCTCTGAAGATAGCACTGTGGCCATTATTTCTTGACAAAAATCTCCACTCTCCAATGGGGGCCCTGATTAAGTCAGCGTAAACTTCCTCCATATTTAGCGACTCACCGCTGCGAGCAAAGGTCTCGGTGAATAGGGTATGTAGATCATACGCGTCCGTTTGGAGATTTATGGATCTTAGAGCGATCCTCTCGACCACCTCAGGATCAAGAAGGACATTGAATTTCCTCTTTCATGTTGTTTCTTATCAGGACCCTGAGTGCAGTGATTAGACAGCCTTGACAACTTCAGTATATTCTCAAAGTTTTTTGTATATCTTATCTGGAAAATTGATACTTATCTCTTTGTATTTTGGATCCCTCGTGCACGTCTCAGCATCCGAACCAAAGTCGAGGGGCGTGTACACGTTGCTGACCCATAATATACCATGGGGGGGGGTATTTTTTCATTGACTGATTTATGTCATTAACTGTGGGATAAAAGAAACATGTCAACTGACTGAATATAATGCGGGGTGAAAGGGGAGTAGGCACTGTTGAACTCAAATGGGACAGCTTCCGGGTTAAGGATTGACTATTTTGTTTTTGTTGTTTGGTATTCCATTCTCCAGTATTCTTCGGCTCTTCTTGCACTCCTGTTCCTCCTAATAGGTGGATTGCGCTTCCATCTCCATTTGATCCTATTGTCCATAATCGGTTCTCAATACTAGGCGTCCCCGCATTATATTTTGTGTTTGACAGTCCATTGTGTCCAATCTGCTCCAACAAGGCAGCAGATGCAAGTTGTTGCTTTGTTTAGATTTGTGCAGTTCTATTTGTCATGTACATTATCACTACAGTCCGAGAAAGTCTGATTTATTTCGCTATTTTTGAATACTTGCAAGTATTCTTGAAATTTTAAGCACCTGAGTAAATCTATATAGCTATAATGCTTAATGAGAGGAAAGAACCGAACATTTTATTAAAGTTTAGGGCGAAAATTTCATCGTACATTTCAGTGGTTGATTTATTTTATGGTGCATCATAAATTGTTATTCTTTCTGGTCGTTCTCACTTTAATTTTCTGCCTTTTGAGCTCAAGGTTCTTCATGAATCTACCTGTCTCTTCCATCGAGGTAGTTTCGACGATCATGGTATTTTTGGCAATTTTCCAATTTAAAACACCAAATATCTGAAATTGAAATTGTAAAATTTAACCAGAATTTGAGGCTGGATAAGATCATAATATTTTAGTTTTTGTTCAAGAAAGTTAGTACTTTCCTCAAATGTTCACAGTTCCTTTTGTTACAACAATCATTACGATTTCTCAAAAGTGCAGAAAAGCGACAGAAAAGCACAAGCAGAAAACAATGTAGTTAGATGAAATTCTGCGTGATGAAGAATTTAAATTAATGATTGAAATATTAATTAAATATATCAATTAGTTTTATTACGAATTCGTTAATAATATATAAACAGTACACAGAGATATATGTTAATATACCCATGGTGGTACCTACTTAACGGGAATTTCTTTACCCTAGGAGACTGGGACTTTAAAGGTGAACATTACATAGCTGCTTTTTAAGTGGTGCCGTGAAACACTGCAAAATATTTGCAATTTCCAATTTTAATCCTTGATTTAATACTTGCTAAACGTCAAAGATCAAGTGGGTTTTATTCACCACTTTACCTTTTTCTAAGTTCTTCACTGCTTTCTTATTCTTTTTTGGATTTCTCAAAATTTCGGGTGAGGCTATATCCTCATCAGCTACTCATTCTTCGTGTACGTAAGTGCTTCATGGTTCATGTTAACTTTTTAAATATAGGTCCAACTTGATTATTGTTTGCCTTAATTTGTCATTTAAGCAATGTTTCAAATTAAGCAACGCACCTTCATCTTCGTAGATGCTTTTAGTTTATCTTATTTTGTTAAAAGTAATACTTATATTCCTGATAATCATTTGTGTATTTTCAAATCTATTTGCATGTGCTTGTTTATGTGTAATTTGCAGTGCAGAATGTTTTGTAATGTATCACAACTTTTACCATTACAGCAAACGAGATTCACTTATTAGCAAGAAAAAAGAAAACAGTTATCAGGATGGCTTATACAAAACAATTGCTCTGGACGCACGTGGAGGTTTAAGATTTTCAGTGACACGGCAAACCGATGTAAGTAATTAGTCATTCGAGGATAGATCGACCAGGGAATCCAGGCTTTTTTTTATTTGTATGCAATTTGGCACGAAGGTTCAATCATGTCTGGAAGGCTTGTATTCCAAATATTACTTTCCTCAGATAAATTGTTCTAGAGTTATAGCCTGTGGAAAGTGGTGTGCAACAGAAAATGTGACCCAAACCTGAGAAATGAGCCTCAGAGCTAACTTTGGAACTATTCATCATATCCTAGTGATGGGTAAGCACCAAACAAACCTCTCACCAAGAAAAACGTGTATAGCATCAAAGTACCCTCAACTTGTTTACGTTAGCAAATAAAATATCCAAAAACATGCTTCATAAATCCTTACTGGTCAAAAAATGCATACTTTGTGATCCTGCTGTTAAAATTGTAATCCAACCAGGAAGATGGCATTAATTTTTGGAGTAACCCTGATGTGGTCACACATTATGTCGTCTCCATATATATCACCCGATACATATTATAGTATGTGGTTGAATATGAAAGAAATTGAAAAAAACACCAAAAAATTGTGATTTTTTTTAAATAGTAGACCACAAAAGAGACAAGAGATAATTGAGCCCAGATGAAAACACAACATAATTAGTCTTTCTCCAACGTTTGTCAAAATTTCAACTTGATATTACAAGGCGCTAGTACACAGTAAGTTACACCCTTAAATTCCCTTAGCGTTTTCAGTGGGAAGTTTGAAATTGGGCTAGGGTTTAAATGAAGATATATATATATATATATATATATATATATATATATATATATATATATATATATATATATATCCGTAACTAGGAATCCTAGAGCAAAAATGTATCTTGTTACTGTCCGTATTGTCTCAGCTACACGCCTATTTTTTAAAAAGTCCAATGTGCACTACCAAAATAGAAGAATAAGAAGAACATGGCGTAATTTAATAATCTTATATTTTCTATATAAAATTTGAATTTCGTCGGAACCCCACGTAAGCATCGCCAGGACGTGAGGGTCCAAAACAGTTCCTGCGTGTTGCCTGATATGTATTTCATTCTCGTAGCAGGAATTGTGCATTTACTGATGATATTCTCGTAGTAGAGAAATATTTTCTCACATTAAAAGCCATTCTTTTTAACGGGACATTTAAAATTCCAAAAATTGTTATCTCTGAAACTATGAATCCTAGATTTAAAACACAGATAAAGATATATCAGTAGAAGGAGTTGATTGTTTCTCTAGACATGTCAGTTTGGTAGAAAAACCTATTTGTGCCAAATTTAAGGCATGTTTTCATACCTTATGGTGGATTTAGCTAATTCCTAGGTGTACCAATTTGTCTAACCATGCTACTAATTCCAACCCCTCGTACTTGGTTCATTAACATTGTTGAAATGTCTAGTTTGGATATATTCTACCCACAGGGTCAAGTGACATTCTGTTCATTGGTTAAGAGTATATTTAATGTTGCTCCAAACAGGTGACTAGTCTTGTTGGAGAAAAATGCTTTTCTACCTAACGTAGTTCCTTAGTTATAATACAAAAACTAGTATATTTGCTACTACTTATAGTAGTTCATTTGATATGAAAAAACTGACTATTTGTTTACCAATAAACAAAATGGACACTACTTGTAACACAGCCTGTCCTTTAACCTCATTCGTTGTGAGTTATTATATAAATGAAAATAGACAAAACTTTTGTGGTGAGTCAAGTTAGGAAAAATGAATATGACTTTTGGAACATACTGTTTGTTCTGACGTATGAATCACCTACATGCACATGCATTAATCTAGTCTGCAATTTTCTTGCAAACAACACATAATGTTTTTCTGCTAGTGATAAATTACTCATGTACTCGTATAATAGGGTAATGTCATTGATAAATTACCTTGTTTGTGAAAATTAAGTGATTTTTATATTATCTTTAAATTTCTCCCCTACGAGACATTAGTAGATTTTTATCGCACCTGCGTGATCTTTATTACTAAATGGGAATGATGGCATGAACTTTTTGAGTTCAAGGTATTGTTGATGGTAATAGGTATTTGGTCTGAGATATGAATTACCTGTGCGTGCTTGCTGGTATTTCCAAGAAAAGCTTAAGAATGGATATTATAAACAAGAGTATAATTCTTGAATGTTTAGCTTGGGAATATTCTACCCTAAGGTCACTTCACTCTGTTCATTGGTTAGATATATGTATATATATTAGTATGCTCCTTCCCTCTCCTTTCCTTCACACTTGCAGATTTTGAGAATTGGAACTTATACTTGTAAGTGATATTCGGGAATATAACGAAAACTAAACTAGTTCGGGAATGCACCGTCAGAGTCACATGACTACCTGCTGATTGGTTGAAAGTATATATATATATATATATATATATATATATATATATATATATATATATATATATATTTTCCTTGTGCATTGGCATCAGTTGTTAAAAAGTATAATAGTTGTGGCTGAGAGTTGTTGTAGTAAGTTTTTACGAGAGCAATTGTGATATATATGTATAGTTATAATTATGCGTTCGATGTAAATTCTATTAATACCCAAAATATTTTATTATTCTTGATATATAAATGCATAAAAGTTGTGTTTCTAGCAATATACAGGGTGTTTCGTAAGTTCGTTTACAACGCTTGGGAGGTGATTGTATGAGTGAAAATAAGGTGGAAAGTTCATGTAACGAGATTCCGGAAACGGCTTTGTTGCCGAGTTATTGACGTTTGAAATCGTGGGAAAATGATTTTCCGAAGTGAATAATGGCAAACCGGGTGGAGAGAAGTCGTCGGTGTTGGGCGGTTCACTAAGAAATTGGGTACGCCCTTGTCAAGAAATCACGCGGCAATGTTGTGCAATGTCGGCGCAAGGGATTCCCCAAAGGACGCGAACGAAGATGTTGATGGGAGTGGGGTGGGTGTGCGTTCTGCGTGAGCTGGTATCGACGAAAATTGGCATGTGTTGAATGGCACCAAAAAACAAAGACAATTACCTGAGCGAAGGGTACCATGACGTAAAAACGAAAAAAATGAACTGTCATAGGTTGCATACCCTGAAGGGCACACATTATGCTTAATGGAGACGTGAAGGGAACCTCATCACAGACGGTTTTCAAAGTGTCCACCATGTACTTCCAAGCAGAGGCGACAACGGCGAATCAAGGATTGTCTAGTGCGACCCAAGAACCCCGGCGTTTCTGCTATCGATGCTGCAGCTACATTTTATACGGGAAACGAGGTTCTCGGCTGACACGACGGGTGTTTCGTAAACGATGCGTTTCATCTCTTCCAAGATTAAGAAATCCAGGGCCGTAATATCAGGCAATCGATGTGGCCATGGCACAGGCCCTCCCCTGCCAATGCATAGGTTGTGGAATACGGCATTGTGGAAATGGCGCACATTCCGATCGAAATGTGGGGGTACACCATCATGTTGAAACAACAGTCTTTGTCTCAGTGCCAAGGGCACGTCCTCTAGTAGTTCAGGCAAAACCTTACTGAGAAGTGCTTGATAAGTGAGTCCACATAGGCGAAAAGGGAAAATGTACGGTCCAATCAAAAGGTCATGCAGTATCCCGCACCACACATTCACTGCAAATCTGTGCTGATGATGTGCCACTAGCAGTGCATGTGGATTTTCATGTTCCCACACATGACTGTTTTTACTATTGAACACACCAGTTTTCTTGAAGATAGCCTCATCAGCCCATAGTAACGTATTCTGAAAATTGGGGATAGTTTCAGTTTGAAGTACAAACCATTAGCAAAAGTCCTCACCTGGGCCAAAGTCCCGAGGTAAAAGCTCTGGCACTTTCTTCAATTTGTACGGGTGCATCCCTCTTCTGCCAGAACTCGCCCACATTCACATGGTAGGTGTTTCGTTCGTGGACTAGTGCGCGCGTACTGGTGCCTGAATGATCAATCACTGCAGTTAGCACTTCTTCCACAAACCGTCGTGTTCGCACACTTCGCGGTCGTCCAACTTCTCGACGAGGTAGCAACACTGATCCTGTTTCCCGAAGTCGGGTGTCTACAGTTTAAAATAAGGAGTGCGATGGTAACACCCTATTTGGAAATCGTGCCCCATACAGACGCCTTGCAGCACGGCTATTACCCCCAGCCTTCCCAGATGCATGTCCGCCAGCTCTTGGGACGTGTATGCTGCCATCCCTTACAATGGGGTACAAGTGTTTATAGCCTCTAACACTAGTATACTTCAGAGAACACGATGGGCTGTGTCTAATAATTAAATGTTTGCTCAACACTACTGTCCAAGAACCTCACGTCTTTCCATTCAACTGTGAATGTTTACCAGCCTGCTGCTGGCACAGCACCTTAAGCTCGAGTGACACACACACGTGCGGTCCTTCATGAGGAAACATACACTGTTGGCGCCCCTAGCGGGAAATTTGGTACTTAACGTCAGATAACACGGACACCCATCTGCCCTTCAGGGTATGCAACCAGTGACAGTTCATTTTTTTTAGTTTTTACGTCATGGTGCCCTTTGCTCATAAAATTTTCTTGGTTTTTTGGTGCCATTCCACACATGCGAATTTTCGTCGATACCAGCTCACGCAGAACGCACACCCACCCCACTCCCGTCAACATCTTCGTTCGCGTCCTTTGGGGAATCCCTTGCGCCGACATTGCTCAACATTGCCACGTGATTATTTGACAAGAGCGTACCCAATTTCTTTGTGGACCGCCCAACACCGACGACTTATCTCCACCCAGATTGCCATTATTCACTTCCTGAAAATCATTTTCCCACGTTTTCAAACGTCAATAACTCGGCAACAAAGCCGTTTCCGGAATTTCGTTACATGAACTTTTCATCTTATTTTCACTCGTACAATCACCTCCCAAGCGTTGTAAACGAACTTACGAAACACCCTGTGTATTGCTAAAAACACAACTTTTGTGCATATATATATAAATATACACTAATACCCAAAATAATTTACTATTCTTGATACACTTAACCAAAAAAATAGTTTCTACTCAATTTTTAAAAGTAATTGTGCTTAATATATTATCTCTTAGTGAGATTGAAATATTGACACCCTCCAGAATTGTAATACATCCAGAAAAAAATATATGTAAATACCAAATCAAAACAATTGTAAATCCTACTTGTAAAACTGAGTTCCATATTTGTGGTAAATTTATATCTAAAACAAATTTTTCAAAAAACTTGGCAATATGTACTGGCCAAACCAAATATACGATATTACCAACCCAACCCTGTTCAGATTGTAGAACTGTTATTAGTATACCCCATATGAACAGACATAAGAAGATGAGTTGCAAATATCAACCATCCTTTAACCAGACTCATCCTAGAAAAAGTGAAGCAAATGTAGATCCAACTTATGGTCCTAAACCAAAACAAAGTACTTTTTTGGTTATATATAGTGCAACAGCTTTTGGTGGTCAACTCAATGATTACTCTTTTAAATCGGAGCCACACTGTGATATCAGCAATTTCTTGAAGAACATAAAATCATTTCTAATAGAACTCCTGAGAAATAATCTTAAAAATAAATCAACCAAGTTCAATACTACTCTATCCTCTGAATATGAGAAACCTGATGAAACACTTTGTTCAAACACCAAGACTCTATATTTTAGTAATATAGATGATTTGGAACAAATCTATGCCAAACTTATGGACACGTTACTTAGAAAACATGAGCAATTTGAGGCTAAAGGATCTGGATGGAAATTATGTAGGACTCAAAATAATGTAGAATTGAAAATAAGTAAACTCTCACCCTTTTCTGCTTCTACTTATGTCCTTCTTCCAGTGAATATTCCAAATTAGGAAGCAGTAGTTAATATAAAAAATAAAGTTAACAAGTGTTTTCTGTGGTTTGTCTTGGCAAAAGTTTACCCATTTCATTCGAAAAAAATCCAGAGCTAGTTCGTCATTATATACAGATTGAGACCAAGTTTAACCATGCTCTGTCAGGTATCCAATATCCTGTTGCTGTATCTGATATAACAAAATTTGAAAAACATGTGAAAGAATTTTTCTTAGCAATCAATGTGTATGCCTATACAGAGAATAATTTTGTATATCATTTCAGAATAAGTGCCAACAATGATGATAATGCTACTGTCATTGATTCGTTACTTATTTTATATAAGAATAATTTCCATTACTCTCTAATTCGTAATCACACTCGTCTGGTTAGAAGTCAAATAATTAAATACCCTGGGGGAATCAAAATTTGTCATAGGTGTTTGACAACATTTGATAATCGTATTCAACAGAACTATGTCAAATTTAATAATCCAGAAATTGCTGACAAGAAACTTAAAGAGCACAAAGAATACTGTGGTGAGAGCAAGCCTGTATTTATGAATATGCCCAAAGCAAAATAAGTTGAGAAATTCAAACAACGCAAGGCTTTGTTGGAGCATCCAGCTATAATAATAGCAGATTTTGAGGCATTTCTCACACCATTCAACTACTCAGATCCTGATCCAGAATTTCTACTACACCTTATCAACTCCATGAAGTTTGTAGTTATGGTTATGTAGTTGTGTGGTGCAATTTATTTAAACCCAATGAGCCTTATGTATACAGAGGACTTAATGCTGTCAAATACTTTTTCAAAAAATAAAAGAACATGTGAGGATAATTGGTATGGTTCTAAATGTGCCAAAACCAATTGTACCATTATCTGCTGCTGAAGACCAATTATATGATGCTACTGAGATTTGCCCACAGTGCAATTTATATTTTACAAATCTAAATAAAATGTTTATCAACATTGTCATTACACAGCAAAGAATCTTGGTGTCTTGTGTAATAGCTGTAATCTCAAAATACCGAGAGGCAAATTTGTCCCAATATTTTTTCATAATGGCAGTGATTTCCACCTTTTCGTTAAGCATCTCAGTTATGATACAGAGTACGCAGAAATCCTAGCAGAGAATAGATAGTCTCAAGAAAACAGTAAAAAATCATGGTGGTGGCATTATTAAGACGAGATTCCCAGGCTTAATGAGATTTATCTCTGCTGGATTGGATGTTCTTGCCAGAAAACTTTCTGATTACCAGTTCCAAATTACAAATAATAGTTTTCCTAGCTTGGGCATAGAACATACTAGACAAACGTCGGCCTATCCATATGAATGTCTGACTGACCATACTAAGTTTAATGATGGATCTCTTCCTCCACAAAAAGCGTTCTACAGCTAACTCAAATAAAATAACATTTCAGATAAAGATTACCATCATGCACAACTGATATGGAAGAAATTAGGGTGTAGGACACTGGAAGATTATCTTGATGCTTATATAAGATTGGATGGGACAATTCTTGCTGACGCACTTCAGGCCTTTAGAAATCTGTCTATGGATATTTAAAAATTGGACCCAGTAAACTTTTGTAGCCTTCCAGGGTTAGCTTGAGCAGCTATGTTGTTGAAAACAAAAATTCAATTGTACCTGATTACAGACTTATATATGATTCTCTTCATAGAAAGTGCTATACGGGGGGGCATGGATTTCGATAATTTTGGGGGACTTTAATATCGATCTCTGCAGCACAAAGAAAGAAGTCACGGGTCACTGTGTCTGCTCTGAACCTTTCCTTCTGTCCTCTTGACCCAACTCACCACACTCGAACCTCTGAATCGTGGATTGACTTAATTCTTGTTTCCAGCCCATCCCGCGTAGTAAGTCAGGGACAAAACCTGCAACCAGAATCTCTTACCATGACATAATATTTTTACCTTATGAGCTGCGCGTTCCCAAGTACAAAGCCAAACTTGCATGTTACAGAGTCATTAAAAACATAAACGATTCGCAATTATCTGCCGACGCCGCCCTTCTCCCATGGCACGTTATCAGCACGTTGCCCACTCTCGACCAACAGGTGAATCTCCTTAACACTTTCATTCTCCAGCTGTAAGACAAGCACGGTTCTCTTGCCCCACCTTGTCCGTGGTTGACGGATGACCTACTGCAACTCATGGCAGCTAGGGATCTAGCCTACGTCAAACATCGGAGGGACGTAAAGCGCGGCCAGTCGCCAAGTGGCAGTTATGAATTTTTTAGAATATTTCGAAATCGTTGTAACCATGAGGTCAGGAAAGCAAATTATGAGAAAAAGTCGGATGTTTTTTGAAAAAAAATGAAAAGTTTAGGGGTTGGTAAACAAACGATGAATTCTATGTCTCCATAGAAACATTGAACGAATATTTGAGCGAAGTTCAAACACTCGACCATAATTTAAGAGAAGAAACAATACGAACGATTTCAACCACGATTCAAAGTACCGCATCAAAATTTGTCTTCTCGCCCATTCGGCCATAACACGTTCAGTTAGCTCTCAATAAAATAATATCTACTGTTGTGGAAATATACGAAATCTCTGTTTTAATGATTAAAAATAATATGTCCTTCTGCATATTTCCGTCGATCTGGAAACTGACTAAGGTTCGCCCTCTGCCTAACACAAATTAAGTTCTCAGCCTCGGTGACCACCGGCCGATAAGTATCCTTCCGGCTCTAACCAAAGCTCTAGAACTCGTTGTCAGTAATTTCTTATCACGAAACCATCAAATAAATCCTCTCCAATCGGGATTCCGCCGCAACTATACACCTCCACAGCGCTCATGAAGGTGACGGACGACATACGACAAGCCATGGACATTAAAGAAGTGAATATTCTTGTACTTCTGAACTTAAGTAAAGTTTTTCAGACTATCGACCACGACATCCTGCTATCAAAGCTATCGTTCCTGTACAACTTCTCTTATCCAACCGTAGCTTGGTTCCGTTCGTATATTAATGAACGACAACAATGCGTCTTCAACTCAGGTGAGAAATCCTCGTCGCGATCAATCAGCGCCGGTGTCCCCCAGGGAACCGTTTTCCGTCCACTCCTCTTTTCTCTGTACTTTAACCATATGCCTGACGCACTCAAACACTATAAATATCACATCTATGCAGATGATGTTCAGCTTTATTTGTCCTTTCCTCTAAAGAGTATTGAAAATTCAATTTGCGATATAAATTATGATCTGAACAAAATCAATACCAGGTCAGCTAATCATGGGCTACTAATTTATCCTACGAAAACCCAAACTATTATTATAGGTTCACAAAATATGTTTTCCGCGTTCGAAATTTCATCCCTCCCGCCCATAATGGTCTTAGGGAAAGATATTAAATTTAGTAAAACAGCCAAAAATCTGGGCGTAATATTTAATCAGCATCAACTACTCACCCCCCTTCATAACTCAAATTCTTATTCAAAAATTTTCACCGTTTCTATTTCTCGTCTTTGGAACTCACTGCCCCTTGAAATCCGGAACTCATCTTCAGCATATGTCTTTAAGTCGCAATTAAAACATTTTTATTGGGAACAAATAGTTAGCACATTATAGTTTAGTGATAAATTGGATACAGTTAAACGCAGAAAAACACTGAAAACGCTTATTCATCTTAATATTTCAAATCCCTGACTACTGTCATGAACATGTAATTGTGTGTGTATGTGTGTGTTTTGATGTATGCTCGTGAGTATAGGTTAGGTTTTTCCCGTATGTATTTTTTCTTATCCTTTTTTAATTTTTCTTTATAATTTTACATTTCTCTTTCTTTATTTTAATATTTACCTTTCTATGTAATAGCGTAAATGTTGTTTTCCAATTCCCGTATGATCAAATTTCGATGCAAACATGGTTAAGTAGTAGAAAAGGCTACAAAGCTTTAACTTCGCCATGATAAACAAGACGCAATAAATAAATAAATAAAACAATGCATACAAAGTTAAGCAAGGGCATCAACATACATATGACTTAATATAATCCAAATGAACCTTCTAGCTACATATTCTATGCCGTTGTAAATAATTTATATGGTTATTCAATGATGCAGAAACTCTCCTATGGTAGTTTTTAGTGGATAGAACCTACATCAATATTATACAAAATTTTGATAATACTAATTGTGGTCTCTTTGCTGAGGTGGATTTTGTTTTTGCTGATGAAGTGGACAATCTGTTTTCTGATTTGCCACCAGCTCCTGACTTCAAGTGTCCACCTGAATAAAAACAGAAGAAGCTTCTGTAACTCGTAACCCTAAAGAGAGATATGTCATACTCCATAAGATTCTCTAAATTTTTAATGGAGAAAAAGTTTCATAAAGTGCAAATTCCAAGAGTTCTTAGATTCAAGCATTCAGAGTGGTTGAGGCTTTATATCGAAACGAACACAATATACAGAACAATTGTTATTTCAGATTTATATATTAATTTCTATAAATTAATGAATAATGCTGTCTATGGAGAAAATTAGAAAGCATGTAAATGAAATACTAGTCTCTGATCCAAAAAGTGTAATGAATTAGTGGAAGATCAAAATTTAAATTAAGAACAATATATCGTGAAGATTTTTGAATTTTCCAAATGGAAAAGTCATGGATTAAATTTAGCAAATCTATCTATGTGGGAGCTACAGTTCTTGATATGTCTAAGCTACATACGTGCCAGCATCACTATGAAACAATAAAGTTTTTTATAAAGGTGACCTTTTTCTTCTGTATATGGACACATACAGTTTTATATATCATATAAAACACCTAACCTCTATGAGGACATAAACACCATAAGTTGTTTAATCATTTTGATAAGTCTCCATACCCTCTTAGTTTTGTTATTCCATCCAACAAAAAAAAGTTGGCTGGAATACTAAAATAATAAAAATGTAATGATATTATTAAGAAATTTATTGGATTACGAGCAAAAATATATGTAATTAGATTAGAAAAAGATACTATTATAAATGCCAAGGGTGTAGGTAGAACTAGAGTAAAGGATAAGATGGCATTTGATGTTTATTACAACTGTCTCAAAACTAAGTTTCCTAAACTGAGGGGGGGAAATAATCCAAAGTGTTGATCATATATTGACCACAAACAAGAAGGAAAGAAATTGCCCTGGAATCAGAAAATGACAAGAGACAGATTCTCTCATGGGATATATACACATTACCATGACGTCACTATTGCCTGCGAAATGACAACCAGTGTGATATTTGTCAATAAAATAACCATGAATCTGTTTTGGTTTAGAAAACAAGCTATGGAAGTGCCTGTTCAGATAGCCTCACAAATCTCTTTTCTAAACTAGATGAACTACTAATTGTTCACTTGAACAGAATCCTAACAGAATACAATGATGATTTTTAATAACAATCTAAATTATTATAAATTCCACTTTTGTGGATACTACAATTTACCATAAATCCTGAGAACAACGATGAGATAAAAATATTTACTGGGAGTAATATCTATCCTACTAAATATGATAAGATTAATACTATCACCTCAAATTATATATCTGTAAATTATTTTCTGTATATAGGGTTACTGGGAGATTACGACAATTTTATACCTTTGCTTTTGGAGTTAAAAATGACTTATCCTATAATAAATATCCGTTATCAAAATGCCTAATGATAGTTTTGGTCATACAAAACACAAGATAACAGTGATGAGATTATTCTACTGGATATTTAAGTAAAAAAATTATACCAACAAATATAAAACATATGAAGAAAATCAATTGTCTGTTTTTGATGTTGAAACTGGTGACCAATTATTATTTGAACGTAAACAATTATATCCTGAGGATAATCCCTTTTATATAATTTTCTCTTACCAGATACAATGTCTAGACAAGATATTTTTAATGAACTACACAGACCAGCTCGTCGTATCTACAAAGGACTATCTGTGCTAACAAAAAGAATTGATAATCTGTGGAAGGCAGATGTGGTTTAAATGAGCACAAGAAATTTGAAAAAACTGAATAAGATAAATCATGATTTTAAGTAAGAGGCGCATACAGAATGTAAGTTTCCCTATTTTTTAAAAAAAGTAACCAGCACAGTTTCAGAAAACCATTTATTGGCAACAGGTACAGCAAAGGTTCAGCAATTTTTCATCATAGCAACCACCAGAATTGAGACACTTGTCGTATCGTGGTATCAACGTTTGGATCCCACTGTCGTAGAACTCTGCCGCCTGTGAATGGAACCAGCGTGTGACAGATGTCTTCAGCTCTTCGTCGTTGTCAAAACGCTCACCGGAGGACAGGAATTTATTGAGGTGCAAGAAAACGTGAAAATCGCTGGGAGCCAGATCAAGACTGTAAGGTGGATGATCATACAACTCCCAGCCAAATTCCGTCAAAATAGCTGCTGTGCGCCTAGCCGTATGTGGACGAGCATTGTCATGGAGGATCACAACACCTGCAGTAAGCATGCCACGCCTCTTGTTTTGAATGGCACGTCGCAATTTCCTTAGTGTTTCACAGTAAAGGTCAGCGTTCACCGTTTCACCTATGGGGAGGAAGTCAAAGAGCAAAATGCCCTTCCTGTCCTAAAACACGGTGCACATCACTTTCTGTACCGACAGCGTCTGTTTGAATTTCTTCTTGACCGGCGATCCACTATGCCGCCAATGCATTGACTGCTGCTTCGTTTCCGGGGTGAAGTGCGAAATCCACGTCTCATCGCCCGTGACGATCCTGTCGAGGAAATCATCGCCGTCATCATGGTAAAGTTGCAGGAATGTCAGTGCTGCTGCTGAACGTTTCATTTTGTGTTCGGGTGTCAGGTTTTTCGGCACCCACCTGGCACACAATTTTTTGAACAGCAGGCGCTGCGTGACAATCTCATGCAATACGGATCGCGATATCTGCGGAAAAAGGCTACTCAGCTCCGTAATCGTGAAGCGAAGGTTCTCTACTATGCGCTGCCGCACCAGCTCAACCAGATCATCAGTGATGAGAGACGGACGCCCACTGCGCTCTTCATGATGGACACTTTGACGACCTTCCAAAAACTGCCGACACCAGCGACGCACCATCTGCTTACTCATAATGTTGGGCCCATAGACCTCACAGAGCTGACGATGAATGTCAATTGGCGCAATGCTTTGTGCATTCATGAACTTTATCACCGACCGAACCTCGCATTCGGCGGGAGAAGGAATACGAGCTTCCATTTCGGACCACTGCTGCCTCGCTACTGGAATGCGGCGGGAGAAGGAATACGAGCTTCCACTTCGGACCACTGCTGCCTCGCTACTGGCGCCGGGCGGGATCTGTCCGCCTGGCATATGATTGATACGTCTTAGCTCTGCTGCGCATGCGTAATTTACACGGCTCATTATGTTTACTTTCACGGAAAAAATAGGGAAACTTACTTTCTGGATGCACCTCGTATATGCTTACTGAATAGAAACTTTCAGTAAATATCCTTGAGCTGTTCCTCTGAAATATAAAACAGGAGCTTGTGCCACTGAGGCCTTTAAGTCTATTTCCGAGTAAGGCAGAATACCTCACAACTTACAGACAGACAGAGTGAAAGAATTTTACAATTTCACATTTACCAAATTAATGGTCCAGCATGATATTAGACAATATTCTATATACAGTGATTTGAAAGCTAGCATAATTGAAAGATTCAAAAGGACATATGTGGAAGCAGTTCAGTTTGCAGGGTAACTATAGGTGGGTAAATATTATATCTGATCTTGTTCATAATTACAATAATCCTATACATTGAACCATACGTATGAAACCTGCTGAGGTAACCAAATCTAATGAAGCACACTTAATATTTACTGTTTTCTGTTTCAAATATCAACATACAAACAAGAAAATGAAGTACAAAATAGGAGATCAAGTGCGAGTAACACTATTTTGAAAAGGGTTTTACTAAAAATTGGAGTACATTGTTGTTCACTGTGGTTGAAGTTTAACCAGGGAACAGGAATACATATATAATAAAAGACAATTGCAATCAAATATCGAACGGAAGATTTTTTTAGGAGGAACTTAGCAAAACCGAATACCCAGATAAATATCATATTGAGAAAGTATTACGTACAAAAAATAAAAAGTTATTAGTGAAATGTCTGGGACTTCCAGAAAAAGTTGGATTACCACAGACCAAGTAATTATATAACAACAACATGGAATGTGGTAAGACATCTCCTGTTTTACTAGAAACTAGAAATATAAATGGCGAGCTTATCCCTGACAATATGCCCTATTGTAGGTGTATCTTGTTGTTGAAAAACTACACTACTTTTAAATTATTTTCTGCTTCCCCCCAGTTAGTTAGATCGGAATAATAGACACTTTTATGTTTTCTCAAAAAGTTTGGAGCAACCCAAATACCAGCAGCTGATGAAACTCTATGAGGGACAAGGCATAGTTACCTTTGGATCTAAAATAAAGCAACTTGCAATTGTTATAAAAAATCAGGTGTAGTCTTTGATGATGTAATTTTAGAAAATCAAAATGAAATTCGTAGTTTTTTTACTCAGGGTCGTCACAGGGGAATAGACTGTTTTTATCTGGCTTAGATTTATTCTAAGATACTTAAACAGTTACCACGTGATAATTCAAACCTAGTTAGTCTGTTTCGTCAGTACCCCACACTAATCTTAAATATGTAAATAATGACTATGTAGGAGGAGATTTAAACTATAGTGAATTTTCAAAATTCTGCTCTTTCTGTTGGAACAGAAATTACTTTGGATTTCATACAATTCATGTGACTAAAAAAAACAATGTAAAATATAGAAATAAATTAACAATTTTATATATGTTGAGTCATTATAACATACGTTGTGGCATTATAAATAACCTATAAACAAAAATGACAAAACACAAAATTGAAGACAATTTGAATTCACGTGGCAATCTAGCCAAATGATTTAAAGATTGGAAATGTCAAAATAGAAGATACTATGAACAACTAAAGCGTCAGGATCAACTAACTATTGATGCTATCAGTGGTCTTTGAAGAGGAATGAAGGGTGTTACGGAACAAAATATGAATCTCTTGGAAGAACTAGTGCCTCTTGCTGCTAGGAATTATGCAGATTTTCTTCCTACACTATTATCCAGTATTCATACTTCTCATGTAGTCCAATAACCTACTAAGACGATTGGACAATTCGGTCCCTTGGCAAGAGATTATCTGAGTACTGGAAATTTGACAAAGATGAAGTGTTTGGATTATATCCAACCATGGAGATTAACGAGGGTGTAGTCTAGAAAAATGGAAAATCTAGAATTACATTTCAAGGGGATGATGCGAAAGTCAACTTGGGTGGTACAAATAGCTGGTCTAGATACCCTGGTACAGTGGGACTATGGAAACTAATCACCAAGAAACACCCGAAAGACTTAACAGATGAAGATTAGCAGAGTTACTGAGAAAGTTTGATACTGTCCGATGCTCTATACCCAAACAATGATGCTAGTCAGAAAATTTTTAAATCTAGCTGTAGGGTTGAATGCAAGAATTTGATTTAATCTATATGGAACCAACTTAAACTGTTAGTGGCATTATACACTACAATACTCTACCCAAAGAGTTTGTGTGGGTGGATGATATGAGAAAACTCATAGATAGATTGTTGGGTATAACAGGAGAAGAAAATGTTGGCAACAAAAATTTCCATAATGAGAAGATAGGCATTAGGATATGATTAGTACTAATGTAGCCAATTTTATTGTAAATGACAGTAAAGGCATAAGATACTTAAGTAAAATTATTAATACTCTACCTCCTAAATTCTGGAAAAGTCAGGTTTCAGTTAATGGCATTATTAAAAAACTTCCTTTCGAAATGAACTCACGTAGTTACAAATACTGTGGTCCAGGGACTAAACTAGAACAAGGACTGGAGAAAGGACACAAAGGAATATATCCTTTGGATACAGCTTGTAAATACCATTATATTGCCTACAATACCCATACTAATGTTAGTGCTCGTCATAAGGCAGATCAAAAATTGGAGCAAGCAGAATTTGGAAAACTAATCAGCAAAGATGCTTCAATAGGTGAAATATAGCAACATTCGGTAAAACCATTTTCATGAATACAAGACAGAAATTAGGGTGGGGTCTATAATGCTAAATATTTATATAAATACCTTTCCTTATGAAATCTAGAGGTATTGTATGCCAAGTACCTTATTCAGATCAAAATCTCTAGGATCGTTATACAGTCTCCTCACCAAAGTACAGAAAGAGAAGAAAAAACCTTATTTGAGTGAGGGTCATGGAAATAAATTAACTCTTAGTACACCTCAGTTTAAAATATTGCAGAGTTCAAGTAAAAGGAAACACACTAGTGGATTCATATTCAGTATCACAGCTATTTTAACAGCTCTAGGTGCTATGGGGAGTCTAGCAGGAGGTAGTGCTGCTATAGTAAAAACCGCTATTGATGCAAAGAAGAACAAAGCTGAACTAGAATAGCAAAACTTCAAAATTTGGCAATGGAGAAGAAAAGCAAGGGTATTAATGCTTTGGGAAAATATGTTTTAAAAAATAGAAAAACTCCCCAACTTTGATATTGAAAATTTTATTGAATTTCTGGGAATTCAACACTTCAGAGGTGTTTTCATGTCAGATTCTCTACCTATCAATAGACCATATAAAAAGAGTGTGGTGTAGTCAATTTGGATAGTTTAAAAAATCAAGGCACCAACTGGATCTATTACTACAAACAAGTTAACCCTCGAGTACTCGCGCGGCATCCCGTAACACGGATACTCGCGCGGGTGACTGTTGTCACCCATAAGGTATTTTATTTATTTCGAAAAGACTAATTTTAGTATGTTGGATTTTTTTGTTTTGTTATATTTACAATCTATTCTAGGGACACTTAAAATATTTTTCGAATTATTTTTGTATGAAACATGTGTTGTAAAGAAAAAAATACCAAATCGTTCTTTAACAAAATTTGGAAAAAATATCTTAAACTTTTGGCTACCGCAACTTTTTTTAATGCAGGGTAACATTGTAAAACTCCTTGCTCATCTGAAAGACTGCTTTATTGAGAATCCATAAACATATATATTAACATAATTTGGCCTTTATTACAGGGCAAAATAAATCGCTAAAGCGTACCCTGCATTTTACATATAGAAAGAGTATGGTCACAACAATGTTTGTTACTCGTAATAATTTTTTATGCATTTTGTAGGTTGAAAAATTCAATGACAAAGAATTGATGAATGATCACTACAGATATGACGTCCACATTTTTCACAATGTTTTCTGGTTGACTTGTCTCTTACCCTCCCACACAGATAGGAGCGACCTCTACTGTTACCTTGTTGTCTGCACTCAGGCTGAGGAGTTTCTTCGATTACAAGAAGGGCCTTTCCTCTTCTCTTCAGATGTGCAGGGATAAAAGGAAGCTGTATGAGACTCTGAATCAGAGGTTTTATGAGTTCCAACGCCAAGCTTTTCAGGAAATCTCGTCTTGCAGGTGGTTTAGCTGCAGCTTTGTTGAACTTGTAAATGATTGAGGCGTTGACCACAAGTTTTGCCCTACAAGTTCTAGGTCTTCTCTGATAGGTGCAAGCCGATCAATTTCTCTTCGCTGCTGACGATCTCCGATGTCATCAAAACGAAGACATCGCATAAGGAAATGAAATCTATTCTCACTAATAGCAAGATAACAGACTTCCACACCAGTCCCTGCAGAGTTGTCCCACATTGCTTAGTTTTTTTCCCTTTTACTGCCAAAACAGCCGGTTAGTAGCAAAATGCCTATGAAAGCACGAATTTTAACAACATTCGTTTGTTTGGCGTCACTGTCTCAGCTAAAATGCTCCTTTATATGGTGAATATAAATGTTGGTTGATGTAACTATAGTTCCAATAACGTTAAAAAGTACAAAGCAATCAAGTGCACTGCGTGCTTCCTTACCCTGTCTAGTTGGTCCTGGGAGTCGCAAAATAATGTTGTCAGCTCTGGTTCGTACATTTCTGGGCTGAGGGGATAGTTCTTCCACTTCATTACATTCTTGAACTGGTCTCTTAAAATGTATAAATTTGCAAATGGGATGTTCTCTTCATCACTGGATTCTTCTTCCGCATTTGGCGGCAGGTCATTTTCGGCATTTTTCACTTGGTCCGTTTGTGGCTCATCTGCTTCTTTTGTGTCAAAGAGATCGTCCTGGACATCTAAATGGTCATCTCCACTATCATTCTCCACAACATCATCCTCATCGGAACCCTTACCAAGCAATACGTCCAAAATAAGAGAGCTATTACAGAGTCGTGGACGCTTTGGTGCATACATAACGCCGTTAATCGCGCGGGGGACAAGTGTCACCCAACTGACTTTCAAGCGCAATAACACGGACCACTCCTCACTACAACATACAAACTTACACTAGTCAGGTAGCTGGAAATGTAGGGGGAAGGTACTGAAGCTCCTATCACTCCCTTCCATCACACTGCTTGGCGGTAACAAAAACAAATGGGCTGGGAGACAATGGTTACCCGCGCGAGTACTGGAGGGTTAACATAGCTTTCGTTTTCGAATCTTTTTGTGGCATACCTCCATTAGATTTTGATAGTTATCTCAATACTCCTTATCTCTACTATAGTGACTAGTCTATCCAGGGTCTTGAGTATCTTGTATCTTATTTTTAATATCACATAATGCAATAATAGGGTTGCAGTAGGAAATGAAAAAAATATTATAACTCCTTGTCAGTATAATCTATCAACATTACATGCTCATCTGCCTAGAGGGGTGTTCTTATGACAATACTCTGTTACACATAGAGTGGAATTAGTTTCTGCAACTAAAACAGTTTATCTGGGTACAATTCGTAAACTACTAGGTTTTGAGAATAATACAAAAACTTAAGCTTCCCACCAAACACATAGGTGAATATATTCCTAATTCTTGGTCATAGAGATTTTGAATATTCATTGTAATGTAGCTGAAGGAATGATTATAATTCTGATGGCAACGTAGGTAGTCACAAACAAACTGGAATCATAGCAACTTTCAAACTAAATTCGAGTTCATGGAGTTCATCTACACACCCTCCTCACCTATCTATTTTCCATTATCCCGCAATCGTATAGACTACATAGTGTTAGTAGTAACGAACAAAAAAGGTGAAATAGTAGATTTTGCTGGTGCCTCCACAACAGCAATCATAGAAATTAATATATAAAATAACCATTAACATGGAGCATATTGAAAGTTATGAATTACAATATTTTGTTCCCAATCGACGTACATTTGATAATCTCAATGAACCCAATCGTGAAATTGAATTTGACGTGTACGTGGTTGACAGTTTTGTACATCCTCACAAGACTGAATTGTATATTAAATTTGAAGTAATAAAAAATGAAAATAATGAAGCATTTCTCCCTGGTGCAAAAATAAATCTAGTATATCATTTTAAACCATAAACTCCGAAACGCACATTTACTCTTCTCTCGATTTTGGAGCATGCTGGGACTCAATCAATTTTAAGAGATACATATCTTGGGGCCTACACAAAGAGCTTTAAGCATCCTATTCGTATTTAGTAAAGTTCAATTTGTTTCTGAATATATTTGTTGCATTTATATTGAAAATTATATATTTTCTCCGAACGTATCAGATGCAAGTCCGCAATTCTTGTAACGAGAATGAATCACATATCCGGCAATATGCAGGTAACGTTTTAAACCATCACGTTCCGGCGTTGCCTATGTAAAGACCGGATGAAATTTATATTTTCTTAAAAATATAATTTTATTTCACTTTCGTCTTTTTCTTTAACTTCAAAAATAAAAATTAAGGTTATTTGACCATGGGCGTATTGTCTAGTGTGCACAGAAAAATCAAGATATACATTTTAACTCTAGTATTCATATTTTCTGAGATAACAATTTTTTGAATTTTAAATTTCCCGTTAAAAAGCATCGATTTTAATATGAGAAAATATTTCTCTACTACGAGAGCATAATCAGTAAGTGCACAATTCTAACTACGAGAATGAAATACATATAAGGCAATACGCAGGAACTGTTTTGAACCCTAACGTCCTGGCGTTGCCTACGTGGGGTCTCGACGAAATAAAAAAAAATGTAAAGATAAATTAAGATTATTCAATTTCTCATTCTTCTCCTTATTCTTCTATTTGGGTAGTGCATATTGGATTTATATATTATTTTTTTATCAAGAATTTCAAATACAGCCTTAACCATTTTACATTGGAATGTATATTATTAGAAAGGAACAATTAAATAACAACAAAATAATAAGATAAAGAAAAGTTACATCATATATGGACGCTTACACGTATTTGTGTATATTTGATCTGTCAACATGTTGAATTGGCTGGGTACTCTGTAGAGCAAGTAACGTTGGACGAGACTTATCCTTGGCTTCTGAGAAGCGAAATTTAAGTGCTTCTTGTTTTGCGAAATATCACTCTAAAGTTAATTTCCTGAAGAAGGCGGTCACTTCTGATGGTATCATTAACATTTTTTTGAAGGAATACATGGACTGCCAATTTATGTCTCTTGTGAGGTGGTTGTATATTTAAAACTTTCAGAAGATAGTCTTTTGTAGGTGTTTAGTGGATGGAATTCGGTAACGAACAATGGCCAGAAAGAAATTTCAAACATAATTTAGTATATCTAAATTTAAAGGCATGCCATATACAAGACCGGAGAACGGTATTCAATTTTAGGAGAAACGGAAGATTTGTAAAAAATGCTGAGAGCAGACAGATTGTTCATTTCGGTAAAACGATAGAGACTCAGCATACGCATGGAACCCTTCGAGACTGCATACATGTGTTCAGAAGAGGAAAGTTTCTAATCAAAGATGACACCGAAGTCCTTCTGTGTGGCAACTCTTTGAACACAAATATTATTTATGAAGTATTTTGTGTTGAATGTGTTTCTCTTTAAGAAGAACGTAATTATAGTACATTTCTGAGTGTTATGTTTCAAGTTCCATATTACACAACACTTTGTCAGGGAGTCTACATTCATTTGCAGAAGTGCCATATCACTGAAATTTGATATTTTACTGTAAATTTTGCAATCAACGGCAAACGAACGGAGGTTTTTGGAAGAGTCGGAAAGATAATCTGGAAGGTCATCAAGATACAGGATGATGAGAAAAGGTCAAAAGCACTGCCTTGGAGCACACCAGAAGAAACAGCTTGATAACAAGAAGAGATTCCGGATAGTTCATCTTTTGTTGTCTATTTTGGAGGTAATGATTGAGCAGAGAGAGAAGGTTTCCATGAATATTGAATCGATGTGATAATTTATGTAGCAGGTAATTATGATTTATGGAGTCACAAGCTTTCGAAAAATCAAGATATATATATATATATATATATATATATATATATATATATATATATATATATATATATATATATATATATATATATATTACATCCAGTTGGGAGTTTTCAGATATGGAGTGGATAGCGTCAGATAGTAAAATGCTCAAGTTAGTTAAGCAGTAGCTGACTGGTAAGAAGCCTTGCTGTGCTGTATTTATGTATGGAGAAGTACATTTCAAGAGTCGGTTCTTTATTACTTTTCACAGGCGATAGAAAGTGGTGATAAGAGAGAGAAAGGTATGTAGGAGGCAACGGCACCCTTGTCTCCGGATATGTATAACGGCACCACTTTAGCGAATTTCCATGAATGTAGGAATGTACCCTCATTGAAGCACCTGTTTATTAAAATGGAGAATGCGATAGAGAGAGAAGAAGCAGTGTTCTTGCATCAAGTAGAAATGATTTCATGAGGACCATTAGCGTGCTTTTCAGGCATTGGAGATAGGATATATTGCACTTCTTCTGGAGACGTGGAAGGAGATGTCAGAGAGTGAAAGAAAACTGGGGTGAGGTTGGGAAGAGTAGAAGCCGGTGTATTTGATGCTTTAATTTGAGTGAAATATGAGTTGAAAAGATCCGCTCTGTCAGGGCTCTCTGCGTATACCGTATCGTGTTTAGCTTTGAATGGTATACGAGAATGTTGTATCCTTGAGTTAATGAGTGACCAAATGCGTTTGGGATTTGATTCAATTTCGCTTGTGATATTGCCAATCTATTCACTGTATTTCATTTTCTGCAGTCGTTTAGTGTGGCATCGTAAATCCGTGAAAGTTTCGTGTGGTTTCATTAAGAAATATTTTTCACATATCCCAGGGCTTCTTCCGGTTACAAAGGGCAAGTACAAGTTCATGGTCAAACCAAGAAGGGATTTTGGAAGATTTATTTTTCTTGAGTGGTACATAGTATTTTATCACTGCGTGAATCACATCTGTCAAAACGTCACAAGCTTCGAACACTCATCCATTTTCCAGTATCGTCCAGGGAATGGAATCCGCCGCCGATCGGATTTCTCCCAACGCTGCTTTGCGCAATCAAGGTATTGCCGTCCGCGGTGGAAGGTCGTTGACTCTTCAAGTGGTCAGGGAACCAGAATTTTTTCACCAATAGGCGTGTAGATGAGACGTTACTAAAAGAAACAAGCTGTTATTGTAACTCTAGGATTCGTATTTACGGAGATATAAATCTTCATATAAAAACCATGTACAATTTTAAACTTCCCAATTAAAACGCGCTGGCCGATTGAGGGTCTGCCTTTACTGTGCACCAGCGTCTTGTAATAACAAGTTAAAAATTTACCCACATTGGAGGAAGGTCTAATTATGTAGTGTGTACAACTTGGCTTGGATATCTCTTGTCCCTTTTGTGCAACATCATTACAAACTTCAAACCAGTTTTCGTTGATTTTCAATTTATTTCATATCCAACCACATATAATATGGATTGGGTGATATACAAAGTGTTTCTAAAGGTCGTTTACAACGCTTGGGAGGTGATTTCTCACACGAAAACAAGAACAAACTGTGCTTTCCATTTAACGACTAAGGCTTCGTTTCAGAGATAGGAGCTTTGCAAAAGGTGACAAAGTGAACGTCACACCTAACTGGGACGAATAGTATCACAGATAAAGAGGCAGTTCCTAGGGAATCATCAACGAATCGTATGTGCTCATTCCGGAAGTCACTATGAAAAATTCACTGCACGCACGCGCAATAAAGTCCTCAAAGGAATTGAGGATTTCCAGCAAGAACAATATATAAAGGGTATGTAATGCAGCAAGAAGGACAGTGACAATGAGAAATGAGTTAACAACATATCCCGACCTCAAACATCAAAACATGAGCACGGAATACAAAATCCGAAAAGTTGAGCACAGTTGCATACCTCAGTCACACACGAGTGAACGAATCATGCCATGTGGCATACGAGAGACACATTACTCTACCAGGAGGAGGGAAAGAAAACACAATATCAGATGATTGCGACAACGTGTATTTTTACAAGTGACAACTACGTAATAACCCCCCCCCCACACACACACACAGCAACAACAAATGCTAAAATATCTTACGCACAGGCAGTGCGTGTCACTGTACACCAACTGAAGAAGTCACTTTCACCACATAAAGGGGGTGGGGAGCAATACCAAGAGTGTTCGCACGGGATCACTGTGACGTAAAAGATACCAGTTTTGGAAGCGCTGCGCAGGCATGTCTGACTCTCGTAGTCTACGTTTGACCTTCATGACTGCTGTACCCGCGAGAGGACCTCAAAGGGTTGGTTCTCTGAGGCAGTCGTCCCAGTCGTGTTGCAGGTGCTTGCATATGATCAACAGTTCGCTCTAGGTTGTCATACGCATTGAAGAGTACTAGTATGTTGTATTGAAATCAGTTGACGTGGTGGAGTGGGCAAGTCAGGTATCGCAAAAATTTTTGTGTGGTGTTCGTACGGTGAAACGGCCAATTTGTGCATTGTGCCAGTGTTAAACAAAAATGATACTCAACAGTTCCAGCTCCCTATTACACAGAAGGCTGCGTATACGACCCAGCAGCTAGCAGACATGTATCTCATGTATGGGGACGCACGTGGTAATAGCCGTGAGGCAAGGCGTCTTTATGGATAACGCTTTCCACATAGACGTTTACCGTCTCACGCCTTCTTTCAGGTAGTGGACAGTCGACTGCGTGAAACAGGGTCATTGTTACCACCGCGGCAAGGAGTTGGAAGACCCCGAAGTGTACGCACACACCAGTTTGCAGAAGATGTGTTAACAGCGGTCGCAGAACATTCTGGCACCAGTACGCGCGTGCTCGCTCGGACACGAAACACGTCTCATGGGAATGTTTGGTGAGTGTTGCCATTGGAAGGAATGCACCATTTTGAACTGCAGAAAGTACAAGAACTGTTACCTCGTAACTCTCGCCCTCATATGGAGTTTTGTCAATGGTTGTTGCATCAGCTGAACACAAACCCTAACTTCGAGGCAAAGGTATTGTGGACAGATGAAGCCATTTTCACAAGGATGGATGTCTTCAATAGTACAAACAGTCATGTCTAGGACTTTGAAAACCCACATGCACTTTTTGTGGCCCATCACCAGCACAGATTTTCAGTGAATATGTGGTGCTGGATAGTACATGATCATTTAATTGGACCATACATTCTCCCTGTTCGCCTGAATGGTCGCACGTATCATGCATTTCTTAGTGAGGTTCTGCCTGAACCGAAGGAGACCGTACCTTTGGCACTGCAGCAAGAAATGTGGTACCCACACGATGGGGCAACAGCTCATTTCGATCGTAATGTACGACATTTCCTGCATGACGTGTTTCGCAATAGGTTCATTGGTAGGGATGAGCCTGTGGCTTGGCCACCGATGTTGCCAGATCTCAACCCTCTCAATTTTTTTCTTCTGGGGAGAAATGAAAACCCTTGTATACGACAAACCTGTCAAATCAGCTGAATGCCACGATGCTCGCATCAACGTCGCCGCCGCGACGGTAGCAATTACACCTGGCTTGTTTGCTCGTACTCGAAAATCCTTGATTCGTCGCTGTCATCTCTGCTTAGAAATGAACGGCAGACATTTTGAAAACCGTCTGTGATTATCGCCCTCGGCAAATCCCTGTGAGAACACTCTTTGTATTCCTCCCCACCCCATTTGTGTGGTGAAAGTGACATCCTCAGTTGGTGCACAGTGACACGCACTGTCTGTGCGTAATACATTGTAGCATTTGTTGTTTGTTGTGTGTGTGGGGGATATTACATAGTTGTCGAGTGTAAAAGTACACGTTGTCCCAATCATCTGATATTGTGTTTTCCTTTCTCTCCACCTGCCGGAGTAATGTGTCTCTCGTATGCCACATGACATGATTCGTTCATCCCTCGCGTGTAACTGGGGTATGCAACCGTGCCCAACTTCTCGGCTTTTGTGTTCCGTGCTCATGTTTTGATGTTTGAGGTCGGGATGTGTTGTCTTTAACGCATTTCTCATTCCCACGGTCCTTTTTGCTCCGTTACATACCCTTTCCATGCATTGTTCTTGCTGGAAATCTCCAATTCCTTTGAGGACTCCATTGCGCATGCGTGCAGTGAACTTTTCATAGTGACTTCTGGACTGAGCACATACGATTTCTTGATGATTCCCTTGGAACCTTTTTTTTATCTGTGATACTATTCGTCCCAGTTAGGTGTGACGTTCACTTTGTCACCTTTTGCGAGTCTCCTATCTCTGAAACGAAGCCTCAGTCGAAACAATTGAACTCACAGTTTGTGCTTGTTTTCGTGTAAGGAATCACCTCCAAAGCGTTGTAAACGACCTTTAGAAACACCCTGTATATTATGTGTTCATACTAAGCTCACATAATGGTTATTAGAAAACTTAATGCCACCTTCCTGGTTGGATTACACTTGTAACAGCAGGCACATAAATTATGCATTTTTTTGACACGTAAGGCTTTTTAAGTCATATTTTCTGGTAAGGTAAACAAGCTGAATGTGTTTTGACGGAATACACGTGTGTCTTGCTGAGAGTTTTGTTTGGTGTGTAAATATAACTAGGTAGTTATTAATTGCAAGGTTATTGAGTCCTAAAGTTAGCTGTGAGGGCAATTCTCTTATTGGAGTTAAATGTTCTGTTGCACACAACCTTCTTCCACGGTCTATACCTCTAGAACTATTTATCTGATGAAGGTAATATTTGCAATACAAGCCTTCCAGACATGATTGAAACTTCGTGGCTAATTGCATCCAAATCAATAAATCTTGACCTGGAATCTTTTTCGAAATTGGTCGATTTTACATGGAATGTCCAAAGTACTTTTATAAGTGTTATCATAAATTTTGAATCTTTGTGTAGTAAGACATATATATTTCAATATTAATTCACTGGTAAATCAAAGTTATGTTTGCACACAGTGATTGGGACACTTTCGTTCCATGAAATGTATAGATGTCTTACTCATGAATATATATGCAAAACATTTCACGGTTTTTTTAATATTAGATATAATATAATTTAGTATTCAAACAAAGTAACCAATAAAAAATAACTATTGAAGCATTCCACAGAATAATGTTGCATGGCACATTTCAGTGATTGTGAGAACAACGTATAAAACCCGTAGTATGTTACTGTACTACAATAGAAAAAGCATAAAACCTGATGCAAGCACAGTAGCAATCATTGAGCTTCATCCTACGTTATGACTGTCCAGCTTGTAGCCCGTAACCGCAGGGCCGTAGCATGATTCTACAGGTAACTCAGCACATTTCCAAATGTGTCATACAGCGTTATTCGGTGGAATGTGTCATGATCGAAAAAATATTGCAACCTAAAGGAACTTTGTAATCTTTTAATTACCTGCCATTGAATTGACACATCAAATAGTTTCACCATTTTTAAAAAAGTACAGCCATCTCTTGAGCAAGGTGCGTAAAATGAAGAACAAAATACCGGAACTATGAATCCTAGTGCACCTATCGTATGGGATGTAACGTGTAAGAACATCTGCTTAATGACATGCTGAACACAATCGTCAGTACTAACAGACAAGCACACTGCTTCAAATAACGATCAATAAAAGATTTACGAGAGTCTTGTATGTGAGGTCAATCCAGCGAAATTTGGCGTTTATGGCATATGACGGCCGCACGCAGTTTATTGGAATGACCTTCCTAACAGCACTTCATCGGAAGTAGAGCCTCACTTGGGATCGCGGGCACATTGATTGTTACACTAAATGACTGGGAAAACTTAGCTGGTTAGTTGAGTCACGATTCCACTCAGTACAAGTTAATGGTTGGTTTTGAATGTGTTGTGGACCTCATGAGGTCATGATCACAAAATTTGAACAAGGCACTGTGCAAGCTTGTGTTTGCTCGATAATGGTGTGGCGCATCTTCACATGGAATGGTTTAAGTCCTCGGGTCACATTAAAATATCCATTGACTTGGAATTGCTATGTTCAGCTGCCTTTTGTTGTTTTCTTTTCTGCTGGTAAGGCTTGCAAAAAATACGGTATTTATTGGAATCTCGCTCAATCGTAGACTTCAAAGCTCAATGTTCTATGTATCTTCGTTGCAGTCTGCCAGGACTATATTTTTCTGACGGAGCTTTATATTCATAATTTCGCTAGCTCTAATATGTCATGTGTTATATCTTATCAGTTACATTTGTCTTATTTGCAAATGGAAATTACGGCACACAAACACTGCGTGATTATATTTGACTATTGATGTTCAGAATCAAAACGCAGTTTAAGCATAGATAATATCATATAGCGCAGAAAGTACGTCTTCACAATGCAACCTACTATATTTCGAACTCGGCGTGTCTGCCATGAAAATACGCCTGACGCAGATTTACGGTCTAACGTGCTGGAATGCGGCAATGGTTAAATGTTATTTCTCACTTTTTACTTGAACATAAACGTTCGTTAACGTATCGCTTTCGACATGCAGAGTACAGCTTGGACTACTGGAGGGAGAGGGGATAAATGCTGCCAGGTCTTTGTGCTGCCACCTTTCCTTCCAACAACAGTGGAACACAGGCTTTGGACAGGCGATACCCGTGCTTGTTCTTCTTCTCCGTCTGTCTCGTGTCACGCGTTCAATCTAGTATTTCGGGTCACATGCACAAACGGTGTGGGTGCTATGTAAACCCCGCAGATCTCTATTTGAGTCCTTCAATGTACATTAAACAATTAGAAGTAGCAAAATTCTCAGTAACTCTCTTTACATTTCACCCAGATTTAATGAAACTTTTAAAGAAGTGTTTGACTGACGTTGCCCCCATCTACAGAATTGTTACTACTGACGTCCAGTGTGTGTCTGCCTTGTAGATGTTTGCCTGTAACAAAGTCATCCTGCCTTGAGTGGTTGTAACGATGTAGTGCTTGTGTTTGTTTTGATATATCTGGGAAGGAAGCCAAATGACTAGAAGACCCCTCTGGCGTTTGCGAGAAGATTTTTATGCTAACAAATAAAAGTTGTCAATCGGACACGCAGTCAGATGAAGGAAGCCCAAACTTGTAACATATTTTTAACTTAATTGTTTAAGGAGCAACATTAAGGAGCAATTATTGACGAGCAACATTTTATCTCCACAGTTTATTATTCTAAGTATCAACGCACGTCCAACAAGCCTAAATACAAATAAGAATCAGCAAATTCAGACATACTTTCCAAAAGGGCCTCATCAAAAATTAGAGAACGGACTTTCTTACCATAGCTAAAGTTTTGCCTTGGAGAACAACCATAAAGCGCTTTTAAAGGGACACATCTTACGAAGACGAGTCAGCAAGACACAATAACCTGACACATTTCTCATAGAAAATGTGTTGCATAAAACCAAAAATATTATGTTGGTCAAATATATCAACCTCAAATATCCTACCTTCTTCAGGAAGAAAGTTGGATAAACACCGACGACTTGATTCTATGACAGCGTGTTTTGTGGTGAAGGGACTACCGGATGCACAATGTCAAACTGCAAAATTGGAGATATCCTACAGACTACTTTCGCTCTCTCTTTGTTGGTCCTTTCAGCTGCGGAAAGTGCACGCTGTTTGAGGACAACATCGTGCTCGCGTCTAACTCGCTAGACCGGAAGAACAATCATCTCTTCGTTTTCTAGAGAAGCGTAGAGCAATCGAAATAGCAACTATTGGTGCACCTGTAATATGAATGTCATAGCCACAGTTGCATCTGAAACTTAACCTCTGAACCATTGTTGCAATAATTATGTCTTGGTTTTCAACTATGAGATTGTTGAGAATCAAATAGAGATTCCCAATGTAGTAGTGTAAAATACTATATTATAAACTCGATAAATGATGAGCCCCCCTCAGGCAGATTTGGCTACACTTAAAACTAGCTCAAGATGTGCATATGAGCTTATTGCTCAAGTGTGGTACTCTGTCTAACCCAAGATTTTTGTAAAAATGCCTTCGGGAATTTCCCGTGAAATGATGAGCCCCCTCAGATTGATTTGCCTACACTTACAAAAGCTACATCTGTGAACTTGTTGTCCATAAGCTTGTTAAAAATATGCCCCTCTTGATATTGTTTTGGCCACACTTAAAACTAGGGCAAAAATGCTCATAAGAGCCACCCATACCCACCCACATACACCCAGACCCAACCACACCTATACATATTTACTTCCGGTACACTTCCGGTCACTTCCGGTCCACTTCCGGTCACTTCAGGTCCACTTCAGGTCACTTCCGGTCCACTTCCGGTCACTTCCGGGTCACTTCCGGTCAGTTCCGGGTCACTTCCGGTCCACTTCCGGTTCACTTCCGGTCACTTCCGGTCCACTTCCTGTCACTTCCGGCCCACTTGTGGCCTTCTTCTGGTTTATTTCTATTGCATTATGTTGTGCAACAAATTATTATGTAATATTATGCAATAAATTATTAGGCATGTGATGTTTTCTGATTGGTTGGTTATGACATAATGTGATGATGTGGCATATTCTGATTGGCTTATTGTTTCAGATGTTTTCAATGCGGTCTGTGCTTAGGCTATATAAAGAGATTTTGCATTACATATCAGCCAGTATTGTGAGAGTGGCTGATGAGTAAGGGTATGTTGTTGCAGTGCTCCTCATATTTAAAAAAAAAATATAGCAGATTTGTATAAATTGAATTATAGGTTTGTTTGATTTTATATACAGAATTTTTTATTATTCATATCAAACATATTTCTAATATATTGAACAAAGGGTTTATATCTGTCCGAGTTTGGTATACATGACACATGGTGTTAGGTCATTGCCTTTCTAGGACATGCCTGTGTAGACATGTATTTGTGGTGGCTTAGTGCTTCTGTAGATTAATAGTTATTCTACGTGTCATAGTTTTATTAAGTATAGAGTTTTGATTTGAACCCCAAGAAATTTTATATAATAAACCAACAACAAAAATACAAAAGCCAAAAATATTAAGACACTAAGTATGTACACTAAATATAGAAAGCACACTGCTGAACTCAACTGATATTTATTATATTAAGTATAGAGTTTTGATTTGAACCCCAATAAATTTTATATAATAAACCCACAACAAAAATGCCAAATCATTAATATTGTAATCAATGCAATAAGAATATATCCAGCCCCAATTGGGCTAAGCACCAAAGGAATTGTAATCCAGACAAATGCAGAACTCCCACAAAAATATGCCCAAAATTCCATAGAAAATATAGCATGGAATATTTCACATATAAACATATGGGTACTTGTTCTGCACAGTCATCAATATTGCCAAACAAAATTGATTGGAAATGTTAGTGTGATTGCTGTGTATAACTTAGATTGCAAGGCCAAATTTTGTAATTTTCTAGACGAGGAGCTGGATCCTGTGCACCAGAAACAGGCCATAAGATGCCTCTCCTCAAATTATGTGAGCATCATGGAGCACACAATACACTTTAAAATTTTAATCACAGAGGTTGATGAAAAATATAGTGTTGTTCCCTTGTTGCCCAATCTGTGCTGCAAGTGCAACAACAAAATTAAATCATGTCTATTACCCACACATGACAAACCATGAGAAATACATGCATCCTATAGATCCCAAAGATGAGTGGGTTGTCACAGACGAGCTGGATGGATCGCATGTATCCCTTGTGTATCAAGAAGGCTCACCCACTGTGCTCCGCAGCAGGAATACATACAATGTACAAAGCAATTTCTGTGGCCAGAAGGCTATGCAAAGAGCATGCACCATGTGATGCAAAAACTGTTCAAAATTATTAATGCAGAGGTGGGAGATACAATTGTTGTGCATGGGGAGGAGATAGGACCCAAAATCCAGAATAACATATCTTACATACCTAAGGGCTCAGAGGTGTATGTCTATGATGTTTACAATCTAACAACAAGATTGTTTTTAAGACCCTATATGAGAACCCCTGATGTATTAAGAGAGGCCGGGTTCAATAATCCTGTTAAGGGTAGAATTGTGCATTTAGATGATAATTTCTGGGAAGGTATAGAATCTGAGAAATCAATATTGTTCCCACACCTGGATCAGATAGAGGGATTTGTATTCTATCACAATTCTGCCCACCCTGTTGTTGAGGGTCACATGTTTAAGCAGAACATATTCAAATACAAAAATAAGTGGTACAAAAACAGAACACTGTCTGGAACACCTGCAGCAATAACTAGGGAACATTGCAGCAGGTTTTTTTTGGAAAATATGACATATTACAGCACTTAAAGGATGCAGATGAAAATGTGAAGGATAAATTTGTGGAAGATCTGCTGTTAAAATCCCTAATAGATTACATGGATGAGTGTAATATAGATTCAGGCCAGGTTGCAGCTATGAATAGTTACATGAATACATTCTTTAAACTGCTGGTTGAGAACAAGTGCCCTGTTAAAAATCAAGAGAAGAGAATTCTAAAGCACTGGACTATTGCCCAGATACAGAATCCATATATTGATTAATATATATAAAACTCTGAATAATCAGCATGAATTTTACCAAGTTTTCCTGTATGCATGGGATTTTCCGAGCTTTGCATGTATTCAATTACATAGAGTGCATTGCATGCCTTCTCGTGTACTTAATCATATAGAGTACATTGCATGTTTTTGTAATTAGATAGAGTATCTTGGATTATTTCAAATATAGTGTATTACATGCCCCTGAGTATTTAATTTTATATAGTTTAAATTGGATGCATTACAAATTTTTAAATAACATGATTGATATGAACATGGAGCACAGTGAAATCATAACCACAGATAAGGGTAATTTGTATAGTAAGGAGGATTTTGATCCTGACAGGGTTGAGTACTCAAAGCACACATACCTCAATGAGCTTGTTATGTATTTCCTGATGCAGAAATTTAGGAATTGTGACCATGAGTGTCTTGCCCTGTCACTAGAGGAGAATAATTGGAGTGATGTATGTAACTGTGGAAAACAATTATCTAACCTGCCAATAATACATACATAGGGTTGGAACAAAGATTTTTGAAGCCAAACATAGATCATGTATTTAGGGCACAAAGGTTTGGAAATAAACAGCGAGTATCAGCAGCAGAGGAATGATGTGCTCAAAAAGAGTATTCATCATGCCCTCAAAAATTGCAGCATTGTATCTTTGAGTGTGTTGTTGTCTTAGAGGGATAGCTATATGTGCCTAAAACACAGAACAATTCTACTCATGCACCTGTTCCTATAGATTTGTTGCCCGGCAGTGTTCATACTATACAATAATGTTTTTTGACAGGAGGAATCTTTCAAGATACATAAAATCAGAGTCACTATTGAGGGATTTCAGGCTTGTGTTTTCTGACTTGTCGGAATATGATCTGTTTGCTGTAAGAAATGAAACTGAGTTCAGGTGGATGCTTGACAGTGAGCATGAGTTTAGATACATGAACCTGGGGTGCCTTGGTGATTATGAAAAAATTGCATATCTTATACATAAGAGAATTGTTGCATTTTTTGTCAGTTTCTATAATTTCTTTAGGAACAATTACTGGTTCACAAACACAAATTTCACAGCACTGTACAATTTTTATATGCTCTTTGACCAGACTTCAAACTGGAATCATTTCAATTGTAATATTGTTATGAGCTGTTTTGATACATTTGAGTTTATAACTACAAACACAGGAATGGTGTATTCTGGGTTGGATTTTGTTGCCAGGCAAAATTTCTACAACAGGAGAATTGTTAATATGAATGAGGTTCTGCTGTATCTGCTTAGTCAAAAAATTAAAACTTGTGATCCTGTTATAAGACCTGTTGTGTGTAATTTTCTAGACAGGAGCAATATTCACATATTCCTAGGGCACACTGTGTAAAAATGTCAAGAGGTATTGCAAAATATTGAGGATTTTAAAATTAGATTCTCAACCCTGTTAGAGTATGATGTGTTTGCCAGAGTTTCACTGGTCACTTAACAGCAAACACAGTTTCAGTCTTGTATTTTCTGCTTCACAGTGGCAACAGTGTCCTCTGGATTAACCTCCATACCTACATCTGTTAGATTGTTAATGTCTGTATATCTGTCAGAATTATGTTGTGATGCTATTATTAGGTATAGGCTTCAAAAAATTGATTGCAAGATTTTATATGCCCATGCAGGTGTCTTGCCTGTTTCTGCATACAGACCAAAGCCTGGCAAGGGCATTGCAGGGCGGAGATATACAGCTGTTTTATTTTTTATTGTTGATATCTTACATGCCTAAGAGATCAGAGGTCTATGTCTATGACATCTACAATCTAACAACAGGATTGTTTTTAAGACCCTACATGAGAACCCTTGATGTATTAAGTGAGGCTGGGTTCAAGAACACAATTAAAGGCCGAGTAGTGCACCTGACTGATGATTTTTGGGCAGGGATAGAGTCAGAGAAGTCACTTTTATTCCCACACATAAATCAAATAGAGGGATTTGTGTTCTATCACAACTCGTCCCATCCTGTTGTTGAGGGTCACATGTTCAATCAGAACATATTCAAATACAAAACCTAGTGGTACAAGAGCAGGACTCTACCTGCAACCTCTGGACATTCAGCCAGAGAGCACTGCAGCAGGTTTTTTTTTGTAAAGTATGATTTGTTACAGTACTTGAAAGATGCAGATGAAGAGAAGACCTGCTGTTGAAATCCCTAAGATATTACATGGATGAGTACAGCATAGATGAGGGAACAATTGTTTCAAAATGTTGGCAGAGAACAAGTACTGTGTTAAAAACCAGGAGAAGAGAATTCTGAAGCATTGGATTATTGCACAGGTACAAAATCCATATATTGATGACTAGAGGCATGCAACTAGGCCGAGGATGACATATTTCCTGGAGCAATCACTCACATAAATTGCATATGACTGTTTGGAGCCTGACATGTTTTCCCGGAACAATTAATTATGTAGACATATGACCTTTACATGGTTTGTTTGGAGCCTTACATGTCACAAGCCTGCTATTACTTATATGTGACCTTTTCATGTTCTGTTTGGGGCCCATGACAATTAATTATTATGACAGGTTCTGTTTGGCGCAGGGCATATTGATTGTGTGGCACAGAGTAGAATTCACTTCTTCACAATTTTACCTACCAAGCGGATGTTGGTCTGAGAGCAGGTGAATATTATAAACCCAGGTGAATTATAAACCCAGGGATGGAATATTACAAGAATGTTGAACCACCCCAATATAGGGATGTGGAAAGGGATTGTTACTACTGCCCTGTTAATTATGAAACAGGATATTCTCAGTGCGGGCCTACAGTTTTGAAGGCCATGTTTGCCTTCTTCTGTGTGATAGCACTAATTTTGATTCTGGGCTGCTTATATTTCTGGGGGTGACTCGGCATGGCCCACTGAACAACATACTCAAATTTTGAAAAAAAAAAACAATAATTTTGTTTCTCTGATATATGAGGAGCACTGCAACAACATACCCTTACTCATCAGCCACTCTCACAATACTGGCTGATATGTAATGCAAAATCTCTTTATATAGCCTAAGCACAGACCGCATTGAAAACATCTGAAACAATAAGCCAATCAGAATATGCCACATCATCACATTATGTCATAACCAACCAATCAGAAAACAACACATGCCTAATAATTTATTGCATAATATTGGATAATAATTTGTTGCACAACATAATGCAATAGAAATAAACCAGAAGAAGGCCACAAGTGGGCCGGAAGTGACCGGAAGTGGACCGGAAGTGACCGGAAGTGAACCGGAAGTGGACCGGAAGTGACCCGGAAATGACCGGAAGTGACCTGAAGTGGACCGGAAGTGGCCCGGAAGTGACCGGAAGTGGATCGGAAGTGGACCGGAAGTAAATATGTATAGGTGTGGGTGGGTGTGGGTGTATGTGGGTGGGTGTGGGTGGGTGTGGGTGTATGTGGGTGGGTATGGGTGGCTCTTATGAGCATTTTTGCCCTAGTTTTAAGTGTGGCCAAAACAATATCAAGAGGGGCATATTTTTAACAAGCTTATGGACAACAGTCTCCCAGATGTAGCTTTTGTAAGTGTAGGCAAATCAATCTGAGGGGGCTCATCATTTCACGGGAAATTCCCGAAGGCATTTTTACAAAAATCTTGGGTTAGACAGAGTACCACACTTGAGCAATAAGCTCATATGCACATCTTGAGCTAGTTTTAAGTGTAGCCAAATCTGCCTGAGGGGGCTCATCATTTATCGAGTTTATAATATAGTATTTTACACTACTCAATGTTTTCACCTAGGACTGCATTACCGGACTCAAACGTTTTTCAAGGTTCCTATGCAGCTGCCTCTTGCTGCTTGCTTCTGACGTGCATGTTTCGTGCATAACAAAAATTGGAAACACATGTAAGATGCCTATGTTGGTGGAAAAATGCGCTAAAACTAACTTTCTAATTTCTACACATCTTTTTGGAATCAAGACAATTTTGTATTTGTAACGATCGACATGGCATGGAAAACAAACGATCAGTTATACGGAAAGAAAATGATTATTCCGATAGAAAGGTCATGACGATTAAAATAACGCTAACATATATGGTAAAACGTAAAATTGAGGATCGAGGTTAACTTGAAATTGCTTGAAACGTTTAGCGTGTTGAAAATCGTAGCTTCGCAATTTCTACGAAGAGAGCTAACGCCAATCCAATATATCATCGATGTTATAATCTGCCTTGGTAAAGATTGCAAAGTTGTCACCGAACAAATTCAGGATATGATCAAGAATCGTGCCCGAATTGCTGCTCGAGACATTCCAGATAATTTTCCTGCACAACTCTTTATCATTTATATTCCGATAACTCTGAAAAAGCTACCAATACGTCGAAACATCACCAGCATCTACACCAAGGCTATAGAATTAGATCAAATAGCACCGAAATATTTGAGCTCAACGAAACTTGACAAAGATGAGGTATTTAACTTGTACTAGTGCATTGAAACATACAAAAGCGTTGTTTTTAATATTGGTTACCTTTGCCGGCGATAATGTTGTAATAAACATATGGAAGGGGTAATAACTGAATTAGGTACCCAGACACCACGTGATTGCGGATAGAATACGCATTGTATTAGGTTACGAGTTAGTTAGTGAATTGTTATACTATTGGGAGACGGCCTACTAGTAGAACGAAATCAAAGGGTATCGGTATTCTTCGGCCTACTAGTAGATTATATATCTCACAAGAGCCGTTGTAGAAGTGGCTTAGTCTTTAGGCCTACTCTGGTAGAACGGAAACGAGAGATAGCCATACCTCCCGTCTTACCTGGTAGATTATATTAAAGATGTTTTTAACCGTTTATTAGTTTGTCATTAAGGGTGCCGAAGCAGTTCATTAATTAATGCAGTTAGCTTACATTAATTAAATAATTAATTAAAAGGATAAAAGTTAAATAAGCTTTAAATATTTCAAGCTTACATTAAATTCAAATTGTTATTTGATATTATTCTTTGCTAATAGGAAGGCAGATTAAATGTTCCTTGAGTCGAACTTTAATTCCCTAATTCCCTAATTTCCCCATATGACAACACAGTTGTAATCCAGAAGAGAAATGTTAATGCAACATTTAATTGATGCCCTAAAAAAATAGTTCAAGCAGGGACAACGTAATGCGATGCAGTGACATTATATCAGAAGATATTGTGATTCCGTTTCATGTGGATATATTTTTGTTCTGTGTGTTTATATGCTTTTACCCCAGTATAATAAACTTGTTAAATCGACACTAATTCTAATTGTGTATACCCGAACCAAGAGTGTACAAGATTATCATATCTCCGGCGTGCATAACGCTAGCACCATGGGTAAATCTGAATATCTACCCCAGCAGTGTGAGTAAGTTAAACTATTTGGCGCTTATAGATTATTGGCGTCCGCAACGTGTGGGCACGTTTCGTGTTGGGCCATTTCACGCGAAGAGTTGAGCATCACGCAGGGAGTACAATTCGTCGTCTTTGTAAGTCGAAATACCGAGAACGTCCTCCTCTCACAAAGTTCCATGAAAGTGGTGTCTACATCAGAGACCGTGGATCTTGCTACCTTGAGAGACTTTTGGGGTTTTGAAAATAACACCAAAATTGAGCCTGGCATGAAACATATCAGCGCTTTCATTCCAGAATTATTGGCCATCGGAACTTTGAACGTTCATTAAACATAGCCGAAGATATGATAATATTGAACTGGCAATCAGAAAGAGACATAATCGCAACTTTCAAGCCAATCTCCGATCACCATCACGCTCTCTGAGTTGATCAACTTCCAGGTCTGTCGCAACTGCATTTATCAGATAGAATTCGTCGTCGTTAACAAAGGGGAACGTGCTGGAATTTTTCCGGAATGTGATATAAATTAATATATAAATAATGGAGCAAATTGAAAATTACGATTTGCAGTCGTTCCCTCTGAACCATCGACAATCTCAAAGAAGAAAAAAAAAGTAAAGTGTTCCCCTGTGCTTAGCAGAACGCCATGAAGGCGTATAGGGGGTGTGGGGGTAACGCCCCACACTTTCTTGATCCGGTCGTGAGTGGGGGTGATGTTATCAGCATCACGCCCCTGACCGCCTTTACCCCCCAGGGTTTCCCCCAGGTACCCATGTTATTCGACGCTGGGTGGGCGCCGGGGCCGCTTCCATCGTTAGAAAAGTTCCCGGATTTGAACCGGCCGGGGATCGAACCCGGGACCTTTAGCATGGTAGTCAGACGCGTTACCGACTTTTTTTTTTTTTAAAGTTTTATTTCACTATTCTGTTTACATCTATGGATTTTTTTTCCTACATGTATACATACAATTACATTACATCCAGATATTTACCAAAATATTGTGACAATGGGACATTTTGTTTATTTGATTGTTTCCATCTAGATCTTTTAAGATACATTGTATATAGGGTGATATTTGGTTCAAACTTTTTACTATATATATAATATACTGTATGTGCTATTAGCCACACAATGGCATTTTGTTTCTTCACAGGGAAATATTTGAAGTCTGGTAATATACAAATTTTTGCTTGAAAGCATTGTGGCGATATACGACATATTTTGGCAAGGCACATAAGAAGAAAGGCCCAAATTTCTGAAATTCCTTTACATGTAGTGAGGCGATGTTCATTTGTATCCACCTCTCCACATTGTCTACACTCATTTGTTGGTAGTCTTTTTATTTCATTTAGTCGAACATTTGTTGGAACTAGATCATGCACCAGGGTATACCACAAACTTCGTATGTCCGTGTCAAGGAAAGGCTTGTGGAGATTTTGCCATACATATGACCAAATAACATTAGGAATTTTTTTTTCTATTCGACTCTGCTGCAAAATAAGTTGTCGTTGAAAATGTTCATACAAATATTTTGACAGGGTATTCTCCTTCAAGTCCATGGGAAACTCCACATAACTCCATTCTTGTACAAAGATTCGTACATACATAGGGTTCTTTGTTAGTCGAGATAAGTTGGGTGGATTTTGCGGTGGAAACGTATCGGTAAATATACGCAACCACATTGATGTAATCGACCGTTCAATTAAGTACAATTTATAATTTCTAGCTAAAAATAGGGACTTACATTGATTTTCAATATTCCATAATTCTAGACCACCTGTCATTTGTGTTTGGCACATGATCGGGAATGGTACCCGAAAAAAATGTCCGTACCACATGAACCATCCCACAGCAGACTTTATTTGTCGGAGATATTGCTGTGTGATTGGCAAAACTTGAGCGACATAATTTAATTTACTAAAAATAAAAGTGTGAAGGAACCAAACACGCTGAATTAAATTGAGTTGTCTTCCTCTCATTTGATAACACTGTAACCTGATTTCGCTTACAATTTTCGTCCAGTTTAGATCCAGCATTCTGGATTCATTAATATGAAAAGTAATGCCCAATATTTTGAGTTCGTTTACATATTTTATCCCTATGTCCGGATTGTCTTGCTTCCAGTTGCCAACAGGTAAAGCCTTTGATTTTGTCATGTTAACTTCCGCTCCACTGGCAGAACAATACAAACACATTGCATTCAGTATATTTTGGAGCTGGTTCGTTGTTGTTACACAAGCTGATAAATCGTCTGCGAATGTAAACACTTGCGTTTCAAGGAAAGCACTCGCTGCCGGCGGGGCTCGGCACTGAATATATCGAAGTAGCGTGTCCAAGGTCAAAGTGAAGAGAAGCATACTCAAGGGGCACCCCTGGCGAATGGATCTCGTCACGTGTATTGCAGGAGTCACGAATCCATTGATAAGAAGACGGGAGGTTGCCTTTCGATAGAAGCTTTGCAAAACAGATATAAAGGCTTCACTGAAGCGATAGGCTCGAAGTACTTCAAACAAATATTGGTGAATTACAAGATCAAAAGCTTTTGTGAAATCAAAGGATAGTATACAAGCTGCGGTTTGTTGCATTTCATAATAATACATTATATCACGTATACCCGCCACCGTAGAAAATATATTTTGAGTTTTACTGACACATGTTTGCCGTGAACTGAGTAAGGAAGATAATATAGGTTTCAGTCTATTAGCCAAAACTTTGGCCATAATCTTATAGTCACAGTTTAACAAAGTAATGGGCCTAAAATCAGTCACTGCACTCGGACGCGTTTTTTTGGCAATCAGTACAATTATACCTTCATTTTGAAGCACGCATTCGTTTCGAAATGCATCTTGTATTATCTTGACCAATTCATGTTTCATAATATAAAAAAAACGTATATAAAATTGGTAGCCTATGCCATCGTTGCCAGGAGTTCGCTTAACGTTACAAGTACGCAGTGCTTCATACACCTCATCGACAGTGACGTCACTGTCTAACAAAGTTCTGTCTTCGTCCGTCAAGAAATTATTTACCCAGGTGAGCAATTGTTGTACAGCCAATTAATCTACTTCTTTACCAGTATACAAATTATTATAATACGTGTAAAACGCCTGTGATATACCTTGTTGAGTTCTATGTGTATCTCCGCCGGAATCGACAATATTGTTTATCAAAAGAGCTCGCTTTTGTTTTTGTGTGTGTACATAATGAAACAAAGAGGTTCGTTCATCTTGCAAGGATGACGCATGAGTAGTTCTTATCTTTATACCCTCCAAGTGATGCCGTTGCAACGTAAGGATTTGTGCTTTATATTTTTGTATCTGTGGATAATATTCGGTGACGTCAGGTCGCATACATAATTCATGTAAACATTTGTAATAGAAGTTCAACATTAAGTTCCGGTCACGTGCACTCTCTTTTCCTAGCCATTGAAAATAGGATTTTATTCGAGGATTTACGTATTTTACCCACCACGTATTGTAATCAGTATAGTGTTTTTGTTGCCGGCACCAATACTTCCATTTTTCTTCAAACATATCATTAACATTAGGCTGTTGAAGTAGGGCAGAGTTCATTTTCCAATAGGACGGACCCCAAACTAATTTAGGTTCTTTGTAGATTAATACTCATTCTGATTGCTATATGATCTGAAAAAGGTACCGGCAAAGCATCTATTGTCGTCACATATTTTATAGTATGACCAAGTGTATAGAATCTGTCCAGTCTAGAACCTGCTTTGTTATTGAAATAGGTAAACACTATATCCTTTCGTTTTTCGGTCCAGATGTCCTTCAGCTGTAAATCGCTGATTAAGGTCGTTAAAGCTAAACTATTTTGAAACTTGCCTATACAATCACATGATCGCAGCACTTGATTAAAATCACCACCTAGGATGATACACGAATCATTATTTGGAAGTAAGTATACTATCTCAGCCTGGTAAAATTGTTCTCTCTTCCATCTGTTTTGCTGTCCGGAGGGGGCGTAGATATTAACAAAAGTATAACGTTGACTTTGAAAACTAATTCCCCTCCCATCGACTAATTTCTTTACATTTTTTATTTCTATACCACTTTTGATTATAATTGCCGTCCCTCTCCCGCTTGTCCCCAAGTTTACAATCGCCTCGTACCCATACAGGAAGTTAAAATCTACAATACAAACTTCCTGCAAGTATAAAATGTCAATCGAGTGGATTCGGACAAAGTCCGCAAGCAATTTGCATTTCACTGGCGTCAAGATCCCATTGATATTAAGGGTACAAAGACGAGTGCTGTAATTCATGCACAATAATATATTATAAAAAAACTGTATATAAGAATACCACGTAAATGTGCATTTTTGGTGCTCAATTACACTAAAGTAAGTATTAGTCCTAAGTGTTTTCAGAATGATGATAATCGTTCATGTGCATGACACAATTTACACTATTTTTTCTACCTGTTATTATATCGATATTCATCTTGTAACTCTCTAACCTGTAATTTATATAACATTACACTGTATACACTAGGAAAGTACTCAAATTTATGTCGCGCACTGCACCCGTAAATCACTCTCATATCAAAACATAAACAAACATGTCTCCTTACACTAACTACCTAATGGAGGGGGAGGGAAAGACGATCTGAACCCACATCTAATTAACATTTCACTTTTGTTGGGTCTTCTTGCTGTGTATGACGGACTGCTGGCTTAGAGACATCCTTGTACACTTCTTTTTCTTACCTTCTGTTACCGCTTTCAGTCGTGAACTGGTGCGTTTTTTTCTATTTCGTTGACCTTTGTCCATAACTTGCTTATCATCTGTGGATTCCTCTTCGGTTTGGGAGTCATCTCCTGATACCATTTCTTGCGATTGTGACGAGGGAAGGGGGGGAGCAATTGTAGGTTGGTCATGTTGTTCACTCACGTTTCCTTCTGCTAGTTTCAAGGTCGTTGTGGGCGAGGAAGCGCCTGGCAGGGAAAGCTCATGACCTTCCTGGCTCTTTTCACCTTCCGATACACAGCTGGTCGCGGGGTGGGGAGGGGCCATCTTATCGCTAATCGAGGCTTCAGACGTGACCTGGTGGTTACTCGAAAGTTCCTCGCGTTCAACTTCTGCGACCCATGACGAGGTTTGACCGTCTGTTGTTAACAAATGGGAAGTTTCCTTTGCTGCTCTCTCTGATGAAACTTTGTTCGTCGGAGGATTCAGTGCCGTCTGTGCGGCACCTTCGGGTTCTTTTACATCTGGGTTCTTTGGTGATTCTTTCATTTCTATGTCCAGATTTGTCGTGGGCACTTGAAAACTTGTAGGCTGGTATGGCAGTGGTTGTTCTGCTGCATCAATATTGATTGGTGATCGGTGGGTGGCTTCCGCATATGTTGAGGCTGTCCTTCTTCCTGGTTTTCTACGCTTATCACAACAATTTGAGTGATGTTCCGTAGATTCACATATCCTGCACGTAATCTTTTGACCATAGTACGTTACCCAATATCTATCACCTTTGATAGTGATGTACGATGGAATTGGTTTTTTAAGCGTCATGCGAATTCGCTTTGTACCGGTACGCGTAGGGTATATATGTTCATCCGTGTACTTTTCATCGTCCACATATTTCACATCACCATATGTTGTCAGTGTCTGTTGTAGAACGTCCATTGGAAGTTCCATAGGAACTACATGTACATTAACAATTACGCTATTTTGATCCGCCCATTCCAGTTTTACCTCATGCTCCCCATTGTCATCAGTGTATACTAGTGTGCCTCCCGATCGTAATATTATCTGCTCGCCTAACACTCGCGATATTAACTTTATAATCACACACTTACGATACTGATCGATTTCAATACTAAGCACTTGATCTTCTGTTAGTGACAAATTCTGCTGTATCCACCGATGCAGTTGTATCGATGTCGGTTTTTGTCGCACATTCGTGAAGACCAATTTCACAGTATTCACTCGCCGTACAGACATGGTTCAGAATACAGAAGGTAGACTTAACCGGATTTTCACTCGCTTGCACGTAAATGCTCAACACGGACCGCACGTAGAGACGATGCACCGCGTGCCAGTGCTGGCAGCGAACTCCCGACTGAGCCACCGCGGCAATTTCTCAAAGAAGAAGCAATTCGATTTCGACGTAAATATCAGAAATGGCTTCCTTCACGCTCAAAGAGCTGATATTACACGTGTTCAAATAAACTGGCATACTCGTTTGAGTTGAGATCAGGTCTAGTAAAACAGCTTAAGTAAATGGTGGAAACACAGCAACTGGTAGTGTTGCATACCATCCACATTTTAAACCACAGGCAGGGAATTATGTGTCTCATAGACTCAAAGAAAATGGCTAACGGAAATATCTTAGCGTAAATATTATATAATTGGACTCCTCAAGTCTACAATCAAGGTAATGTAAATGCTAAAATACGTATTCGTGAAAAATGTTTTTAAAAAATGAGATTTTTTTACGTACGTCACGAAGTGGTTAACGCCAAATAAGGAAAGGAAAGAACGCAAATAAATAAGTAAGATGGATCAAGTTCTGTTGTAATTTCTGGACATGATACAAAAATTTGACATTTTTTGGGTAAAAATTGAATTCCTACCTCGGGGGAAGACTTGAAGAATGTATGAACTTCTAACCTGTCCGCTCTGGCATTAAAATCGCAAAGTCGGCACTAAACATGCGATGGGAAAATATTAAATATCCGAATGCAAGATGATTTTCTGTCACAAACAAGGAGGAGGAACATTTTCTCCCTACCATGAGTCATTCAGGTTATTAAAAATTAGTCAATAGTTATTATTACAATTAACAATACGTGGGTATTTCTACAAAATATAAGTTATCAAAGATTCCTTTTTTAAAACGTGCACTTTGCATTCATAACAGAAAATTAAGCACAAGATTCGAATTAAGAGGCTCGTAAAATCATAACCGGCTGAATGATTGTCTCTATAGATTACAAAAAATGACGCTAGATGAATATATATATATATACATACATACATACATACATACATACATACATACACACACACTATACGCTCCTCAATCCGCTACATAGTCACATAGCTGAATATGCTGTGCTGAAGGAAATAGAGCAAATGAATATCCCTAGCAGGGCCAAGGTGTGGCATAAAGTACCACTTTTGAAGTTTTTGTGTTGGTAATAGAAACTGCCTTGAGCAATTGATTTAAAAATCCTGTTTATTGTCAATTCAGATGTGTATTTTCATATTTGCTAAAATTCAAGAGAAAATTTTATCCATTTAATTTTTAAACTGAAGTTGATTGAGCCACATGTAGCAGATAGAGCAAAGAACATTGAGGGATTGAATGCAAATACTGTTACGGCAATGGAAAACGTTCTTCAAAGGAAAATTAGGTCAACGGTTGACAATCCCATAGATATATCTGCTTATGCAACTGCTTCGTGAAAAGGAAATAGGTGTTACATTTGCATTTCCAATGGAGAAAGAAGAAACAAACTCTCACGAACTACAATTTCATGCAATGACTGTGGTAAATGTGTCTGTGGAAGACACTGCATGAAAGTTCAGATCTGTGACAACTGTATAATTTCTAATAATAGTGAGTAATGCTGAGGAACTGTAATTTACTGACAATGTAGAACTGAAATGTGTTATAATGTTATAATGTTTTATTCTACACTGGTCAAAACAATTAGGGGAGCAAGCAAGAAATCCCAAAACCAAAGTTGGAAAGTCAAAAGTAGCAATGTATGTTGATGAAGTGAGTGTGTCCTCGACCAGTACAATTCATCTGTGATGAATCATCAGCATGTGACACCATAAGGCACGTGGCAGAATTTGTGATATGTGGAGCAATCACGAGGTCACTTGGGAACACCGGTTGTGTGGTGCTAGCAGACCGTAAGTGCAGGTGGGATTCAGTTGAGTAGTGATCAATAGAAACGATGGCAGAACAAACACGATTTAGGGGAATCTAGCGCATGGAGAGCCATTGGGAGGATGTAAGCAGGGCAAACACAACGTCAGGTGGCTGCAGCCATTGGTGTGTCACGCAGTGTCATTTCCAGGTTGTGGACACGATTTCAACAGACAGGTACAGTACAAAGGGGGCCTGGGCAAGGTCGCCCACGGTCAACAACAGTTAGGGAAGACCGGTACTTAGCATTGTCGGCTCGCAGGAATAGGCAGCAAATTGCAACTGACTTGCAACGCGGCCTTGTTTTGGAAACAGGACTAAGAGTCTCGGGCCAAACTGTACGAAATCGCCTGCGGGAAAGGGGTCTTTATGCAAGAAAACCAATGGTGTGTGTCCCTCTGAATGCCCAACACCGTAGGGCCCGCAGACAGTGGGCTGCGGAACATCGTGAGTGGGGACATGGAGAGTGGAGTTCAGTTCTCTTCTTGGATGAGTCGCGTTTCAGTCTCCAGTCAGATAATCGACGCATTCTCATCTGGAGGGAACGTGGGACTCGCAATTATCCCGCACATGTGCGCGAAGTGTCTCAGTATGGTGGCGGTGACATAATGGTATGGGCAGGGATCAGTGTTGGTCGACGTACCCCCCTGAACATTATCAGGAACGGTACTTTGACAGCCTTGCGGTACCGGGATGAGATCCTCAAGCCTCATGTTGTCCCAATGGCTGCAGATATCGGTGATCGTTTCATTTTTGTGGACGATAATGCCCGACCTCACCGAGCACGTCTGGTTGACGCCATGCTACGGGATGAGGGTATCGAACGAATGGTATGGCCAGCGTCCTTCCCAGACTTGAATCCCATTGAACATGTGTGGGACACACTCGTAAGACGCATTGCTGCTCGGCCAGCGCCGCCTACAACTCTACAACAGTTGGAAATGGCCCTTCTGGAGGAATGGGTAAATATCCCGCAGGCTGTCGTTGATAACCTTATTGGTTCCATGCAAAACAGATGTGCAGCTGTCATAGCAGTTCATGGCGACCACACGCCTTATTAGAGGTATGGATCTGTTGCGTATCTGTCCATTTCTGTTGTCTTATCACCGTGCTGTTGTCCTGATTTTGTGCAGTACCTTGCAGAAATCACCCCTAGAACTCTGTTGTGCTAATGACTCAATAGACATGTATTGTACTGGTTGAGGACACACTCACCTAATCAAAATACATTGCTACTTTTGACTTACCAACTTTGGTTTTGGAATTTCTTGCTTGCTCCCCTAATTTTTTTGACCAGTATTATTGTTAATAATAAATATGCAGATGTACATTTCCAAATAAAAAATACTTAACATACATTAAAAATATACAAAATTTGACTTACTTATCTTTCAAAATAAAAAAAATACTTGACAAACATTAAAATATGCAAACTATGACTTATATTAAACAAAACATACAAGTAGTGCAAAATAACTAACAAATGTAGCGGAATAGTAAAGTGGCACAAAATGCCACCCTTAGTGCAGCATGTAACATTTCAAACCTTGGTCCTGCTAGGGATATTAAGAGTTGGAAACACTTACACACAACTTGCGAAATACATTTAAACTTGTTCCTTAAACTTCAAGCACAATGAGAAAATACCAGTTGAAACTATTACCCCGTTCAGAGAACGTGACTCTTACTCCTCAGGACTTGAAATATATATATATATATTTTTCGATATTTACAACAATTGCTCAAATTGAAAATCCTTGTGTGATAAATCACACTGTTAATAAACTCAATACAAAAAACACTGTAATAAAATGCATAAGTTTTCGATAACATCAGGAGAAATATTTTAATGTGTCTCATTATTCACGTGCCACTCTCATCGTTTCAAATGTCAATAGATAGTTACAAGTCGACGAGTCGATGAACACTTGCAACATACGAGTAATTTTTGGATGTGAGGAAAATAAGCTGGTCCAATTTGTAGTCAAAATGTGTCCAGGTAGCAGATGTTATTATTAGAAAGAAAATGAAATGAATTAGTAACTACAATTATTCAACTTAAAGCATTGCTCTTGCACTTAGAAAAGAGGTAAAAAAAGGTAAAGTGCTCCCCTGTGCATAGCACAACGCCATGAAGGCGTATAGGGGGTGTGGGGGTAACGCCCCACATTATAGTTCGCTAGCTTAATCGTGGGCACAATTAAGAATTGATAAATTTCACAAGCAATAACTTTTCCTATTATGTGTTGTAAATTAATCCTCTTGCAATAGGGTGGCTCTGGGGTCGATACCAGATAACAACACATAGTGGTTCGGATGTCACTTGCAATTGGAAGTCACGTATGTGAATGAAGTAAATTAAAAACTCAAACTCAGAATAGAAAAACTTAAAAAATACCGTTTAATTTTTAGTATAGATCCGAAACCATGTGCCTTATTTTGTCAAAGAGTGAAGTATGAGAGTGACGTATCGACAGATTTTTTACACATTTTTTTGAAAACAAAAATTACATGCACCTCTGAAAATCAAGAGATAGTTTATATAAATGTACAATTTCTCTTTCTGTGTGTAACGTACTATAAAAGCGCAGAAGCATAGGTTTCTCGTTAGCACAAGTTTTGGAACATTGAATATTTGCTATTGAATTGAACGTTGGGTGTTTTCAAAACTACATTTTTTGTATCGATGGCCAGAATACATCAAAATATCAAAATATACCTTCAAATTTTGTTACTTTTCCCTGTTTACAGAATAAATAAAGAGAAGAAAAGTTCTGATTCTGACAGGATTTGAACTCCTGGCATGATACCTTGCAGTCTGTCAATTTATCTGAAAAGCAAAGTAAATCGATTCAGTTCGTTGCGTGCAGAGAAGAAACAGCTAGATTAACAAATTCACGTGAACACGTGACTGGTGCTTATCTTTCTCGATCACGGCGAATAATTGACATTGGGAGTCCTGAACCACTCCCGGAAAAGGCAGAAAACAAGAGGTAGGTTCTACTCAGGAAATTTGTATCAAGGAAATAATCATTCTCTGCAAAGTCACGTAGAATTCACTGAAAGCCAATTCACAGTATATGTTATCCGAGAAGCTTCCCACGCAGTATAATGTGCATGCGAGCAGCATATTTGTCCCTTTCATCTCCTTAGACTGGAATGGTTTTCTTGCTATTATTACTATAGTGTAGTCCGGAATCAGCTGTTCCGAGGACGTCAGCATTCTGGATCTCAACAGACCCACTGGGATATTCTTTCTTCGTGAGATTATTTATTTGTAATGAGGCAAGACATATCCTAAAAATATACGTTATTTAGAAAAGCATTAATTATTTAATGGATGGATTATAGGTGTGAGAGTAAAAACGGTAGAGAATCACACACATACTCACATAAATACACACATACACAGTTATACAGAGAGAGGGAGAAAGAGAGAGAGAGAGAGAGAGAGTTACATCTAAATTGTCAAAAATAAGCAACCAGTGGGGGAATATTTCCATTTCTCACCTATTCAGAAAGGCTATCCATGTATATTTCAATATGAATTATCAAGACATTATGTCCCAAAGAAATATATGTACTTTGTGCATCGAGAGTTTAACTAGGCTTACACCATTTACATTTAAGTGATCCTGAACATGAAATTTTCTCAACTTGATGTGTAACTTTAAAATAACAACCATTAACGTTATAAATATATTGGGCGTTCGGAAATGAATTGGACAAGAGTTATATAATCTACATTTGTTATATTTTACCTGCAATACAAAGATGTTCATTACCAGTAATCTGCCCCTGACTGCATGCACCGCTTCCATTTATCGTGAAGTTTCCTGATGGATGCGGATAACCACTCTCTTGGAGTAGAGTTGCACTACTCACGGACAGCGGTTGAAAGTGTCGACCATGCAATGCTTCCTTCATTTTCTCGAACAGTGCATAAACCGAGGGTGCTAAATCCGATGGATTCGCAGGATGTGTGAGCACCGTAAATCCCATTGTTGTTAACGTTTCCTGTGTTTGGCGGCTTGTATGTGACTTCGCATTTTTATGCTGAAGTATCACCTCGAGAGCCCATTTTTCTTGCCGCCTCTGCTGAATTCTGCGTCTCAGCTTCTGTAAAGTTTCACAGTAACTGTCGCTGTTTACAGTTTGGGTAGTACGAAGCCAGTTCACCAAGAAAATTCCATATTCATCCAAGAAAACTGTGCCCATCTGCTTCTTGGGAGTGAGGGTCGGTTAAGATTTTTTCGAGCCTGGACTTCCAGTGTGTATCCATTCCATGGATCGCCCTTTTTCTCTGGAGTTTTAAAGAGGAACCAAGATTCGTCGCCAGTTACCATTATTTCGAAGAAAAAAAAATGTTCTCTGCCTTGGTTGTTACTACGCAACAATTCTCTGCACACATCCACTCGCTGTCGTTTCTGCTGATCCGTCAGATCTCGAGGCACCAAATGAGTGCAAATTTCCTCATTTGCAGATCGTCATGAATGATTGCCTTTAAACTTGCTCGCCCGAAACCAGTTTCATGTTTCAGTTGTTAAATTGTTACACGTCGATCTCTCATAATCAAGTTGGAAACACTTTGGATTGCTGCTGGGGTACGCGTTGACCTTGGGCAACCACTGCTGACTCTAGTTTCCCCTTTTGAAATTTTGAATCCACTGAAACACTGTACCGTAAAGTAACACAATGTTACTTCTCCGTTTGGGATCGAACCAAGAACCTTTACATTGTATTGAGTGGTGTAGTTATTCATCATTCATCTTTCAAATGGTTATCACTCGCTTAGCCTAAAGTACAGTATAATGTATGCGAAAGGTTACTTCCAAAGTTATGGCACAAGAATTCACACGTACAGTAATTGAGCTTCTGTATTCTCATGACTGAACCGATATGGATATTGATAAGAATAAGATAATAATTGCCTCACAAATAGATGAATGTTATTCCATAGATTGTCCTCTCAATAATCGTAATTGACACACATCTGACGTTCCAGTCAGGGTTCACTCTCCGCATGCACCACTGTCCAATAATCGTCCCTCCAACGTCCTTGCTCTATCCAGTCCACTCGCCAACTGCCCATTCTCTCTCCCTTCCAACCTTCATGCCACATACGCCTTCCAAGTCAATCACCTGACCTTTGCCTGATTACTTATTCAGCATTCCTTTCTCTGCTATGTTAAGACTTGACACTTCTTACCCAATACCTTGAATATGATACGCTCCTCTGCCACCTTAGGAAAATCTCTTGATTTTATCTATAAAGATGAAAAATATTAAAGTTGAAACTTTTAATCCATACCGATTCCTTCGATGGAGATATTTTTTTATTATAAAATATAGAGTACAAAAATATTGTAATAACATACCGTTACCGAGAATATATGTAAATGGAGTAATATAGGTTCTGAAAATATATAGATATCATTAGTCCCGATAGAAAAGAGAGAAGAAAAAAATTCATGTCAGCATAAAGCATATAAAAGGTAAACACTGGCACGTGAGTTTGTTATGCTAACTCGGCAATTTGCTAGTTTATTTATTTTTATTTATTTATTTATTTATAAGCAATCCCATAACAGAGCAATGCTCCAATTACAATGGGATATAACAACAATACTCACATTATGGAGCACAAAAAAAGAAAAAGAAAATAAAAAGATAAAAAATGCAATACAAAATACAATACAATATACCCACCGACAAAAATAATACAACTAATACAACAAAATAAAAATTATAAAACTAGAATAATACTATAGTACCAATATACATGAAGCTGAAGCTTTTGACTTCAAACAGTATAACGAAACTCTATATTAAAACCCGCACTAAACAAAAGAGATAAACACCCAACTCTCGTTTTGATATTTTTCAGATTATCGAACATATAAACATAAACATAAAAGATAATATACAAATCCATAACGTTAAGTGCAATTCAATACATACAATACACAACATAAAAATAAGAAAATTAAATACCATTTATCGTTACATCTTAACTTTGTCTTGAATAGTAGCCCTTTATTTCTGATATGTACTTTGCGTAAGGGAATGCAAAATCTACATCAATTTTATCCTTAACAATATTATTATGTACGGTTGACGTAATCTTAATGATTGAGGTTTAGTACAGAAGTTTAATCTTTGCAAAACTTCTTCTGTTTCGGTGAGACCATTAACAACTTTATATAATAAAATATGCTTTGCAATATCAGATCTAGTTTTCAAAGAGGAAAATTAAAACTCAGTTAGGAGCATATTATAAGGTATTCTTAACACATACGACGATTTTTTGTATTTTTTGAAGAACAGATATCTTAAAAATTTATTCTGGATTCGTTCGAGTTTATCAATATATAATTGGAAGTAAGGACTCCAGATTACATTGGCGTATTCCAATTTACTCCTCACCAGAGCATTATACACAACTGTTAAGGCTTTACTACACTGCATTTCCTTTGTGTTTCTAAATATAAATCCCAGAGTTTTGAAACCATTAACTACTAGTTTATCAACATGGTTCTTGTAAGTGAGTTTAGAATCCAGAATTATTCCTAAATCTTTAATTATATTGACTCTCTGCAGATACACATTACGAATAGTATAATTAAATAAAAATGGAGATGAAATTCTTGTAAATGTCATGGAAAAGCATTTAGCAACATTAAAATAGAGCTTATTTCTTATACACCATTGATGGCATTCACTCAAATCGGACTGTAATTCTGTAAGATCCTTAAATTTTACAATATTCTTGTAGAGTTTTAAATCATATGCGTATAAGGGACACTTTGAGTATTTAACAACAGAAGGTAAGTCATTAATATATAATAAGAACAATAAGGGACCAAGAATGGATCACTGTGGAACACCCGAATGACTAATATATGTACTCGATGAACAAGCATTATAAAGAACATACTGCTCTCTATTCAATATGTAAGACTGAAATAAAGCATCTAAATCATCCGAGAAACCGAACTGTACCAATTTTTGTAAAAGGATGTGGTGATTTAGCTTATCAAACGCTTTTGCAAAGTCAGTGTAAATTACATCTACTGCTTGATTTTGATTAACTGCCTCAGCGATATATTGAGTAAAGGTAACGAGATTAGTTACAGTAGATCTTATCGGTACAAATCCATGTTGACAAGAAGATAAATAGGGTTTAACATGGAAAAATATTTTATTGTAGAGTATTAGTTCGAATATTTTAGCAGGTACAGATATTAATGAAATCGGTCTATAATTTGTGATGTCACTAGGGTTACAAGATTTTAATATGGGACAAACTTTACTTATCTTCCATAAAGTAGGAAACTTGCCCGAATTTAAAATCAGATTATAAATTTTACATAAAGGATAACATAACCACTCACCACAACCTTTAAATACATACGAGGGTATTCCATCTGGCCCACAAGATTTACTTGATTTTAATTTCCGAATAGACTGTTTACATTCATCCTCCTTGATCTCCATTACAACTAAACAGTGACTCACATCCATGGTTAAATTACCAACTAGTGCGCGTAATCATTGAGAGGCTTACGCTCCACACCTATGTTCCTTCACTACATGATGACGTACTGAAGGCCGTGCACAGGCATGCAACACTCTGACACCACGTGAGAAAATTATAAAATTATTGTTCCACAAGTATGGATCTTGTCAAAATTTATGTCTCAGTGACAGACTAGCGAAGTAGTATGTAATCGATACTGCAGGCACTGACACTGTACAACACTGTTATGTATTTAGAAGTTAATATTTATAAAATCAGCAACATTTGTATTTTCATCCGAGTTACACTTGCACATATGTATCATATTGTTGATGTTAATTGCACCGTCTCTTTAGTGTATCATGTAAAATATCATTGTCACTTTCATTGATAATATATGTAAACATATCACAGGAAATATTGAAATAGAAAACTAGAAAGTTGCTAAAAATATATACACTGTATCAGTAACTGTTCTTGAGCAATATATGTACATGAATTTATGTATTTGAAAATAAGAATATAATTGTGTTTGATATATGAATATCACTAGCATTTGTCCATAAAATGATCCTTGAATGATCCTGATTCTCACAAAGCAAGTACAATCCCATGGATTTACTCTCGTTAACAGTACAGGATAGTTTCTACCTATACAAATGAATTTCACTCGCCTTGAAGCAGACAACGTATATATATGTATTAGTTCCTTGTCTACGTGAAACATTTTTTTTCGCACTTCATGCATTGACTTTGTAGCTTTGAATATCATAGTTGATGAAAAACGTATGGTAGAGAACTGCATATCGTCGAATTATGGATGGAAAGTATTTAGTTATATATAATTGTTTCTTCAAATCGATGTAAGTATGTATGTATCAGCGGTGAATATTAGGTCTCGCTACCACTTGAATTTAGTAGGAGTTAATTAGAATATACTGAATGGGATCCGTGTTGGACAATTTCGTGCTTATAAACTGATTTCGCTGGATTGCGTAGTTACTACTGATGAAAGGTCTAATTGTAATTCATGTTCCCATGTGTCGAAAAAGTAAAAAAAGTAAAAATCTTAGAAATTCTTAAAAGAGTTTGTAATTGAACTAATTTCCCTGCGTTTCTTTTTCATGTGTAACCTTCTTTTATTAGATATTTCTCCAAGATGTAGCTGGTGATCATCTCTGGATGTTGATATCTGTGAAAAAGCTGAACTTAGGAAATTTAACATGGTTTTATAATATTGTTAAAATGTTCATTTCGCCGTTAAAATTCTAACTCCCTGTGAGGCGGTTCAGGTAGGTTTTGGAAAGGATATTTGCTTCATATACAAACAGGCATTTCCTCCTGATCGTTGGTATAATGTTGTGTGTGTGAGAGATCTTTATCTGTGTCGGTATGTGTAAAGGTTTTGTTGAGACAAATTCACCCTTATCGTAGATAAGTAGTGCTTGTAAATATTACAAGTACGAAATTATTTTAGTTGAAGGTTGTTATATTTCAGAAAAAAAGGATTTTGGAAAGGATTACCGATTCAGTCATGACATTTAGTCTTAGTACAAATAACCAAAATTATAATTTATGCCATTCTATACACACCAAATATAATTATAATCTTGAGAAGGAAAAAAATATAACTACTAATAATTACTGAAAACAAATTGAACTTTATATATGAATTTAATGTAATATTGCAATACTCTTAAGAATTTATGAGTGCATGCATGCTACTGCAAAATTTAAATCATAATTGATTTGTGAATATATATTAATGCTTAATTTTACTGAAATCAATACAAATAACAATTGAATGAAATGAATTAAAGATTGATTTTAAAATACACAACTTGCTGATAGTGTCCATGACAATTGAAATAAATAAAATAATATTGTAAGAATCCGAAATCTCGTTGTTCATTATTGACTCTTTCCATCCTAATGATATTGCAATCAACCTAAGAATATTCAAGGAAAATAATATACAATAGTGTATACAAAAAAAAATACGGATGAGAGAAGAATGTAAATTGACAATTGGTAGTGTTTAACTATATATATAATCACCTAATATTAAATGACATAAAAATGAAAACGTAATTGCAATTTATATTACAAATGTTGCCAGATGAAGAATTCGTTCTGAACGGACATAAAGTTGCATGTTCTTTTATATCCTTGAAGCCAATAGCCTGTGTTGAAAGAATGCTCTGTCGGCAGTTTATTCAGTTCCCCGGCTAATGTGGAATGTGAGATATCTGCTGTTTAATTTGCAACGTGTTGATTACTTCATGTCAAGAAAGAATTTTGCCCCTGCCGATTAAGGGAGATATCTATGCTGCAAGAAAAGAATAGAATGCTTAACTTGGATTTTTCTTCAGTTGTTCTGTCTTTCTGAATCTAACTCAAGTTTCCCTATTGCCTAAAGAGGTAGGAAAATTTCCGTTGCATCCGAGTTGAAATTTGTTCTTTTGCTGACAAAAGACATTTTAACATGAAGCATTTGAAATTGACTTTGTATATTGCTTCGAGAAGTGTGAAATACATGCGAGGGAAATTTTAAGTGGGAATTTTACGAGATGGGAAATTTCTACCATGCAGAAGGAATAGAAATAAGAAGTACTATATGTAACTTGATTATAACATTCAATAAACTAATTGAGTCGTATTTGTAATGAAATATTCCAAATTAGATGAATCAATGTAATGTACATGTTTCCACGTACCTGATTAATTCGAGTTAACTTGGAATTTGTTTTTGCTTTACATATTATTTACACGAGTTATCTCGTTAAAATCATACAACTGCAGTGCAATTTTCTGCCTACCCGGACAGTCTCGTTTGAGCTTTAAAAGGTGTTAATTTCCATTTTGGCCACTAGATGGAAGGTGTAGATAGCGTGTTAAGGTACTCCTGATATCTACCGGATTCCCGTGACACTACGTAGTTGTCGCATTTCCAGTGGTACTTGTGGTCGTTGTGTGAGTGTAGTGCCAAAACTTACTGAGCGGTTTTGTGTTGTGAATACATTCCGTTTATGTTTCAGTGTTTTCCATCGTGTGAAGAACACAAGATGAGTGACGATGAGCTTACAGACAACAGTATAGAGGAGGAGGAGGAAATTAATGAGTGGAAGTGATAAAACAGTGGAATGTGTGTACTGACGAGAAAGATACAGATAGTTGTGCTGGTGTACAGTCGCCTTCCAAAATCTTTGCTTTGGTATATGATTAGGTGGGACAAATTGACAATGGACAATTATTATAACGCACCACAACTTGCAGATCTGTTGATTACGAAAAAGTCTGATGTATTTGGTACACTGAAACGCTGTCCGAAAGATCTACCACAGGCTCTAAGAACAGCCAAATTGAAGAAAGGTGAAGTAGTAGGGTTGCAATGCGGCAAAGTGACAGTCATGAAATGGAAAGATAAGAAGGATGTGACATTGTTGTCAACCATCCATTCTGTTGAAATGATGACTGTAACACAACGCCACACCAAAAAAACACTAGTGGTAGTCGATTACAAAGACAAAATGGGTGGTGTTGATCAACATCTTGCTTCGTATGCCACACCAAGGAAGCCTGGCAAAATGTATTATAAGAAGATTTTCTTACATCTCTTGGATCTGTCTCTTTGGAATTCATACGTGGTTTACACCAAGACAGGTGGAACAAAATCGCACCTTCAGTTCCAAATGGAAATTGTGAGTGACATTATCAAGCAGTACCATTCAGATGGTATGCTTCCATCAAGTGGCAGACCTCTCAACACCCCACCGCCTGTCTGGACGACACTTCCCTGAATACCTTCCCCCGATGGATAAGAAGAAAAGCCCAATGAAACAGTGCACCGTGTGTTGCAGAGTTCGGGATGCGAGAGGATAAAAATATTCATCGTGAGTCAAGATACTATTGTCCAGATTGCACTCTGTGTTAGCCCATGATTTCGGGTTTAACACACTGTGGCTGGCATTTGATGTGAGACAGTATGTGTTATAGTCTGTAAACTGGGACAAAATTCAAATGGGAAGACATTTTTATATTCCACAGTTTATATGCTATTTTCAATCATTTGTAGTACTTTCCATATATGTACGAGTTAACTCGAGTTAATAATTATGGATTTTTTTTTAATAGAAACAAACCAGGTGATTCTTTGACACCAACATGGAATGTGGTACAGCCTTTACCAAATGTATTGAAAACTAATAAAAAATATGGAGAGTTGTTACCTGATAATATAAGATGCCTCATTGCAGGCCCATCAGGTTGTTGAAAAACCACTTTGCTGGTTGATAATTTCTTGCTTGCCCCTAATTGGTTAAATTTGAAAACATATACACTTGTATGTATTCTCAAGGAGTTTAGAACAACCTAAATAAAAACAACTCATGAAGCTGTACGAGGAACTGGGCATAGCTAAATTTGCATCAACAATAAAACCTCTCCACCAATGTTTGAAACCTTCTGTTGTCGTATTCGATGATGTTATTCTGGAAAATCGGAAAGAAATTAGAATGTTTTACACAGGTTCGTCACAAAGAAATAAACTGCTTTTATTTAGCTCAAACATATTCCAAAATTCCCAAACAATTACTACGAGATAATACAAACGATCGACATAACGCGGAAACATAACAATGGTTAGTATATAAATAAAATGAACGACTTTTTAAATGTTGAAACGATATAAAATAACCATTAATCAAAAAAAATATGACGAGACATAAAATAGAAGATAATTCGAAATTACGAGAGTACTTGTCCAAACGTTTCAAAGGTTGGAAATCAGATAATCTAGGTTTTTTCGAACAACACAAGCGTCAAGACCAACCTAATATCGATGCAATCAGTGGTCTTGTTAAAGAGATTAAGAGTGTTACAGAACAAAATAGAAACCTCATCAATGAATTCGTACCTCTTACTGCTAAAAATTATGCAGATTTACCTCCTACGCCATTATCTAGTATCCACACTCCTTTGGTACTTAAGGAACCACCTGCTAAAGCAGCTATAGAAGAATCAGAGAAAATCGAGTTGTGTCCCCTGGCAAGGGATTACCAGAGTACTGGAAAATTCGGAAAAGATGAAGTATTTGGTTTGCATCCAACTATGGAGGGTAATGAAGGCGTAGTATGGAAAATTGGCAAGTCTAAAGTAACATTTGAAGGGGACAACATAAAAATTAATTTGGGTTGGAGAAACAGCTGGTCCAGATATCCTGGTACCGTAGGGCTATGGGAGTTCATTACCAAAAAACAACCAAAAATTTTTACAGAAGATGATTATCAAAGTTACTCTGAAATTTTGACACTCTCTGATGCTTTGTACCAAAATAACGATGCCAGTCAAAAGCGTGTGAAATCGAGCAGCGGGGATAAATACAAAAATCTTATTAAACTTATCTGGAATCAACTAAAAACCGATATTGGTATAAAACAAGACAATACTCTACCTAAGGAATTTGTTTTGGTAAACGATGTGAGAAAATTTATAGATAGATTGCAGGTTATAGCACGGCAGGAAAATGTTGGGAACAATTATTTCCATAATGAGGAAATGGGTATTGGAAACATGATTATTGACAAATTAGCAAATTTTATTGTAAACGATCCTAAAGGTATAGGATACTTAATTAAAATTATCAATGCTTTACCTCCTAATTTCTGGAATATATCAGAGGGTCAAGGTTTAGTGAATGAAATTATTAATAAACTTCCGTTCGAGTTACACGTACCTGGTTACCAATATTGTGGTCCTGGTACAAACTTGAAAAACGTATAGGAAGAGGGAACAGGGGTATTAATCCTCTGGATGCAGTTTGCAAAGAACATGATATTGCATACAACACACACAAAAATCTGAATGATCGTCATGAGGCTGATCAAAAACTGGAAGAGGCCGCTTTTGGAAGATTAACAAGCAGAGATGCATTATTGGGTGAACAAATAACAGCGTTGGGTACAACCATTGCTATGAATACAAAACAAAAAATAGGGTGGGGTTTATAATATAAATACTCAGAAAAATAATAATAATAACAACAGCAAAATGAAATCAAAAGGAGTTGTATACCAAATACCTTATCATGATCTTAAAAATTTAAAACTTACTTCGATTTTAAATAAAAGGCAACAAGAAAAAAGAGGCAACGTATAGCCAAAGGAAGTGGAATGAAATTTTTACTCAGTACACCACAATTAAAACGATTGCAAAATACAAGAAAGAAAACACACAGTGGAGGATTTATATTCAGCATTCCAGGTATCCTGGCTGCATTGGGGCAGTTTGGAGCTTAGCTGCTGGTAGTGCTGCTATTGCCAAAATTCTGATTGATTCGAAAAAACAATAAGGCAGAACTAGAAAATCAAAAGCGTCATAATCTTGCCATGGAGAAAAAAATGGGCAAAGGTGTGAAGTCTAGAGCACTCAGAAAATTAAAAAAAGAAGTAACTCTTACCAACATAGACATTGAATCTTTAATTAAAATATTAAAAATTAAACATTTCAGGGAGGTTTTCATGAATGAATCTCTCCCTGAAGGTAGTCCTCACTCTCGAGAATGTGGCGTGGTGAATTTGGACAAGTCCAAAAACGTTGGTACTCACTGGATATGCTATTATAAACAAAATTACAATGCTTTCATTTACGATTCTTTCGGAGGGATACCACCTCAGAATTAATTCGTTACTTCAAACATGTTAAAATTTATTACAACGACGATCGTATTCAAGATTTCGATCAAATTATGTGTGGCCATGTTTGTATTACGATGCTCAGAATTTTTTTAAAAAATACCAAACATCATATTAAAAGATTTTCAAAAAGCTTTATTATATATTAAATATGGGAATTTTTCATCTCTCCAGCGAGACTTCGGTTTTGAAACTACATCTTCACAATGATATTAACTATCCAAAATCCATAGCTCTGAGAGCTTCCTACAGTATGTATCTGATACCGAATATAACTATCTACAACAATACTATATTAGTAGGTAATGAAAAAATTATTATTCCTCCTGGACAGTTTACCTTATCTACTTTACAATTTGAACTTCCAACCACTGTCTATCTTTCTCAAAATTCTGTAACACACAGACTAGAGATTGTAACTACCAATGAAACAGTGGATTTATCTACCATGGGGAACTTTTAGGATTCGAGGACAATAGCAAATTAGAACCAGGTGATACGCACATAGCTATTGAGACATTGAATATTCACTGCAACATTGCCAAAGGTATGATTATCAAAGCAGAAGAAAATTTGATTGGCAGTCACAAGGAGACAGGTATTATTGCTACATTTAAACCGAATTCGGAATTAATGGAACCTATCTTCTATTCCCAATCCCACCAGTCTATTTACCTGTTTCTATTGATTAAGTTAATTACATAGAGATAACAATTACAAATGAGAAAAATGAAATCATCGATTTTGCCGGTGCTAATAGCACTGCGATAATATAAATTAATATTTAAAATATATAAATAAATACCAAGATGGAAAATATTGAGAGTTATGAATTACAGTATTTCCCTCCAAACAGTAGGACATTTGCAAATGTGAATCAACCTAATAAAGAGATACAGTATGACATCACGGTGGGGGATGGCTTTATTCATTCACATAGATCTGATCTGTATATAAAATTTGATATTGTAAAACAAAGCAATGGTGAAGAATATCCAGCTACTGCTTATATACAACTTGTAGATAATTTTGTTCCATTCTTATTTTCTCAAATTGAAGTCAGAAAGCATGGTACAGTGATAGACAGAATTGACTGTCCTGGAATTACGTCTACTACAGTGGGGACATTGAAACTGTCCAAATCAGACAGTGCATATTATAAAGTTGGTGGGTTCCAAGCTTGAACAAAAATTCAAACAAAAAGTCACACAGTACTGTTCCTCATGAGATTGCTATTTGAATTTTTCTCTCATTGTAAAGATTTAAGTGGAAAGGTGGTTTGAGTGTCATATTTTGCAGAGCACCCAATGATCATAATGCCATCATGAGAAACAAAACTTTTAATGCAGATGGAAGAGTTAATGAGGCTAGTTCACACGAAGCTGAGAAATGTGTGATCCAATCTATGGCGTTACGAATGCCTATAGTTGAATATGAATCCAATTATGCTATCAAATACAAAGCCAACATTTTGAAAAATCCAAAAATTCCGATTCAATTTTATACTTATCAATGCATTCAGAGGTTAGTGGAGGGTAAATTGTTTGAATTTGACCTTACTAATCAGTTCCAATCTTTGCAATATGACATGCCAGAGTTTGTAGCTGTACTGTTTCAAACAGGGAGAGATGAGAATTAGGAAAAAATATAGCAGCAAGTTTGATAATTGTAAAGATAAAAAGGTGTATCTGAAGAATTGTAGAAATGAAGTATTTCCTCGTGAAAATTACAATTTAAATATTACAGTACATATATTATTTAAAATTATATGAAGCTTATAGTGTATTTAAAACAGTAACTGAAAGTAACATAGATATGTATTAGAATGCAGATGAGTTCATAATTCACAGACCAATGTTTTTAATAATTGCGTCAAAAAGAAAATTGGTAGTTATAAATGACCGAACTAATATTAAATTGGTATGTGAATTTCATGAAACTCCACCTGAAAATACAATATGCAGTGCAATTTTAATTGTGGAGAAATCATATATTTATGATGTAAAAAATGAAAGTGTGATAGAAACATTTTAATAGGAGAGAATAATATATAAAAAACTAGACTACGTGTAGATTTTTTTTGATATTTTCAAAATTTCGGTTTGATGTTAAGTTTATTTTTCTTTTCACATATGTTGACTGCAATTATTATTAACTTCTAAACTAATATGTACCCAAGGCAAAGTATGGATTCCACACTCAAGAATACACCTCTTGTCGTCGTGTGGTTACAGGGCTACTTTTATTTTTATTTTATTCGTTTATTCTCATGGTTTGAGCTTTGTATTCTATTATCCTCTCGTATCGCCTTTATTATAAAAAGTAACATGTCCACATCCGATATCAATTCCAACTTGATCCTGGTCTGGAGCAACATAGCAGACCACGCCAAACCAGGAAGACTGTAGAAGTATGCTGGATCTAATTTATAAATATTTAATGCTGTTTTTCTGAATATCTGAAAAACATCAGCAAGTATTGTTATGTCTAATTTGAGACATGCTTCGTGATAATCGCCAAGAGAATTGCATCTCAATTCCTTCCATATTAATTTCGCATGTTCGTATTCTTTATTCGTAATTCCGTTTTTTTTTCAATTGACTGAAGAATTCTTTTTGAGGGGGGAGAGTGTCATCGTCAAATCTAGGTTCATCGGTTACATATTCGTAAGGATAAATGCCTTTACGTTTAATCAGTTCTACGTGTATATTGGGGAAACTAGCTTTTGTAATTTTATATTGTTCGTTAGTAAGTTTACTCGCTTAAGCAGCGAGACTTGCCGATAGGAATCTAAATGAATCTAGAAACCTCATCTCTATGAGTTCATTCGTTCCTGGAATCTTAACCTTTTTACTTATAGAAATATAACGTTCTTCTTTTTGAGCAAGAATACCTATTTTTTGCATATCGCATCCAAGATTCCTAATTAAAAAGTGGAAGTCGTAATTGGATCCATTGTGAAAAAATATTGGTACGAATTTGGACTTCAGGATCTTGAGGTTACAGGTGTTACAGATTCCACTAATGTAGTTTCCGGTGAAATGATTATGGTGAAATACTTTCCGATTGTCATCCGTGAAATGTTGATCACACGCCGGACACGTTTCAATGTTATTTTAAGAATGAACTTCATCGCTAGATAATGGGAGCATTGTTTCGATTGGCATAAGAGGCTGCCAATTTTCTCAACCTCCTCCACCATCTTTTTAAAAAATAGTTCAATAACATTCGGTCCGCGATATATATATGGTTTATCTATCCTATCCTGCCAAACAACAACATCCAAAACTATTTGGATCAGGAAGCTGGTACGGTGTTGTGAAAGAAAATTCGGGATCCGGATCGCAATAGGACAATGGTTTGAGAAAAGCCTCAAAGTCTGCGATGATAATAGCCGGATGTTCCAACAAAGCCTTTTGCATTTTAAATCTTTCGAATTCATTTGCTTTGGGCATTAACATGCAAGCCGGTCTGTTGACTCCACAGTAGACTTCATGATCAGCAAGTTTTTGTTTGGCAATTTCTTGATTTTGGAAATATTGGTAATTACGTCGGTCACGATCCTCGAATACGGTTAAACACCTTGGACAAACTTCGATGTATGCATTATGCTTGTTTGTTTAGCTTCTGACCAAGCGGGAGAGTGAACGAATTAGCGTGCAATGAAGAACATCATTGTCAGCATTGAGAAGCAGATTGATTTCCACGGCTTCGTTATCAACAATATTGGTTATCCTAACAGGATGCACAAATTGCTTAACTGAAGTATACGAATATACATTTATAGCTAATCGATTTCCTTCTCCTTTCGTACCCTGTTTTCAAACTTTGTTATGTCAGAAATAGCAACAGTGTATTTGATGCATGTCAAAGCATATTCAATCTCGTCTACATATTGTGTGTAATGACTAACCCAACATGGATTATTTGAACAATGAACCGGGTGAAGCGCTGCTAAAATCCACCACATAAAACGCTTATTGTCAGTGTTATGAATGTTCAACACAGCTCTCTTATACTGAATTTCTACCGGAAGTGGAACGTAGCTCGAAGCAGAAAAAGGTGTAAATTTGTATACGTAAGCGATTAATCTGTGAGAACTTCTACATAAAGACCAAACTGATCCCTTAGCCTCGAATTCATAATGTTTCCTAATCAATTCACTAGTAAGATTAGAATAAAAAATATTCAAATTATCAATGTCTGCCAAATAAAGTACTTGGTTTTTCGCTTTGTGAAAAGAAATATTTCTTGTACCATCGGTTTTCTTATATTTACAGATTAGATCAACATATACTTTTATGGAGTTGTTTTCCAGTTTATTTTTCAAAATATTTATGATAGATGTTTTAATTTCACTCAAAAAACTAGAAATATCACAGCCTTGTTTCGAAGTAAAAAGAAAATTCAGGAGTTGGTTGTTGATTGCAGATCTAATCGGCTTTTGCTCATTAGACATCTTAATTTGTTTGGAAGTAGAAGCTTCAGTTTCGGGATTATCAATTTTTCTTTTCAATGTTCCATGTCCGGGTGATGCAATGCAAAAGCAAATTTTCATGTGTTTACTTAAATTAGTAATGCTAATTATTTTTCCACATTGATTACAAGTATAGTAGGTAACAAGAAATTTATTTTTGAACCTGTGTCGCTACATCTTGACCTATTTTTGCTAATATTAGTTTTGGAGATGAATTTCCCTCAGATAGCACATTCGATGAACTTGGTAGATGACATTTTTTTAATATGCTTTAAGTAAATAACAATAAGACGCACAATCAACTCAAAATTCAATATGATTGTATTTACTAAAAAAACACTTTTAAACTTACGATAATTGATAGAATGTAACTTAAAAAACAATAGTTATATTTGTAATATTTTTTCAGCTCTGGTATTTATATATAAATTTTCTCTGGAAAAAATACAAACTTCAATACAAATACAAATTTATACAAATTCAATCTGTGTGAAAAACAACTTGAACCACCTTCAAAATAAAATAATTTTAGCTATTACGATAAAATTTTCAGCTATGTTATTTATACAGAATTTCCGGAGACAACAAGTAACATCTGATCACATCAAAACTCAATCTGATCGAAATGACTATGAAAAAAAATCACTTGATACACTTTTTTAAACTTAAAAATAATAAATAGTATGTAGCTTTAAAATAAATAAATGCTTAACTTTTAACACTGCAACAACACATCCGTACTCTTCAAAATCTCTCACCATACTGACTGATCTGTAATGCCAAAACCCTTTAAGTAACCTAAGCGCGGATGAAAACTACCGAAAAAGTAAGTCAATCAAAAGACACCCATCACGTCATAACCAACAACACGCTAGATACGGGTCTGCGTGTTAACTTGTTGCGTAAACATTGCACAGTAGTTTACCTTACTATCCATCGCGATGTTGCATAATTTAACTCGAAAAAAAAATATGGCACTCGTACCAACTGTGAGGTAGAAAAACACAGATTTGCAATAGTATAAAATCGACAAGAACATCGTCAAAATAGGTTTACAATTTGTGGTTAAATTAATAAAAACAATAGGCCTCGTACCAAGTGTTACTTTGAAGCCCTAAAATTACACTACTTGTACTTATAAAAAAACTAGAAAACCCACAGGACCCATTTGTGGTTAAATTAATAAAAACAATAGGCCTCGTACCAAGTGTTACTTTGAAGCCCTAAAATTACACTACTTGTACTTATAAAAAAACTAGAAAACCCACAGGAGTATGACAAGTAAACTGAAATTAAACCGGAAGTAGACCGGAAATAGACCGGAAGTAGATCGGAAGTGGACCGGAAATGGACCAGAAGTGGACCAGAAATAGACCACAAGTAAATTTGTGTAGGTGTAAGTGGGTGTGGGTGGTTTGTGGGTGTGCGTGGGTGTGCGTTGGTGTAGGTGGGTGTAGGTGTTACGTACTTTAACTCGAAGGAAATTATGACATTCTAACTAAATACGAGATGAAAAATCACAGATTTTCAATAGTATAAAATCGACAAAAACATCGTCAAAATAGGTTTTCCATTGTGCTTAAATTAATGAAAATAATAGGTCTCGTACCAAGTTCTATTTTGAACGTACCCGATTACACTACTTATTGAAGTTTGCATAACTTACAGAGGCAATACGTGTTGCATAACTTGAATGGGCAAAAACCTATATTTATTATTTTCTCGCTTACCAATTAAGATATTTGAAGAATTCAAAATGCTATTTTTAATTAAATGTTCCGTAGCATTTAACGGGAGTATCAGTTTTAAAAAAATCTCAAATGTGTGGCCCGATTTTAAACAATTTATCTTTAATTTTCTCAACAAGATTTTTAATATATTTATCATTCACATCCCCATTAAGAGTTAATAGGGTCTCTAACTCATTTTTATAATTTATCAGCAGAATTATATTTTTGTAATCTTTATTCTTTTTATTCAAGTTAAATTTAGTGCTTAATTCAGGGATAACTGCTGAAATGGTTGTAAAACAAGTACTGATAATTGTATATGTTGTTGGTGGTATTAAAACATTTACAAATCCTGTTGTAGCTGATAACGCTATAGATAGAGTGATTAAACAGTAATATAAATATTTTAGTGCCTTATACCTCCTCTTTTTCTTTTTTAACATTGTCTTATTGGTTTATTAAAGATTCTAATAATTGAATCAACTTTTCTTTGGGAATATTATCTGGTATTTCCATTTATCTATTTCATATTCCTCTATAACTCTATTGTTACTGAGATCAATGGTAATATTTTTCTCACCACACATATGAATATAAATAATAGTCTGATCTGGTACATTAGCACTAAATTCTAAAGAAGTTACCAAGTTATCTGCATAGCTAATATTTTTGCGTGTGGTCATATCTATTAGAGCTATAAAATGATCGTGAATTAAATCGTCAATGCCCCATCGAACACATTTATTTCCTACTCATCTATCTACAAATGATGTATACGTTTTATATGCTATTTGGTAACAATGATTACTAATTTTCAATTTTTGTCTTTCAAGTGGGAATTCTTCGTTTCTTGAATTCTTATCTGACCAGTTCTCAAGCTGGCAGTGATCATATTTACTAGAATCTCTTTTTTTGTTCATTCGGTCTATTTGTTTGGAATCGTATAATACAAATATCGGGGTTATCAAATTCTAAACTGTTGAATGATGTAATTAGATCAATGTTAATGTTCTACCCCCTGAAATTATGCTCTTATTTAATATTCCAAACAAAATAGTTAAACTTTAATTTTGGGTTTTTAACAGTTTTCCTTTTTGTAAATCGTTGTAATTACTATCATATATTATGATGGGTACTTTAATTTTAAACTCTTTTATGACAATTTTACCCTCATGAGGCATAGCTTTTTCAACACTGCCATCACTGTCAACACTGCGTTTTTTTGTTTCCCACCTGTAAAAGCATTCATCGTCAGATGCTGCCCTCTCGAAAGAGATAGTTAAACCGAGATTAGGCAAAGACTGCTTATTATACACTACGATCGAAAAGTCCCCGAACCCAAACTTCAAAAACAATTTTCGCCGGTCGTTATGATGATCATGTAATAATTTCGGTGGAAGCTGGTTTGCGAGGCTCTTTGCTGTACATGACACAAGAGATGGCGCTAGCAGTCGTGGCGAGGAAATGAAATACGAGCAGTGCTAGTAACAAAATAATCACGCCAGTTGCAAGGATGATTTTTCGGTGGAGGAGCGTGTTTTTTTTGTTATAGGAGTATTTGAAATCGACATCATACAGCGCTGCGAACGAGAAATTTGAGAGGCGTTTCGGGCGTGGACATTGTAGTTTGCACGATAAGCCGCGTAGTTGGCGCCTTTTAGTTGTGACGAATGATGTTTTGGAAGACGTCGCCGCACGATTACAACAATCACCGCAGAAAGTACTGTGGTCGGCGTATCACCTGTGATCACAACAGGTCGGCGTATCATATGGCTCAGTACACAAGGCAACAATACAGTTAAAATTACGGCCATACCACGTGAAAGTGGTTTAGGAACTGCGACCAGGTGACAATGGTGATCGAATTAAGTACTGTCGGTGGTTTCAACAATTCACTCGCAACAATATTGCTGTCCTTGATAAGGTATACTTCACGGACGAGGCCTGGTTCCATTTGTCAGGTGATGTTCATGCACAGATCACTCGCTACTGGTCCACAGAAAATCCACAAATATTACACGAGGTCCCCCTCCACTCGCAGAAAATTGCTGTCTGGTGTGCCGTATCCAGATCACGAAATATTGCACCGATTTTTTTCGAAAACAGAGTGAACTCTATTGTGTACCAGGACATTATACAGCAGTTTATCGCGCTTTTGAACACCGATGAACGAGATGTGTGGTTACAACAAGACGGGGCAACATGCCATACGTCCAATGCCACCATGGCATTTCTGCTTGAATTATTTGATGATCGCCTAAATTCATGAGGGCTTTGGCCGGCAGGATCACCTGATTTAACATCACCCGATTTTTTTGTGGGTATATTTGAAGGGGAAAGTGTAAGAAAATAATACCCACGATTTAGATGAAATCTAAATCTGAAAACCAACATTGCCCAGTGCATTACTGCAATTAATGTGCCTATTCTGCATCGCGTTGCAAGATACATGTGCCGTCGCATACGTTTATGCATGCTGCAGCATGGGGGACACTTTCAGCATCTTTTGTGATGTGCCTACATCCACCCAGATATCCCATGAAACATATCTACACGATCACGCAGGTAAGGTCCACTTGTTCCTGGCTTTCACAGTTTACGTTAACTGTTGGTTTGGTTTACCTGATATTTTTGTTATCAGCACTGCTCGTAGTTAATTTCCTCGCCACGACTGCTAGCTTCAATCCCCAGCGACCCTCGCAAACCAGCTTCCACAGAAATTATGACATTTACATAATAACGACCGGCGAAAAAAAAATATTCATGTTTGGGTTCGGGGACTTTTCGATCACCCTGTATCTAAAAAAACTAAATAGGAATTCTAGCGGAAACGATATTTCATAAATTCCAATGTTTCATAATAGAACTTATCGTCGGTAGTAAAACCAGCATCTTTGTATAAATGTATATCTGATTGTGGAACATACAAATCAATAAGCATATCACTTATGAGAGCTGGATTATCTACTTTTTCTATAATTTTACCAAAACTTTTAAGATATACTCTGTTCCACAAACGTGAAAAAAAGTTGTCTACATGTTTTATATTGTCGTTCTTATTATATCCACCGTTCCCGATTTTCCACGTGGTTCAAATTTGATATAAACAAAGGACCCATTTGGGTAATTATCACTATCTCCCATTTTGAGATCTATGTCTACAGATGTAAGTGGTTTGTTAAGATTATCCTTGGTTGAAGTGTTTCGGTGAAACGATTTTAACTGATATTGTTCAATGTTTTTAATAATATCTATTTAATAAAGAAAAATATATGTATTTTTAAAGTGAGCCGATGTGCAATATGATTTCAATCTTAGCACCACCAAAATCAATTAGTTCATTGTTCTCATTCGTGATAAGGACATGAATATCCCTAAATGAAGCATGGTGAATTAGAAACTCGCATGGTCTTTTTGGTTCGTAGACAATGTGTTCTTCAAACGTTATATTGGGATTAAATTTCGCAATAATGTCAGTATGCTTATGTTGATGTTCAATGTGTTTAGTGATAAAACCGGAGTTTGCAGCTAAATTACACCTAATATTAATAATGTTGAAAGGAATAAATTTTGGTGGATAATCACCAGTTTTTGTTTCACCAGCTGCAATAATTGGGTTTTTAGAAAATCCTAGTAGTTTCCCTAAAATTTCAAAATCAAAATTGTGTTTCCTTTGTTGGTGGTGACAATTCTATTACTAATATGATTTTGCTTAATTTCAAATACATTTTTCATATAATCAAGTGTTTGTTTCAAGGAATCGAACGCATGATGACCTTTAAATTACCTATCTTAATATTTGGCGTTAGAAAAGTGGAATAAAAACCAACAACAGAAATGTATCCCTTATCCATAATCATGTGTTCGGAAAGTCGCAAATGCAACTCTGGTGTGCTTCCTTCTAAAACAATATACATTTATAGCACAATTAATTTTATAAATAAATGTTGGCTCCAGAAACTAATTGGGATATATCACACATTCCAGAAGATGAAAGTGAGGAATTCAGAATAACAGGTGAACTCTTACTTAGCCAGATAAGAGCATTAATATTATGACCATCAAGTTGCGGTAAAACTAGTCTAGTTATTTATAATTTTATTCTTAAAACAGGATGGATAGACACCGATTATTATTATATACTTTGCAAGACTTTAGAGCAAAATAAACATACACAGCTAAAAAAAAATATTTGATAACTTTGAGCAGGTAACAGGATTTCGCATGGCGACATTTATAGCCAAAGATGAGGATATAATTCCACTAGAGCAAATGAAAGATAATGCATTAGCTATTATAGACGATTGGATTTTGAACGATCAAGATATTGTTAGAAAAATCTACACCACAGGTAGGCATAAAGGAATAAGTGTTATTTACATGGGTCAGACGTTCACTAAAATTCCAAAACAACTTGTAAGGGATATTTCGAATCTTATGGTGTTATTTAGACCAGATAATCATAATCTTGAATGTGCATATAAGGAATTTGTTATGTCCGATATGATCATTTACAAATTCAAGGAATTATGCAACATGTGCTGGAAAAACAAATATGGATTTATATTGATATGACAAGATATCCTGATAATGGGAGATATAGAAATAAGATTAAAGAATTTATAACATTAACGTAAACGTATAACATAACGTCAACGTAGACGCATAGAAAAATGTCTGCGTTATAAATGGACCAATTACCAAAAGATCCTATAGAACGTCTTAAATTAAAACATAAGCGAAGAGAACTATTTAAACAGTGGAAGAGACAACCAATAATACAATATGAACTTAACAAAAAGAAAGAACAGCCAATTATTGACGCCATTACTAATAATAAAAAAGAATTACAAGCATTGGTTGAGCAGAACAAAAAACTTATTACATAGTTAATACCTGTTGCTTTGTCACAATCATAAACTTCATTTGAGAAAGAAATATCACCCAAACCCATTACAGAGTTAATACCTGTTGCTTTGTAACAATCAGAAACTTCACTTGAGAAAGAAATATCACCCAAAGCCATTACTGATTATAATACTATACGAATAGGCCCAAAATTAACAAATTATTTGAATGAAAAATATAAACCTCCTGTATTTGAAATAAGATCAGAAGGAACTATGTTGTATTATGGAAATCCTGAGGTAATACCTACAGAGAACGATATTATTTTAGAAGGTAAACGCTACAAAGGAACTGATTTCATGCTCACTTTTCTTACCAAAAAGCACATCCCCAAAAACATGGAGCCTGAAAGTGAAGATATGGAAAATATTAGAGAATTACTTATTAATTCCAATATTATTTATCATAGTAATGATCCATTAACAGGGAAACCAAAATCTAGCACAAGTGTTAAGTATAACAAGTATATTAAACCAATATGGAAAGAAATATCTGGACGTCCAACAAGCACGCATGTCGTTAAGGGAGTAATGACAATCTATACTGGAAAACCTAAAGAATATGCGTGGTTGGATAATGTAGCTAAGCTTTTAAGTCGGATTGGTATTCTTGATGGTGCTTGGAAAGCGGGGAATCACAGTCCGGAAATAAAGAATGAAATTGCTGGTATATATGACATGATTTTCAGTAGATTTGATACAAATATGAAAACAAATCCAAATGCTGGATATCAACTCGGAACTCTTCTAAGATGTTTACCAAAGATATTTTTTAATGAGAAAGAGGGTTCGGTAATATTTAATAAACTTCTTAATTCAAATATACTGCCAGAAATTCATCTGAGAATCTTCGGTACTGGGAAAAAATATAATTATTGTGGTATATTTACTAAACTAGAGAAACGAATAGAAAAAGCGACACACATATTAACAAGTTAGATGCTGAATGCATGAAACATGACATATTTTACAGAGATAACGAAGACTTCGAATCAAGACATAAAGCGGATGAAGAACTACAAATAGCAGCGAAAGAAATTCAATATGATTCCGAGACACCATGGAATGAGAAAGCTGATGCTTTATTAGTAAGAGGAGGTATGTGGACAAAACGTAAATTAGGAGTTGGTGTTACTCGAAGATGTGGATTGTGTCGTAATCTCTAAAAACTTCCATTTTTATCATAATAAATGTTATTACCAGCAACATTATTGCTAATAGAGAATTTTATCAGAAATTTTAAAGAAAGGTAGCTCTATTCGTTATGGTGGCTCCATCATACCAATACCGCTACTTTTGCAAGCTATTATTAATTTACGAAAACTGTTTACAAGTAGAGATTCGCCAAAAACAGGAAATAGAGTGATTTTAGCAGAATATAACAAGGCAATTAAAACATTGAAATATGCAAAGATTGGAGGTGGAATTCGGGTACACGTAGGAGGTTTTGTATTCACTATTCCTATGATTATTGGTGCACGGACCACTTTAGGATCAATTGCAGGTGGGAGCGCTGCTATTACCAAAACTGTTCTGGACAAGAAAAAGAACAAAGAGGAGCTCGAGGAACAAAAGCGACATAATCTAGTCATGGAAGCCAAATCTGGTTCTGGAATGCGAATTAAAAGAAGAAAGTCCACAAGGAGGAATATCTTATCTCACCTCTCAGTAACATAGATATTATGAATTACGTAAAGAAACTCGGTATCAAGCATTTTAGAGGCGTATATGTGTCTGACACATTACTCTCTAAACCAAATCCTATTGAGTGCGGTGTGGTTAACTTCGAAGACGATTCAAACATAGGAACACACTGGATATGTTATTGGAAACAAGGAAACAAGGCGTATGTCTTTGAATCATTTGGAACAGGTTTACCACCTTAAAGGATGTAGAATCGAATTCATACAATTTATTAGAGCAGAAATGGTACTGAAAACTTTTGCAGTTATTTGCGGCTATCTCTGTCTTACTGTGATGAAAATGTTTTCTGATGGGTATAGTTATCCCGTTATCCACGGTATATTAAAATTATACCCTGACTTTTGGAAAAAATATATCTAGTCGATTCAATTTTTTATTGTATAAATCGGGGTTGATGTTTATGGACACGCAACAAATAAAGTTGATATCAACGACTTAAGTAACGAATACAAAAATTGAAAATTTAATTACTGAAATAATGAATACAAAAATTCAAAATTCTATAAATTAAATAATGAATACAAAAATTGAAAATTCATGTAATGAAATAATAAATACAAAAATACAAATTTATATTCTCAATTTCAAAATTGAATAAATCAAGTTACAGAATATAATGAAAGAGGAAATAAAATAAATGTAATTGGTAAATTAAAACGTGATATTCCAGGTATATTTAAATTTACTCATTGTACTACAGAATACAAATTTTCATACAAAGGAATACTGTTAAACTTCGAATCTGATTATGATAAATATATTCATGCTTTTTTAAATTCAGATTTAGTTGATACTTTTCCCTATCGATTTGAAAAGTGAGATATTTTACATTTTGAACCACATAGACTACCATCAATGGAAGAGCATACTGTTATTTATATTGTTCTTCATACCATAATGGAATAATTTCAATACGTAGTTTTTTATGATAATAAATGACCACAACATATTGCGTTAAATGAAAAACAAAAACCAACAGCATTAATTATGTTACTAAAAATCTAAAAATTGAAAGACTTATATTCTGTCAAAGTGCACTGTATGTTGATCCAAAAAATCTACGTTTTAAAAAACTTAGATGAGACTGGAAAGGAGCGAGAACAGATTATTGATGAACTACATAAACAAGCTAGAAAAAATTATCCTACAAGAAAAGTTTTAACTTATGGAATATACGATGTTTGGCAAGCTGATTTGATTGAAATGGACTCTGGAAATCTTAAAGGTGTTTCTAAAATCATCAAAGGGTACAAGTACATGATAACTATTATAGACGTTTTTTCTAAGTATGCTTGGACTATTCCTTTGAAAAATAAAACTGGAAAGCTTGTTGCCGACGCGTTCGAACGCATATTGAATAAGTGAAAACCAAATAATCTTCAAACCAATAAGGGCAAAGAATTCTACAACCAAGAGTTTAAGGAGCTCATGAATAAATACAACATCGATCACTAGCTTTTGATAGTTCACACAACAGTTGGATTAATAAGACAGATGTTATTGTATAATAAATTGAAACAAGTACAGACTTAGCTAATCAGCTTTAAAGTCATATGATATACTTTACTAACAAAAATATAACCAAAACAATATATTAGTGATATTATGTATATGTCTTTTTATTGTTGTAGTTGTTTTAATTGTTTTGCTTTGTTACATTCTCTTTTAAGTCTTGATAAAATATACTGATTCTTTCTATCAACATCATAACTAAGCTTTATTCTTTCTTTACTAGCGTTTAGCCATTCTTCATCAACATTACTAATTTTTCTCTCAAGCTTGTGTTTTCAACACCTGAATCAAATATGTCGTCTCCCATTATTTTCATGGCATCATTATAAACAATGATATTTGATGTTAGATCTTTACATTTTGTGCCTATAATAGCTAAAGACTGTTTATTTAAATCTACAAGTTCTTCTCTAATTTTGTCACGATTTTCATTATTTGTTTTCACAAATTCAATGATCTTACTCATTTCTATATAATTAATTTATCATTCTAACTATTTCTTCATCTGTAATCTCAGATACTACCTCATTATTTTTAAAATGCAAAATTTGACCAGCTTTGTGTTTAGATTTTCCACGTTTCGATAAAGATGTGTATAATTTTGATTGGTGTGTGATTTCAACTGTTTGTGATGTGTTCGTTATGTGTTTGTTTTCAATGTTATTATATTTTGTAATGTTATTTGAATTTTTATTATAGTTTACCACAGTTTCTCCTGTTAGAAATCTTAATTGTTTTCTAAGTTTATGTTGACTTACTTTATGTAATTTAGGAAAGTCCTTTAAAACTCACATTGTCTAAATCAGGGTTTGCTGTATTAAATATAAATCTCATAGCTAGTTGTTTTGCTTTCATATATTTTGCAACCTTAATTGAGGGGACACTTTTTTCAGTTAGTGCTTGATTTTTCATCTCAAATGTATTTACTTCCTGTTTAGGTGATATCCTTCTAGATTTTTCTTTATGAGAAGCGGGTATGTAATATTGTATAACAATATTCTTACTAGCTGATATCTTTATTTATGTCTGGAAAATATATAAATCAACAAATAACCCACACATTGAAGTAAGGGGTTGAGAATTGGTATAAATAAAAAATTATTCTATTAAATGGAGAGCCTTACAAGAAAATGCTCCTATTGTAAGACCTTTAAGAATCTTAATTAGAAAGAGTTTGTTAAAAACAAATGTGTGAAAGATGGTATTGGATATACAAGCCATGTTTGCCAAAAATTACGTAATAACAAAATGCTTGAAAAAGTACACTGTAATAGATGTGACAAAGATATATCAAACTTTCATTTTAAGAGACACCATAAGTCTAGACTAAATTTTTTCGTAATAAATGGAGGTTAAAAAATAATGGTAAAATGCAATCGAATACTTCTGATATAAATAACAGAATGGATCTAGATAATATTAGAGGAAGACATAATCTAATAAACTTTGCCAAACAATATGGCATCAAAGGGTATAACAGATGCACGACAATAAACTGATTAAGGAAGTACATAATAAGACAACTAACACAATAGGCTGTCACTCATGCTGTAGATAATATAAAAGATAGAGGGAATTTAGTTAGGTTTGCTAAAGAGCATAACATAACTGGATGCAACAAATATAAGATAATCGAGGAACTAAGGGATTATATCAAACATATGCTGGATTTACAACAATTTGCAACACGTAATCTTGAATTTGCACAAACAATTGAATTATTATATATTACCAAGGGTATAAATAATTTAAAACAATTTGCTAGAGATAATGGAATTACTGGATATAGCAAGTATTAAAGGGAAAGTGACCTACGGTTCTACATAAGATCTCAATTAGAAAAATTACCATTTACAGATATCAACAACATAGATGAGATATTTACTCCAAGTTCTCAAACTGATGCCGACTATAACAACATATTTAACATATCACGTCCATTAGATGATACTTTGGTGGCAAACCAATCCACTGTTGGTGTAAATATCTCTCCACTTGATATTGATGCATCCAATGATAACTTTGTTGCTATTGAAGAACGTGTTATACAAGGATATGATAGAGAGTATATTTATACTCTTACAGTTTTACGGATGCTCGCTATAGAGTGGAATTCAGAGGTGATAACAATAATATAGATTTCTTTGGTCTCCATAATATTATTAATCAAATAATTGCAAGAAGAGAAGCAACTGTTGGATTTAGAGAAGGCGTAGATCAAATAAACTTTGTTATTGAAAATCCAAGGCTTCACAGTAGAGCTTTCTCTACGGGTTTTAATGCAACAATCAACCATGGTGCTCTGATAAACCATTTTAACGAAATAATGGAACAATATGATGAGATTGCTTTAGAAGATACAAAATTCTATATTGAAATATTTAAAATGCCAACTGGAGGATGACCTATACAAATAATAAAGTTAGCTGAAGATGTTAGAACAAAAAAGAGCATACTGCAAGTAAAAAATCCAAACAACCTGTGTGGACCAAGAGCTATTATTGCAGCATTGACATACAAGACAAACATTATACTTGAGAGAGAACTAAGTAATAATGATATCACATATATACAAAAGGGGCGTACTCTACAAGAGGGTTTAGCAATAGAACTATGTCACGATCCTGGTATAACGTTTGATCTGAGTTCTTTTAGAAAAGTTAAGCGTTATCTTAAAAACTTGTGCTTAAAAATTGTCTGTGCTGAAAACTTTAACACCATTATATACAAAGGAATAGGTAAACGAGATATAACTATATTCTTGTACAAAGTTGAAAATCACTTTCACGTAATTACTACAATGAGTGCAAAGCATTACGTATAACATGTTTTGGTCTTACTCGTCTTGGTAACAAATCTGCCAAGTACTGCAAAGATGGTAATAGATATTGCTATAACAAAGAGTGCTTTGTTCAACATATAAAAGAAGTATGTCAAACAGTTTACAAATGTTTGGAATGTAATAAAATATGTAAGAGAAATGAAGAGCATAAATGTGGATACGAAATTTGTGTAAATTGTAAAAGAGAAGTTGAAACAAAAACTCATCTGTGTTACATGCAGTGGCATAAAGGAAAAGGTGGAATCTGTGTACGAAGAACAGACGATAAGAATTACGTACATGGGTGTGAAAAATGCTCACCAAATAATGTATATATATAACGTAAATATAATGAATCAAAAATTAAAGAATTTGCAAATTTATATATAGAATATAATTATCCTGATTATGATTATGACGATGTTGATTGTTATATTGTATCTTTAAAAAAGAAAAAAACAGATTGTTATATATACAAATGTAAAAAATGTAAAAAATTTCGTAACCTTAAAAGGTTCGCTTTCATGTTTAACAACATGCGATGTTTGTAAAACACATAATACATTAAAAAACCTACATGCACATATACAGATAAATATATCACAATTGATTTTGAAGCTAACCAGGAAACCGGAGAACACAAACCCAATTACGTAGTTGTTGAATATGTTTTTGCAGATGAAGCAAAATTTCATTTTAAAGATAGCGATAAATTTTGTGAATGGTTAATATCTAAAGAGCATCGAGGTTATACAGTTAAAGCTCACAACGCTTGATCGTATGATTGTTATTTCTTTATGAACTATTGTGTGCGAAACGGATACAAATCGTTTACAATTTATAAAGGTTTTTAAATCATATCCATGAGTCTCAGTAATGCAAATTTGCGATTCATATATAGCTACAACTTTATCTCACAACAATTGAGTACATTCCCAGAAACATTTGAATTAGCATAGTTAAAAATGAGATACTTTCCTCACTTTTTCAACACAACGAAAAACCAAACCTATGCAGTACCAATACCGAATATACAATATTATGGAGAGAGCACTATGAAAAAATGTAGCATATGCAATTCAGATGCAACTTGTAAACATTGGCATACAAGAAATCACGGTTTGCATTGGCATATAAAACAAATCGATGAGAATTACACATTTGACTTTCAAAAAGAAATGAGTGATTATTGTGAGTTAGATGTAAACATACTTACTCAAGCAGTTAGAAAACTTAGACAAACATTTCTAGATACGTGTAACTTCGACCCATTTCAATATATAATTATGGCAATGGCGGAATTTAGTTACCATCATATAAAGTCCGATACCATAGCTGTATTAAAATATAGCAACCATGAAACGTACAGTAAAAAATATATATATCATGGTTAAGAACATTAGGTGATAGAATCAAACACGCTTTAAACGGTGGGGAAGAAACTACACTAGGACGGAAGGTTGATGGCTTTGATAAAACAACCAATACAGTTTATCAGTTCCATGGGTGCTTCTGGCATGGTTGTCCCAACTGTTATAAAGATGATATAATTAACAACAAGAAGCAAGAAAACATGGGTGACCTTCATGAAAAAACAAAACGGTTTACTCAACAGCTAAAAGATAAAGGGTATGATGTTATAGATATGTGGGAGTGTGATTGGGAACCTACATACAAAAAACTTGAACGTGAAATAAACGATATAGTAACACCAATCGCCCCTAGGGATGCTTATTACGGTGGACGAACAAATGCAAGTAAATTACACGTTCGTGGAAAAAAATAAAATAAATAGATATTTGTAGTTATATCCAACAGTTATGTTCTATGATAAGTTTCCTCTTGGCCATCCAATAAAAATATTACATCCTCAAAATTACGATTCGAACTGGTTTGGTTTAATTAAATGCGAGGTGCAGCCACCAAGAAAATTACACCATCCTGTACTACCTATTAAAGACAAAAACTAATATTTTCATTATGTGGTAAATGCGCTCATTCAAAAAATCGTAAATGCAATCACACAGACATTGAACGAAGATTTATTGGTACATGGAGTACACCCGAAATTAATAAAGCACTTGAAATGGGATATAAGATAACAAAGATATATGAAGTCTGTCACTTTGAGAAAACGAGCACCAATATGTTTAAAAGTTACATTTCAAAATTCTTAAAAATAAAATTAGAAACCAGAGAGTGGGAAAATGATTACAGCAATAAAGAATTGTATGTTGAAGATGTAAGAAATAGATTAGATAGCGAATTGGGTATTAATAACATTAAGCCTAACCCAGTGTTACGTGCGATGGCTAAACTACTTTTGAACGAATTTTACGGTAAATTTGGTCAAAGACGGAAAATGGAAGCAATGGATTATATCAACTCAGCAAAAGTTCTGTATGATAGACTAATAAAACCTAAACTAGAATGCATTAAGCTATCATTAATCAATGATAACATGATTGAAGCTAGGTATCAAACAAAAGACGAGTGGTTGGAAGATCCTACTAAAACAAATATATTGATTGCATTATTTACAACCTCATACGCTAGATTAAGATTATATGATATGCTTGATAAACTAGGTGACAAAGTAGTTTATTACGATACTGACTCTATTACATACATTGATGATGGTACAAACACTGTAAAAACATTTTGCATGCTTGGAGAATGGACAGATGAGTTAAACGGTGATTACATAATAGAATTCTTATCTACAGGACCAAAGAGCTATGCATATAGAACATGATAAGTAAAGTTGTGTGCAAAATTAAAGGATTCACATTAAACTACGTAAACTCTCTGATCTTAAATATAAATGAAATGATAAAGATTTTAAATAAAGACATTGATGAAATTATTTTAGAATATAATCAAATTATAAAAAGCAGAAAAACGCATATTTTAGTTAATAAAAAAATTAAATAAATAAATAAATTCGAATACGATAAACGGATGATCTTACTGGAAAAAGATGGTGTTATTGACACGATTCCTTATGGTTATTAAATAATTGTTTAGTTTATACAAATAGCATTTTTATTTACTTTTATACTTGCAAATACACAGAACTAACAGAAAATATATCTTATAAGATTACTGGTGGATATGAATATATTGATGAAAAAAAGTAAAATCCATGTGGGGTTGTAATTGTAATAAATCCGTCAGACCTAGCAACATTTGAAAGTGAGATCATCTCGGAAATTGAGGAACATTGTATAAAATATGCGTTTTTCTGCTTTTTATAATTTGATTATATTCTAAAATAATGTCATCAATTTCTTTATTTAAAATCTTTATCATTTCATTTATATTTAATTTCTGAGAGTTTGCGTAGTTTAATTTGAATCACACAATTTTACCTTTGGATGTTTTATATGTTTCCATATCTGAGACTAGTGATGAGGAGTAATAAACAACATATTTATTTATCGGTTTCAATAGAATTTGGTGAATTTCCTCCAAAAATAAAACTGCTCTATAAAGTCACCAAAATATAACATAATTTTTACCTTGTATTTTTTAACATTTTTGCCCTGATTTTTGGTAATTTATAAGGCATATTTTGAGAAGTGTCCTCAAAGGCCCACTATACTAGTAATATATCTAAACGTTCGTCGTGCGTGTACATGAGATAAAGTATGTACGTAGTGTACTATACAACTGGCGGCCAAAAAGACACTATATATTTTAATAATCTGCTCTGCAGTTTATCATCCGACGGATTGTAGACGTCCACTCCTTCATAGTAGAACTGTAACAAGTACCTTTCTTGACTATCGTTGCACCACAGATGAAAACAAGCGCCCATTTCTTACTTCGTATGCCTGTGAATCTGCACTGACAACAACGGGGACTGGCCTAAACCGGAAGTTTCGGGGGGACTGGCCAATACTTCACCATTGTTTATGTTTAATTTTTTAACACGGTTTATATATTTATTTCGGCCTCACCCTACACGTACTCATCATCACGACTCTACTTTCAACCTCACCCTCACACAGCTTCAACTTCATGGATTGACCTCGCCCTCAAGGCTGGATTTTCGGCCTCATACATACTCACTCTCAAGTATTAACTTTGCCCTCACCCTAATACTTCCTCACCTCACTACTCGCCTTTCACCATCACTCTTACTCTCACACGCCTCACCCTCATAGGTTTTCGGAGGGTTAGGGTGAGTTATGCCCTCATAAGGGTGACCACCTCAGCATATGACTCACATTTTCCTTGGACATTCACAACATTGGCGTCGGAGGCAGGGTGATGAATAGGTCTCTTGACCCTGCATGGAAATCGGCACCGTTAATTTCAATTTATTATTATCATTATTATTATTATTACTATTATTAATGGTAGTTAAAAGTGTATTTAGTCTGAATTTGAAGGATATCTAAAGTTAAGATTTTGTTAGATATAAAATTTAACGTAAAATACAGCAAAATAAATTAAATGATTATAAATCCTAAATTCAAAAAGTCCGGTCTAATGTTAGAATATAGGTATATAATTTTAAATCCATCAGTTCTCATGCAAGGTAAGGGAAAATTAACTTACCTAATAATAAGCACGTGTTATATTCGTGAGGCATATATTAAAATTTTAGCATTGCAGTACGATCTCAAACTTGCAGAAACGTGCCAGCATAAATGGTGGCTAAGCGCGCTGAGTGGTTCATTCACATTCTCACCACTGACAGCTCGAATCCTGGCAGGACAAGTGTGTTACATTTTTATTTTTTCCTCTCATCAAGTGTCTTTAATGTGAATTCATGGTCATAGTCCCAATTAGCTTACACAGACAGAAAAGGGAAGAAAAATGAGAAAAATAATAACAAAATGTAGAGGATATGTCATTACTAAAAAAATGTGACGAATAATTCTCAGATGTGTATTTACTGCTGTTCAACGTTCTATAAGACTGTTCCTTTAGCGATATTGAGTGAACTCCACAAAATAATTATATTCCATAATGATGTTGCTTGTAGCCTCTGTCTTTGTACCTGGAAGTAATCATCTAATACGCGAAAAGGCTGCGTTGAATTTCCCTAGTATTGGAATTGGTATTTGTGTTATTCATCGTTCATGTCTGCTACTTTTGGGTACTCATGATTGGGTATGATTACTGATTCGAAATTAGTTAATGAACAATAACAAAAATCAAACATGTCCAGCCACGAACTCAAGAGTGAGTCAATGGGGCCGTTTATCCCTTCAAGATAGAAAACGTTTTAGTGTGAAGCTGTAAACCCTACGAAAGCAATATTAATGATTTTTCAGATTTTCCAAGAAATTCGATATGGTACTTCCATTAATGAAGTTCGCGGAGAGAGACAGGCTTCAAAACCCTGCAGTCTGAAAAATTAGTTAATTTTAGTTTTCTAATCATTGATTGAAGTTTACCAGACAACCCGATTTTGTCGAGAAAGTTCTCTGTTTAAATTCCCTGTCCCGAGTTTCTTCAAACTGAAGTTGCGATTATCAAATTGCCATTTTTCTTGGCTAACCCAAATTCAGACACGATTTTCATTATAAGTATCATTGATAATACATATATTCTGTGCTCGAAAAATCTTCTTCAGAACAAGGCTCCAGCTCAGATCATCAGGTTCGAGAAAACCACCTACTAACAATTGTGGATACTATACGAAGATGAGCCAGCCCCTGTGGCGTAGTGGTTAGCACATCGCGCTACGACGCTAGGGGTCCCGGTTTTGAATCCTGGACTGGGCTTGGATGTTTTTGAGTGTTTGTTCATCAATTTCATCATATCATCATTCATTACCATCTTCGCAAATTAGCCAAAAGTGGCACAAAAAGCGAAGTAAAATAAAGCAAATCAATCAATCTATAAGAAGCTGAACATCATCTTATTCAAAACATCGCTAAATCATGTGAGAATGCGGGAAGTGGAAGGTTGAAGACGAAGAGTAAGAAATTCTTACTGATTCTATGGAATGTTCACAACGTTGATAAATAAAATCACTTGGTAGCTTACGCTGTACTGCAATTTGATCTTAGAATCTTCAAAGTTTCGTACATTGAAACTTAAAAAAACGAAAATATTACAGCAAGATATCACAGTCGCCAAGATAAAATTTTTACTCGCCATGGCAACCTGGCGACCGGGATTTTTCGAGCCCTGCATATATTTTAATTTTAAAATATATTTATTTCCATACATGGGATTATTATGGTTGATCAGTAATATTGGTAAACAGTTGCCGGGGTTTGGTGCCAAGTGGGGATGAGGCAAGGAGATTTTACTTTTTCTTGCGAGACAAGACTTACCATGTGAACACACATCCTGCTTTATGTAGCCCAAATAAATAGATTATGACGTTTCATCTCTTTGGCACGTCAGATAACGATTCCAATTGTAGCGGCGCAGGATCTCTTAGAAGTCCGTATATCTAAACACTACAGAAAATTATCTGAGGTACAACATTTTGACTATCATAAACAAATCAATAACAACTAATGTTTTACTTTTATTTTTCAGACCGGGAAATTGTTTGCTGTCACAGTGATATGATGTGCGCCCATCTTGAAGAAACCAATTTTAACGATTCACGAGTATTCCGTGTATCCTAATTTAACACCGATGACATTTCACATCGAAACAAATAAGTTTTAAGTAGCCTGAAGGATGCGTTTAAAATATAAAGCTATATATAACGTGTACACCCTTTTAAAAAATGGCAGGAAATGTACGATCATTATATGAAATACTCATCAAACACCTAATTCGACTAATATTAGTTGTTCGACTGATATTCGAAGAAAAAGTAGCCGAATATTTTTTTTCGACTAATAAATGGATATCGCTTATCTGTATCTACAAGTGTTTCATACTCTACCGTTATGCCTGATGGAGGTACATAGTAATTAGGGTCACACTTTCAACTGTAGGTTCAGTCCGATTACATTTTTGTGCATAAAGTGAATTAAAAAAAGAAAATAGAAAACTAAAAATTGTAACCTTACATTCATATGAGGGTATTGCTCCCCCCCTTCAATATTTGATGTATGTAAAATCTTAGTCCTGACGCAAGGCACATTAATCTCCTAATGAAAAGTGCCAAGGTCCCGAGAGAGGTTCGATAAATTTCAACAAACTGGCTTAGCAATAACGAAAATAACTAGTACACGTGATGTAAAATGAAATTAGAATACCAAAAATATATTTTGTGGTAGGAAATCATTGAATCATTATGTAGTCTTTTTTATTTCAATATCTTCTTAGTAACAACATTATTGCACATGTCTTGCAGGGGTATAATTAGTGTTCTGGCACCTAAGTTCTTCTACTAATTTAATATGTTGTAGACAGACATGAATGACAACAACCCGAAAAGCTGCAAGTATATGACCGTTGCAGTACAACTTGCATAAAGATATCGGTGGTGGTAAATTCTCCATCTAACCTAACCAATACTATTTTCTTTCGAATGAAAAAAAATAAAAAAATGCAATGGGATGGAAATGACACGCTATTGGATAGAACGTATACAGTATTTGCATAAAATTCACACGCCAGTTACGAAAATACATGAAAAAAAGCGGAAAACTCTAAAATAGACGTTTCTGTAGGAAAATGTTGACTTGTTTCTTGGCAAATTACACGACTGTTATGGTTATATCTTCACTAACCTCGTATTTGTGAGGAATGAGTAAAGAAGCAGGTATTCTCCAGAATTTAGTATTTACATTCATATACGATACGCCTCATCCCTTTGCTTCCCAACTGATGACGCTGTAATCATAGTCAACACTTATCGATGAGTTTCTTCGATGAAACAGCTCGTGTGACCGCTTCTTTACAAGCACACGTCTCGCGCAAATGCCTCCCGTGACGTCACGTTCACCAGCTGCTTAAAATTTACCAGCGCCATGTCTTGATTGAGAGTTTAATCCAGAAGAGAAAGCGGGTGCTTCCAGGCGAACGATACGATAAACATAGTGCAACCGCAACAGGATTGCTGTCTGAGATCAATGTCTGCCTAATACATTTGTCTGTGCCATTGCTTTATAATGGGGAAGTGACGAATGCAACCATCAGCCACTATGTTCTGTTTCCAATAAATATAGCTATTCCCCAAAACGAGGAACTTAAGGATTTTTTTTTTTGCGTTTTTTGTTGTTCATTACATTTTTTAAATATTCATTTGAGGATTTTCCCTCTCATTCTCATGTTTAATTCAACATTTTATTTCATTAATATATACTACTCAGGATTTTCCTATACCATTTCCTTAACCACGACAAATCGTAAAATTCCCTGCACGTGGTGATAAACTTTGCCAGTCATCAACACTGAAGGTTGATTTTTGACATTTTACTGCAACATTCGATCTGCTCCTATGCTGAATTTTAACTTAAAGGAGTGTGCCAATTTACATGTACAGAAGTTTGCATGTTCTCCTTTATGTGAATGACTTCACAAATTCTTTCGTTTAAGGAATCTCACGTCAGCTTCTTTCAAGCTGCAACTTCCCTAAAACTGTTTGGTTGAGTGGTCCTCTCAAACTAGTTTCTGCATCTCATCCAAGAAATCCATATGCGTTCAATGTTGTTGTCAATACGAATAAGGCTTTTCGCGATAGAGGTTCGAATCCTCGGCTTCATTTTCGATAGGAAACTAACGGGACAACTCATTCTTCGGCAGTTATAGTACTCTTGTCTGGGGTTCCCAATGTCATGCATATAGGTAGTTTAAGTGGCATATCGTGGGGTGCTGATAGAACGGTAGTCTTGGTCTCAGTCGAGAGATAGCGGGTTATGTACCACCTACACCCCGTTCATAATAACCTGCTTGGCTTACTGCACTTACACCTGTTGGGAAACGAAAATAATGTTTTAGGAAATGTTGTTTATCTTGTTGAGAGGAGCCGGCATCTTCTACTGTCTCTGAGGGAGTTTTTAGTGCTTTCCTACATTTTAGTGAGTCGTCGTTGATTTTTGCAGATCACTTTCCAACATGGCATTTTCAACTTTTCCCAAGAGTTCTTATAGCGCTATTGTAACTTTTCAGTAAGCATTTTTAGATACGCGATCATTTCTCCGAGTACATGAACGTACAAATTTGTTATATATATCGAGTACCGATAATTTTCAACTGAATCATAAATCCATTCATTCACTCAATCACATCTCAATAACAGGTCAAGTTACAATAATTTTAAAGTGTAAATGTATTTTTGAATAACTTTGTACATACTTATTACATATTGGTGTCCGTTTCTTGACAAATACATATATATTTTTCAGATACTGTATAAGGTATTGCTGACCCCGCAAACTTAACTTCTTGGAGGCACCTGTAATTAACCGTCCAATATTTCTTTCATTGCGAAGACATATTATCATAACCTTTCTGATCACGAACGTGTGCAGGATGAACAGCAATCTCACTAAATTTAATTTTAAGTTTATCGTCTCGATAATGTATTACGTCACCACTCATGTTCGATATTGTTTCTCTTCACTATTCATTTGCTTTACGAAACCAACTCCTCGATTAGCTCTTCGCATATCTTCTGTAGTAAAGTATATGAATTTAATAGCAAGAAGATGAGGATTTATGCTAAATTTAATTCAAATATGTTATTATTCGTACAATCTTTGCTTTTCGTTATTGTGCGTTTTCCTGTATTGCCTGCCAAATCGCTTTATTTTTATTATATATAAGGTAAATCTAAATTAACTTAATGTTATTGTTTATAATTAGATAAAAATGAATGAAACAAAATGAAATTAGTAACTGAATATCAGTCAAACCTGAAATTTATGCTTTCATAGCGAAATACCGTAAAATAGAGTTATATTTACAAATATTAATAAACCCAATTAATGTTGACCCCAAACTTTATAATTTCAGATTTACGAATCAAGTTCAATGTTTGCACTTATCCATGTATTACTCCAATTTTTCATTTTGTTTCAAATCTTATATTTTTCTACTTTCAAGATTTTTTTCGGAGATCCATGGGACCAACAATTTACAAGACCACAGCGAATCGAAGGTCATGTCAACTTTCAGCTTTACTCATATTACGAAGTCGACCTTTCAGAAAGTGTTCGTTCCTTCGACGTTAAAACCAGAAACTGTGTACTACCAGAGGACAAAATATTAAACTACACAAGCATCGGAATTTGTACTCGGGATTGTAAGAGAAAACTTGAAATGAAGTTTTGCGGATGCTCACGGCATATTTACCCTGAATCTGGTATGTGAAAATCATTATTCATGAAAATAAGACATTTCATATTGTATTATTCTTGTCATGACAATTAATTTTTAAAACGCTTTGGTCTTTTAAAGTATTTTTAAACATCAATTTAATTGTTGCAAAGTTTTGAGAAGTAACAGAGGAAAGTTTCTGTTTTTATAGTTTAGTGCATGCCAGTTAAACTTACATAGCTAGATTGTATTCTAAGATACAATGCATGAGTTTCTTTGGCAATCAAAAATTGCATAACCATTAGATAATCTTGATTGTTGGTTTTCAACAGTTTGTATATTTTTTTACACCAAGCATTTGTATACAAGTTTTTAAAATTAAAGTAAAATCTGGAAACTGATCAGCTATCATCCTCCTTTTCTTCTGCATCTTGAGACAGTACAACATCTGTATTGAATATTTTTTTTACTTCTCAAGAATATCTAAAACGTTTTCCTATCCTGGATGTCCTTCGTCCTGTTTTTTACTTTCATGTTTTGAAATCTTGAATTATTTGATCTTCCAATCCTGTCCTTGGCGTGTCTTAAGTTTTTTTCACGAGTTTTTTCATTTATAGATTTATTTTACTAGTCTTTCATCAGACAGTCAATTTACGTGCCCAAACCATCTTAGTCTTTGTGATCTTATGCAACTAAAAATGTTTTTTTTCAGTATTAATTTGTTGAGTTGCTCGACAGTTCGCATTTTCAAATTACCATTAGGTTCTTTCAGAGGTCCATTAATATATCATAAGATTTCTCTTTCAAACTTTAAGAGTTTCTGATTGCAGACGTCTTTGAGGGTTTAAGTTCCATATGCATGAGTGTTGACGGGTCATATTACTTACTTATCCGGCACTACAGTTCTGAACAACTACAGCTTTCTATAATTTTATATATCTTGCGCATATCTTAGTAGTGTAGGTTTATTGTTTCAAAATAACACTTTGTAGGTATCCTCTTTTTTATCAATTGAATATCAGTTTTTGACATATTTTGACAATTTTTTGTCGATGTTTTAGCGTTTAGCGATGTTTTAGTACATTTTTCAATTTTTTCCACCTCGCACTTGTAGGTATATCACGATCTTACGTGATATAACTTAACCTATCCTTTTTTCTTACTTATTGTTTCAAAATAACACTTTGTAGGTATCCTCTTTTTTATCAATTGAATATCAGTTTTTGACATATTTTGACAATTTTTTGTCGATGTTTTAGAGTTTAGCGAAGTTTTAGTACAATTTTCAATGCACCTCTTTTTTTCCCACCTCACACTTGTAGGTATATCACGATCTTACGTGATATAACTTAACCTACCTTACGATTTTTTTTTCAGTAATATAAATTAACCTATCATTTTTTTTTATTTGCGCACCGAACTAACTTACATTGGACTCCGTTTGTTTTAATACTTCAGTCGAAAATAATAGAGAACATGAAGACGATACCTGTGGAAATATTTCTAGTGTTTGCTACTAGATGTCACCACCAATTGCCAAGGGGCAAATTTTTTTTTTTTGGACTATTCTTTTCCCTTAACCTAAGCAAATGACATAATAGAATAATAATTAATTGTGGTAGTAAAATCAGCATTATTAGCGGTGGTGCAGTTGTGATATTGTGGTATTTTTTAATCGAAATTTCCCTTTTGGTTAAAAATCTCTGTGGCTAAAAATCTCTTCATGTGGACGTATAAAAGAACAATTATACACGACCTCTCTCGATCCTCCTCCGTAGCCGGAGGCTCCTCTTAGGCGTTCACTAGTTCTTGACATCGTGCGTGTGGTATAGGTTCGAACCCGATTCTGGTCGGTAGTTTTTCAGTTCATGTTCCTGGTCTGCAGGCTGGGATTCAAGGATCTCATGAGTCCTGAATGAGCGAGTTTGACGGTTTGTTGTTTCACTGTCTAAATATCGATCATCGCTACGGAGGAGTGACCCCCCCCCCTGTCCCTGGACCCCTGTCCCCGGGGTCCTATCCCTGTCCCCGGGCTCGTGTTCCCGGTTAAGTTAGGTTACCGGGGTCCTATCCCTGTCCCCGGGAGTCCTACCCATGTCCCTGGACCCTTGTCCCCGGGGTCCTATCCCTGTCCCCGGGCTCGTGTTCCCGGTTAAGTTAGGTTAAGTTGTCTAATGTCTATGTCTATGTGTAATGTCTATGTCCATGTCTCTGTCTTTGTAGGTTTTTTTGTCCTAGGGACACCTCTGTTTGTCAAAAATTCGAGATATTTGCAATTTAACGCTGGACATAGAAAATTTTCGATTGATGAAAAATTGGTTCCATGACGACCTATGTTTATTTTGGTATATGAGGACAGAGGACACCGAGACTCGACCAACGCACTAAACCCGACCTTTCTACGACTATTCGTTCAAAAGTTACGAGTGATCAAATTTTGGGGGGTGGGTTAACTTCTTACCCCTTGACCCCAGGACCACCAAAACTTGGTATACGTATTCTACACCTCCAAAATCGACAGGGGTATCTATCGATAACGGATGGGGGTGTTTTTCGATATATTTTTTCGATAACTCTTACCATTTTCGAGATATTTGCAATTTAAGATTTTTTTAACGCTGGACTTAGAAAATTTTCGATTGATGAAAAAAATTGGTTCCATGACGACCTATGTTTATTTTGGTATGGGAGGACAGAGGACACCGAGACTCGACCGACACACTAAACCCCAGACCTCTCTACGCGTACTCTACGTCACCAAAAAAAAACAATCGACAAGGGGAGATTTTTCGATAACTCTCACTGTTTCCAAGGTACTTAGGTTTTTTGATAGACGACAACGACGGAGTCATCAATGAGTAAACATCTGAACTCGGTGAACAAGTCAACTTTTTTCAGTACGTCAATATTTTTTTTTCTTATTTCTTAGTGAATGGGTTAGGTGACTTGCAACGACGAAGGCCTTCTAGCAACACGTACTTAGATTATGCCGGCGTAATTAGCTAAAATATGTCTTTAACTATTGTCATTTAGGAACCGCCTCAGTATGTTGTTAATTTGGAAAAGGTAATTGATCCAAAATAACAATGAGGGGGGGCAATTAAAGGTTCCAAATTTCTAAAATTCAATATTTTTTTTTCTATAGAGTTTTTCTGCTTTCTATGAATTGGGCGCTTTTTACAAATAGGTGGAAATCAAAAGAAAGACGGATCTCGAACATGGACACGCTGTAAATGCTGCTTTACACTAATTAGTTCTAACGCTGCCTTATATAAAATTCAAATAAATGGGTTATCAATTAATATTAATGATGTGAGGGTCCCACACTGCACAACTGTTAAGAACTTACGTGTGGTATTTAATCAGAAACTTGACTGGCAAAACCACGTAACGTCTCAGAGTTCAAAAGCTTATGGTATACTTAGATCACTCTATAAATCATCGCACTTACTGTCGACTGATGTTAAATTGCGTCTTATGCAAGCTCTCGTTCTTCCCATTTTCGATTACTGTGACGTAGTTTACGATGTTAGTTTAACAAAAAAGAATGCTAAAATTGCACAAAAAGTACAGAATTCTTGTATACGTTTTGCATTTAGCTTGAAACGAAGGATCACATACTGCCTTACTTAAATGACTTTACTTGGTTGAATATGACACGATGCAGAAAACTACATCTGGCCTGCACAATATACAAAATTCTGCAAACAAAAACACCGACATACTTATACGACAGACTCCAATTTAGACACGACATACACAACTACACGACTCGACACTCTAAGAAACTTAATCTGTACAGATTCTCAAAATCCATATTCCTGTCATCCTTCAAAGCTGCTTTTGCATATGGTTGGAATGCGCTGCCACCAAGATGCTACCTCGTGTGCGACATACAACAGCTTCAAAAGGGCAGTAACAAAAGTACTTCTACATGAGCAAGGACAGAGCTTCAGTACACATGACTAGATTCACCATGTACGTTGAAATGAAAACAAAAAAATGAGCGGATTTGAACATTTTGATGTGTGTGAATGAGAAAAACTGTTTATTTTTTTATTTTTTTTTAGTGTGTTAATTACTGAAATATTTAGAAGTGAAATTTTAATTGAATTCTTATGTTATAGTAGTAATTGTATTTTGTTTGTTTTATTGTACTAGATTATGCGAGTTAAGTGGTAGAGCAACCACAGACTGAACTTCCCCATTAATAAAGAATTTCTAATTTATAATATGACACCCTACTACCTCATCAAAAATTAATTGGCGACCAAATCTCATTGCATAACTTGAAACATTGATAAAGGATATTTACTACATTGCGATTTCTACTCAAAATATAATTGAAGCGATATTATTTATAAACATGTTATGCGTGATATTCTCGAAAAACTCAATCCCCTTCGCCCCCTCAAGAATTCGAATCCTTTTAAATAATAATAAAAAAAACATAAAAAAACTCCAACAAGGACAACAATCAAGATACTATGCGTATGCATCACAAGAAATATTATCATATGAACTAACAAACCTATTTCGTTTAATTGAAAAGTCCTAAATTCATTATCTAATGAAAGCACATGACACTATAAAAACTATAAAAAATACAATCCCTGACATAAAATGAACTTTTAAAAAAATAATGAACCGTATTTCCACATAATGAACGTCAACCTATAGAATTGTAATTTTTTTTCATTCTGCGTACCTCCAAAAATATGAATAAAATATATTCGATATTTTGCAGGAAACAGACGTAAATAAGAATTTGGGGCACATACGTAATGCAATAGAGTCAGCAGTTGAAATTGGATACCATAAATCAAGAAAAAGTAAGCCATGGTTCGCTAATGAATGTCATAACCTAATAGAAATAAGAAATCAGGCTAGTCTTGCGTGGTTAAAGAACAGCATATTTAGAAGATTACTTGAAAAATAAAATTAACGCAACTGAAATAAAAATATCAGAGGTGCAAATGAATTTAGAAAGGGGGTAGTAACCTAAAGTAAACTTGATAAAAAATGGCTGACTATTTTAAAATTATGGAAGAACTACTATAATAACCTTTTAAATGTTCATGCAGGAGATATTTCAGAAATAAATCAGGTACACACAGCAGAACTTTCAGTTCAGAACCTAACTTGATTGAAGTAAAAGGCGCTAAAGAGATAAATTATTCGAATTTGGAATAGCTAAGAATCTTGTTAATATGTCTGACAAATGTATAATTCATGATAGGTTATATATAAAAAAGAAACATCGTATAAATTGCTGTTAAATTTTACCTTAAAATATGCTGTTAGGAAGGTAAAAGAAACTAAGGAAGTACTAAAATTAAACGATGTGACTCAACTGTTAGCATATGCAGACTTACTGCGGATGATGTAAATACAATCAATAATAATGCTAAAATATTTTAGTAGTATAATTGATGCTATAATGAGCGCACTTATAGCGTAGAAAAGAAGAGGTCATTTGATTAAACAGCCCGATTTGCTTACACTTAAAATTATGCCAAGATGCCCATATTCCCCAATTCTTCAAGTGTGATATGCTCTTAATCCCATGAATCTTGAATCCTAGTGTAGAAAAGAAGAGTTCATATGCCCCGATTTGCGCACACTTAAAATTATGTCAAGTACCCATATGATTTTATTGTTTATGGTGTGGTATACTGTCAAAATCCCAAGAATCTTGAATTCTAGTGTAGAAATGAAGAACTCCCCTCAGACAGATTTGCCCATGTGTGTAAAAGCTACATCTCTCAGTTTGTTGTCCATAAACTTGTCAAAAATATGCCCCTTCTTGATTTTGTTTTGGCTACACTTAAAAACTAAGGCAAAATTCTTATATTCTCATCCTCTACAACTTACAGATCAATATAATAGGACAAGGGCAGGCAAGCAAATTGGTTTCATGTTTTTTCTAATCTTTGATCAGTTTCATGTCCCGGCCAGCAATAAATTATGCACGCCTGGGAGATTTTATATGCTTGCATGCATGAGATAAAATCTACACTGTGCCTTTTCAGGGAAAATTGCCATGCCATCATGCTATTAACTCCAATTTACTGGAAGAGCATACAACTTCCCTCTTGCATGTTATCATATATGCATGAATTTGATTCAGGTTTTGCCTTGTTCTGATAATATATACCCGAGTGAGACTTACAGAATATTCATTGCACAGTTCAAAGTCCAACTTTGAATTGTATTTAGCTGATATAGAGCTCATAACTCCTGGGTTCTGATATTCAATGTGTACTGCATGTGGACATAGTCCCATGGCTTATTGCCTTGTAAACAAGAGCTCTGGGTTTGAGGCCTGATAAAATGTGAGGCCTCCCCTGATGGCAAAGTGTTAATATTGTTGCCTTGTAAACAAAAGCTCTGGGTTTGAGTCCTGGTAAAATGTGAGGTCTCCTCTGATGGCAAAGTGTTAATATTGTTGCCTTGTAAACAAGAGCTCTGGATTTGAGTCCTGATAAAATATGTAAGATTGAAATACATGTGGCAAAATAATATCTCCACATGTGAGATTTTGAGAATATTCACTGCTAGCTGATATACAGCTGAGGTTTGAAACCTGGTAAAGTGTGTTGTACAACAGCATAAAAGAGCAAAACTATTTTATATTGGGGATCACCAGAGCCTAGATATTGCTGTTGTTTGGGTATAAAAGCACCAGCTCAGCCACTAACTGCTGTTATAATTGTTTTGGCATATTGTCCATAGTTCTGTTTTTTTTTGGACCAGGAAATTTTATATAAAAGACAACAAAAATACCAAAACAAAAATATTGCAATCAATGCAAAAAAAATATATCTAGTTCTAATTGGTCTAGGCATCGCCATATTTGTGACCCTAAGAAATGCAGAAAGGCTACAAAAATGTGTCCAAGATGCCATAAAATATTAAACAAGGCTTATTACAAATGGCATAAGTGTATTTGTTATGAACAGTCATCAACATTGCCCCCACAACCATCTACATCTGGTCTGAAAAGGAAGCATGAAGCACCTGTTGATGCTAGAGCAGCAAAGCAGCCACGCTATGCACCACCTATCTATAGCAGTTTTAATCGCCAATTAAGGGATTACCGGTTTGTATCAGAGCCAAGATGTGACACTAAGAATTTTTTGAACAGTATAAATCCTGATGTGCAGGCAATTCTAAATGTACAAAATGGCTCTTATAAGCTGTCCCTCTGTGTATCTGTGTAACTGATGAATCTTCAAGTACATCATACCAGTTACATGAACCTTCTAGTTTTTATTATGTTGTTGTACAGGATGGTGTTGTTAGTAAAGAAAATTTATACATAGGAGCAGATGCCATCAAAAAATTTGCAGATAGAATAGAAAATGAGTGCCATGACATAGCATCTAATGTCTTATTAAAATCAAAACCTATGTTGCCTTTAACAGAGGAACAGATTGAAGATTTCAACAATGCAGAAAAATGCCCGGTATGTGATTCTGAATTTTCAGACACAAATATCAAGGTTCATCACCATTCTCATACAGCTGGTAAATTCTTAATGGACCTGTGTATTAGCTGTAATATTAAGATCCAGAGACCAAAATTTGTCCCTATATTTTGCCATGGTGCATCCAATTATGATTTTCATCATTTGATCAGGTACGAGGGGTTTGACAAGCAGAATTTAAATATTTTAGCTGAAAATAATGAGAAATATATTGCCATTAGCAAAATAATTAAAGTTAATGGTGTTCCTATTCACTTAAGATTTCTTGATTCATACAGAATTCTGTCTGCTAGCCTGGCTACACTGGCCACTCAATTATCTGATGATCAATTCAAAATCACATGTGCTTTGTTTCCAAATCAGGAGCTGAAATTAATTAGGCGGAAGGGTGTATATCCATATGATTATGTTACAGATTTTTCTAAATTTGATGAGTGTTCTCTGCCACCACAACAAGAGTCTTACAGCAAAATCAGAGGATCTGGAATCACTGATGAAGATTATCACCATGCCCAGTTGATGTGGAACAATTTAAAATGCCAGACATTTGGTGATTATCACAAGGCCTATTTAAAACTTGATGTCACTCTCTTAGCTGATATACTCAGGCATTTAGAAAATCTTCCATGCAAGATTATAAGCTGGATCCAATGTATTTTTACAGTTCTCCGGGCCTAGCATGGTCTGCAATGTTTTTAAACAATAAAATGCAATTGGATCTGATCCAGGATCAATATATGTATCTGTTTATGGAACAATGTAATGTTCTCAGAGATATGCCAGAGCAAATAACAAATATATTCCTGATTATGATCCAGCACTGCCATCAAATTATATACTGTATGTAGATGCCAACAGTCTCTATTGTTATGCTATGATGTATAAATTGCCATATGCAGGGTTTGAGTGGGTTGAAGATTTTAATATTGAAGATCTTCAGGATTTTGATGACAGTAACTATGGCCTGTTCTTAGAGGTTGATCTGACAATTCCTGATGATTTACACAACACATTTTCTGATCTTCCCCAAATTCCCGAGGTTAAGTGTTCACCTGGCTCTAAACAAAAGAAGAAGATGATGACTCTAGAGCCGAAACAGGATTATGTCATATATTACAAAAACCTCCAGTTCCTGATGAAACATGGTGTTCAAGTGACCAAAGTTGGAAAAGTTTTGAGGTTCAGGCACTCAAGATCGTTGAAACCATATATTGATACAAACACAGAGCTTCGAACATCTGCAATGAGCCAATTTGATAAGACCTTGTTTAAATTGATGGTCAATTCTGTGTAAGGCAAAACAATAGAAAATGTCAGAAAACATATTGATGTTAAAATAGTTACTGACCCCAGCCGGAGCAAAAAATTGATTGCAAAGCCCAACTTCAATTACAGAAGAATTTATGATGAAAATATGGCACTTTTCAACATGAAAAAACAAAGATTAAGTTTGATAAGCCTATTTATTTAGGGGCTGTGATATTGGAATTGGCCAAATTACACATGTTAAAATTGTTTTATAATGTGTTGAAGCCTTTTTATAAGGATCGTGTAAAACTGATGTACATGGACACAGATAGTTTTGTTCTTGATATTCAAACAGAAGATGTTTATCAAGATATAACACAGCCTGAATTATTTAAATATTTTGATACCACTGAACATTCAAAAATTAAACCCCACAACAAAAACGTGCCTGGCAAGTTAAAAGATGAGACACTTGGTGATGTTATTGTGGCATTTGTTGGGTTAAGGGCCAAGATGTACAGTTTTGAAACATGTAGTGGCGCAATTGCAAAAAAGGCCAAGGGCATTGGCAGATTGACTGTAGACAAAGAGCTTGAATTTGAAGATTACAAAAATTGCATCAAATCATGTAGCACAATCAGAACATAAGAATCCAGAATTCAGAGTGTGGATCACTTGTTGACTACAAATATTGTAAGAAAAGTGGCTCTGGACCCACATGATGACAAGAGATTCATTTTATCATGTGGCATACATACTCTACCATGGGGTCATTGTGATTTGAAAAGTGGTAATCAATGCCCAATTACAGAGCATGATTTGAAATAAATAAACATGCCTATGAACTTATTTGGGTTCAAAAAACAGGCTATTATGGACCTGCCAACACCACAACCTCCTTCTGATATAATATCTAAACTAAGTGCTTTGATAATTATTCATCTGAACAGCATGCTTACAGATGTTGATGATGAAACAGGTAAAACATTGTACATTTTTAACAATAATTTAAATCATTACCAATTACCTGTAGGTGGTCAATTGCAATTTATTACAACCCCTGAGGGTAATGTAAAGATTTCAATAGGGGGAAATATTTACAGAATTAAGCACTCAAACATGATTTCTGGCACTGTTTATACTGTTTCTGCTGGTGACTACTTATATATTGAGGTCCTTGGATTATATGACAAGCTTATACCTTTTTTTATAGATTTAAGAATTAGATATTCAATAATAAATAACCACTAAAACAAAAAATGCCTAATGATATATTTGGCCATGCAAGGCATGAAGATCACAGTGATGAGATTCTGATGCTTGATGTCAGAGTCAAAAAATTAAGAAGTGATTTACAAGCTTTACAAACCACACTCAATGCCAGTCTTAAACTAGAAATTACAAATTTACAATCACAATGCATGGACCCTCTTCTTAAAATTGATTCTGAACTCAAATTGCTGCTTCAAAAATATACTGACTTGGCCACATTAGATAATTTTCAACGTTTAGAAGAAGCTGTAGCAGCTCTTCAAGCCAAATTTAAGACCCAGGCCACCAACTCTGAGCAATTGAAACAGCAATTGGAAGAGCAGATAAGTAACGTCCAGACACAGCTCCAAACAATTGTCAAAAGCATAAAATCACAAGAAGATTTTGATCTAGTGATTTCCACTCTAAAGGAACAGATTCAATCACTGGAGATACCTAATCTGGACCCTCTGAACAATGCCATAGCCGAGGTTAAAGAAAAAATTGAGACACTTGAAAATTTTATGAACAACTTGCCATCTTCTGTTGCTCTGAGTGCAATAACTCGGAGTGTTGCCAACATTAAGCTGCAACTTGAAACATATGAAGATTTTGGAAAAATTCAAAGTACCATAACCCATCTTGAGGGTACAATAGCAGCAGTGCAAAGTGATTTGACAAATGTACTAGAATCCCGCCTGCCTGGTATTGTAGACACACTTGTCAGTGTGCAGCAACAGATCACAAAACTTGAAAACCTCAACACTGAATCTGAGCTATCTCATTTTCATCACTTGATCGATGATATCCAAACAAAACTTGAAATTTTACAGCAATCAACACCCACTCAGGCAGATATAGCCCTGCTCCAAAATGCTATGCAAAATGTGGCTGATGCTTCTGAATTAAATCATGTGAAATTGGCACTTGAATCTTTGCAAAATACTTTAACAAATCTGCCTACATCACAGGAACTTAAAAATATTAAGAGAGCTGTGAATCGCATATTGAAATCAGAAGATATCAAGGATATCCAGACAGAGATCAAACAACTTACTCAGACAGTGGCCACTCTACCAACTAATCAACATATTAATGAACTGCATGCCCTGTTTGAGGATATCACATGACAGGTCCATGATCTTACTGCTCAAAATTCAAAATTGGCACTTATTGAAAATTTGCAACAAATTGTAGCTAATATCAAGCAACAGCTAGGGACCATGGAATCCAATCAAGCAAATGCTCTGTCTGCTTTTACCACATAGCTTCAAGAGATTGTGCAACAATACAACAAACTTGTTGTGGACATAAAGATCAAGCCAGGCCATGATGATGTTGTTAGGACTATCAATGAGCACCTTGAATCTGTAACAAGCAGATTGCTTACAGCAGAAAAAGAAATAACCGGCATAATCGAGAATCCAAAACATACAGTAATTCTTGTATTGTACAGCATCCCCAACAAAGAATATGATTCAACATTTACACCAGGTGGCAAAATATATATGCTGTCCCCTGCACAATTTTATTACCAATTTTTTGTTGGGGGCACACTTAGACCAATCAAGATCAAATATTGGCTTCAACCACAGGCACACCACTACCCCACCTTATCAATAACAAATGCTGACAACAGACCAAAAATCACCAGTGTAGAGTTAGAAGATTTTACAGATCCCGATACATTAGAAACATCTTATGCTGAAGATGAAGGCTCTCTGGAATTTCATATACAAATAGGAGACAAATTATATTTAGAAAATCCTGTAGTATCAGCTGCTGAACACCCCATAGTTGCAATATTCTTGTTTACATATTATGTCTAGACAAATTATTGTTGATGAATTACACAGACAAGCCAGACATAATTATAAGAGACTGCCAGTAGTCACAAAAGGCATAGATGATTTATGGCAGAGCGACTTGATTGAGATGGCAAGTGGACAGCTGAAAAACTTAGACAAAATCAACAAGGGCTACAAGTATCTACTCACTGTAATAGACACATTTTCAAAATTTGCCTGGGCTGTGCCTCTCAAATCCAAGACTGGAAAATGTGTTACAGAAGCCTTCAGGACAATCATCAATCAGAGTGGAAGATCACCGCGCTATTTGCAAACAGATAATGGCAAAGAATTTTATAATTCTGTGTTCCAACAATTTATTAAAAGCCAGTCAATACAACATTATTCGAGTTACAGTGATCTCAAGGCCTCAATTGTAGAGAGATTCAACAAAACCCTAAAAAATCTTATGTATAAACAATTTACACTTCAAGGTAATTATAAATGGCTTAATATTCTTCCAGAACTTCTACATATATATAACAACTCGGTCCATTCCACAATCAACATGAAACCCTCTGAAGTAACTTCATCTGATGAGCAAAATTTGATCAGGACTGTTTATTATCCTAGATACGAGCCAACAACAAGAAAAGCCAAATACAAGGTGGGTGATCAAGTAAGAATCAGCAAATATAAGCACTTATTCAAAAGAGGCTTTACAAGAAACTGGAGCACTGAATTATTTACAGTGGTTCAAATTAAACCTGGGACCCTTAACGCATATATAATAAAAGACCACCGAGGAGAAATTCTCAAAGGCAGGTTCTATGAAGAAGAACTCAACAAAACTAAACAGCCTGACACATATCTCATAGAAAAAATCATCCGCAGAAAAGGCAACAAGTTATTTGTCAAATGGCTAGGACTTCCAGAACACAGCTGGATCGATGCAGACAAAGTGATAATATGAGCACCTGGGATGTTATAAAAAGGCTGCCAGAACCTGAACAGCAGATTAAGAGAAATAGCAAGTTGCTGCCTGAAAAAATTAGATGTCTTATTGTTGGGCAATCGGCTTGTGGTAAAACTACACTAATGATTGATAATTTTTTATTGGCACCCAACTGGTTAGAATGGAAAAACAGGCACTTGTATGTTTTCTCTAAGAGCTTAGAACAATTAAAATATCAGAAGTTGATGAAGCTATATGATGGATTGGATATTGCCACTTTTGAATCAGATGTTAAGCCACTTCATGAATGTCTCGATAATTCTGTTGTTGTGTTTGATGACATTATACTGGATAATCAAAACAAGGTTAGAAATTTCTTTACACAGGGCCGACACAAAAACATTGATTGCTTCTACCTGGCACAGACTTTTTCAAAAATACCGAAGCAGCTGATCCGAGACAACAGCAATTTTATATGTGTGTTTCATCAAGATCATACCAACCTCAAACACATACATGATGAATATGTAGGTGGGGACTTGAGCTACAATGATTTTTCCAAGTTTTGCAGTAGGTGCTGGAACCAGGACAGTTATGGGTTTGTCACAATTGATATGACAAGAAAACCCAATAGTGGCAAATACAGAAATAAAATCAACAATTTTCTAGACATTGAAACATATATAAATAACCATGAAAAGGCCAATTATTGATGATCTTAAATTAAAAGATTATCTTGTAAAAAGATTTAAGGGATGGAAATCAGAGAACCGAGGAATTTATGAACAACACAAACAAACAGAACAGCCTATTATTGGATATCTTATAAAAATTATTAATACTCTACCACCTAAATTTTGGAATATTTCTGAGGGTCGGGGGTTGGTTAATGACATTATAAACAAGCTGCCATTTGAACTACACATTCCAGGCTATCAGTATTGTGGTCCCGGTACAAAATTGGACCATAGATTAAACAGAGGTGATCCTGGTGTTAATCCCCTAGATGTTGCTTGCAGAGACCATGACATAGCATACAACACACATACTGATCTTGACAAGAGACATGTTGCAGACAAGAAATTAGAAGAGGCTGCATTTGGTAGATTTGTAAGCAAAGATGCTTCTTTAAGTGAAAGAATAGCAGCATTGGGAACCACCATAGCTATGAACACCAAACAAAAACTGGGGTGGGGGTTGTGAATATGTATATAATAAACCTACAATGAAGGCCAAGGGTGTTATGTATCAAATACCTTATGCAGGTCTTAAATCTCTTAAAACTATTGATAGCCTTTTAACCAAAAAGCAGCGCAAGAAAAAAGCTCTTGTATTGCCAAGGGCCATGGTATGAAATTGTTGCTTAGTACCCCCCAATTAAAAAAATTACAGCAATCCAGGAAAAAATCACATGTGGGCGGATTTATATGTTCTATCCCGGCCATCTTAGCAGCACTTGGCTCTGTTGGGAGCTTGGCTGGGGGATCAGCTGCCATAGCAAAAACAGTAATAGATGCCAAGAAAAATAGGCAATTAGATGAATTGAAGCGCCTTAACCTGGCCATGGAGAAACAAGGCAAAGGTGTTAAGAGAGCAATGAATAAGTTTTAAAAAAACAAGAGCCGCTTACATACCAAGATATTGAAGCTTTAATCAAGCCACTGGGCATCAAAAATTTTAGAGGTGTGTACATGTCTGATTCTTTACCAGAACAACCACTCAAGAAAGAGTGTGGCATTGTTAATTTGGATAAGTACAAAAATCAGGGCACTCACTGGATTTGTTATCTTAAATATTTAAAAGATGAGGCATTTGTGTTTGATTCATTTGGAGGTGTTCCACCTGAAAATTTAGTAAAATATCTAAAATCAGCTAATCTTTATTACAATAATGCCCGTGTTCAAAACTTCAAAGGTGTTAATTGTGGACATTAGTAGTATGATTTGTGATATAACCAGTGCGAGAAATGATGAACCCCCCTCAGGCAGATTTGGCTACACTTAAAACTTGCTCAACATGCCCATATGAGCTTTTTGCTCAAGTGTGGTACTCCCTCTAATCCAAGATTTTTGTAAAAATGCCATCGGGAAGTTCCTGTGAAATGATGATCCCCCTCAGATTGATTTGTCCACACTTACAAAAGGCACTTCTGTGAGATTGTTGTCCACAATCCTGTCAAAAATATGCCCCTCTTGATATTTTTTTTGCCCACACCTAAAACTAAGCCAAACGTATTAACACACACACACCCACCCACACTCGCACATATTTACTTCTGATTTAAGTTCAATTGGGCACCAGGCTCAACTTGTATATCTAGTATTAAGATAATGTAATTCTTCTAGAATTGTTCTGTGACTCTCTCATTTCTTACATCATAAACATATGATTTTTCACCTATGAGAATAACACTACATATAGTGTCATCAGGGAGTGTATTGTGGAATTCACAGATAATTTTAATGTTTGTCCCGGCATTAACCACAACTTGTTTCCTTTTTGAAGTGTTGATGACAAACATGGGTGTCTGTGCTTTGAATTCATCTGGTGTGTAATACATGTCAGTATTGCCAGTAGTGACCCTTTTGTATGCTGTAAATGCTTCATATAATTTAAGGAAATCATCCTTGGACATGTCTAAATTATAATTTTTACTAGGAAATACCTCATTTCTGCCATTTTTAAGATAAATGTTCTTGATGTTGCAGTTATCAATTTTACTTGAATTTTTTTCCTGATTATTGTTTCTTCCAGTCTGAAACAGTACCACCACAAAATCCGGCATGTCATATTGTATACTGGAGAATGAATTTGTAGCATCAAACTCATAATAAGTACCAGTTGCAGGCTTCTGTACACATTGATATGTATAAAATTGTAAAGGAATCTGTGGATTTTTTATTATATCTGCTTTGTATTTAAAAGCATAACTGGCTTCATATTCAACAACCGGGATTCTTAGCTCCATAGTCTGAATAATGCATTTGCCTTCATCAGGTAGGGTATTGGGCAGAGCTTCCCCTGTAGAGTTTAATGTACTGTACCTCATCAAAGCATTATTATCATTGGCAGCTCTTCTAAATGTGATTCTTAAACCACCCTTCCACATAATATCTTTGTAATCTGAGAAGAATCCTGGCAACAGGCGCATTGGAAACAGCACCGTGTGGCTTTTGGATAATATTTTATCACCAGCCTCAAATCCACCTATTTTGTAGTAAGAAGCCTCGGTTTTGGAAAATTTTAGTGTGGCCAAAGCTGTGGAGGTTATGCCGGGGTAATCCACTCTGTTTATAACAACACCATGTTTTCTGATCTCAATTTCAGAGAACATATGTGGCACAAAATTATCTTCCAATCTTATATTTGAGTTTGCCGGATAATCTGTACGATCGGGCTTTACAACATCAAATTTGATGTATAGATCTGCCCTGTGAGGGTGTATAAAGCCATCCCCTACATCAAGATCAACCTCAATCTCTGTGTTGGGTTGATTTAAATTTGCAAATGTCCTCCTCTTTGGGGGGAATGATTGTAGCTCATAACTCTCAATATTTTCCATTTTTTTTGTATGTATTTTTATTTAAATATTAGTGACCATTAATTCAATATAATCTATTATATTATGGCACACAGGAAAATATAATGTTGGGGATGGAGTGTAGATGATTGGCTCCATAAATTCAGAGTTAGGTTTGAATGTTGCAATGATGCCAGTTTGTTTGTGAGTGCCTATGCCATTTGATTTGCTGATCATACCCTCAGCCACATTACAGTGAATATTCAGAGTCTCTATGGCTAAGAATTTAGGTATATTAATAGCAGTGTGTTTGATGGCTGGTTCAAGTTTTGTGTTGTTCTCAAAGCCTAACAGCTCTCCTATAGTACCCTGATCCACTGTTTCTGTAGCAGATACAATCTCTACTCTGTGAGTGACAGAATTTTGAGTTAATAGTATACCTCTGGGTAATTGAGCATTTAGAGTGGACAGATTATACTGCCCTTAAGTGATGACAATTTTTTGATCCCCTGCTGCAATTTTGTTGTTGTGGTGTGTAATATTAGGGATCAAGTACATGCCATAAAATGCTCTGAGAGCTATTGTTTTGGGATACACTATGTCATCATGTAATTTGAGTTTCAATATTGAATTTTGGCTGGTGAGATGGAATATCCCCATGATGTTTTAAATACCACAGGGCCTTTTGAAAATTTTCAATTGATGGTTTATTTATTTGAGACATATATCTAAGAACAGATAAACACAAATGTCCACAATTAACATCTTTGAAGTTTTGAACACGGGCATTATTGTAATAAAGATTAGTTGATTTTAGATATTTTACTAAATTTTCAGGTGGAACACCTCCAAATGAATCAAACACAAATGCCTCATTTCTTAAATATTTAAGATAACAGATCCAGTGAGTGCCCTGATTTTTGTACTTATCCAAATTAACAATGCCACACCCTTTGTTGAGTGGTTGCTCTGGCAAAGAATCAGACATGTACACACCTCTAAAATTTTTGATGCCCAGTGGCTTGATTAAAGCTTCAATATCTTGGTTTGTAAGCGGCTCTTGTTTTTTAAAAACTTATTCATTGCTCTATTAACACCTTTGCCTTGTTTCTCCATGGCCAGGTTATGGCGCTTCAATTCATCTAATTCTGCCTTATTCTTTTTGGCATCTATTACTGTTTTTGCTATGGCAGCTGATCCCCCAGCCAAGCTCCCCACAGCCCCAAGTGCTGCTAAGATGGCCGGGATAGTAAATATGAAACCCCCCACATGTGATTTTTTTCTAGATTGTTGTAATTTTTTTAATTGGGGGGTGCTAAGCAAGAATTTCATACCATGGCCCTTGGCAAGACAAGAATTTTTTTCTTGCGCTGCTTTTTGGTTAAAAGACTATCAATAGGTTTAAGAGATTTAAGACCTGCATAAGGTATTTGATACATAACACCCTTGGCCTTCATTGTAGGTTTATTATATACATATTCACAACCCCCACCCCAGTTTTTGTTTGGTGTTCATAGCTATGGTGGTCTCCAATGCTGCTATTATTTCACTTAAAGAAGCATCTTTGCTTACAAATCTACCAAATGCAGCCTCTTCTAATTTCTTGTCTGCAACTTGTCTCTTGTCAAGTTCAGAATGTGTGTTGTATGCTATGTCATGGTCTCTACAAGCAGCATCTAGGGGATTAACACCAAAATCACCTCTGTTTAATCTATGGTCCAATTTTGTGCCTGGACCACAATACTGATAGCCTGGAATGTGTAATTCAAATGGCAGCTTGTTTATAATATCATTAACCAACCCCCGACCCTCAGAGACATTCCAAAATTTAGGTGGTAGAGTATTAATAATTTTTATAAGATATCCAATCCCCTTAGTGTCATTCACTATAAAATTAGACAATTTGGTGCTTATCATGTCCATAATTCCAACCTTTTCGTTGTAAAAATTGTGGTTGCCAGCATTTTCCTCCCCAGCTATCACCAATAACCTATCTACAAGTTTCCTGACATCATCAACCCACACAAATTCTTTAGGCAGGGTGTTGTATTGTTTGATTCCACTGCCTGTCTTAATTTGTGACCATATCGGCTTGATTAAATTGTTGTATTTTGCTCCACTGCTAGACTTGACTCTTTTTTGTGTGGGATCATTGTTCTGGTATAGAGCATCTGATTTTATTATTATTTCCTTGTAGTGCTCATAGTCTTGATCTGTATAGCTGCCATGCCTTTTCCTAGTCATCAGTTCCCCCAATCCAGGTGTGCCGGGATATTTAACAAAACCACCTTTTTCTCCAAGATGAGATTCTGAATATACAATTAGATCATCTCCCATAAATGTTACTCTGAAATTGCCAATTCTATGTATGATGCTACCATCACGCTCTGTGTCAGCATATAAGCCAAAGACCTCATCTTTGTTGTCTTTAGGAGTGCTTAAATATTTTTGAGCAAGAAGACCCAATTCTATAGGATCCTGAGTAGCTTCAATTCTTCGAGGAGCAACGGGACTAGGTGTATGAATACTGGAAAGTGGGGTGATTGGATAATCTAATATGTTCCTTGCAGCTACAGGTACAAGCTCTGTGATCAAATTTTGATTTTGCTCTGTAACAGTTTTGATATTTTTACCTAATTCACTAATAGCATCAATAATAGGCTGTTCTGTTTGTTTGTGTTGTTCATAAATTACTCGGTTCTCTGATTTCCATCCCTTAAATCTTTTTACAAGATAATCTTTTAATTTAAGATCATCAATAATTGGCCTTTTCATGGTTATTTATATATGTTTCAATGTCTAGAAAATTGTTGATTTTATTTCTGTATTTGCCACTATTGGGTTTTCTTGTCATATCAATTGTGACAAACCCATAACTGTCCTGGTTCCAGCACCTACTGCAAAACTTGGAAAAATCATTGTAGCTCAAGTCCCCACCTACATATTCATCATGTATGTGTTTGAGGTTGGTATGATCTTGATGAAACACACATATAAAATTGCTGTTGTCTCGGATCAGCTGCTTCGGTATTTTTGAAAAAGTCTGTGCCAGGTAGAAGCAATCAATGTTTTTGTGTCGGCCCTGTGTAAAAAAATTTCTAACCTTGTTTTGATTATCCAGTATAATGTCATCAAACACAACAACAGAATTATCGAGACATTCATGAAGTGGCTTAACATCTGATTCAAAAGTGGCAATATCCAATCCATCATATAGCTTCATCAGCTGCTGATATTTTAATTGTTCCAAGCTCTTAGAGAAAACATACAAGTGCCTGTTTTTCCAGTTTAACCAGTTGGGTGCCAATAAAAAATTTTCAATCATTAGTGTAGTTTTACCACAAGCCGATGGCCCAACAATAAGACATCTAATATTATCAGGCAGCAACTTGCTATTTTTCTTAATCTGCTGTTCAGGTTCTGGCAGCCTTTTTATAACATCCCAGGTGCTCATATTATCACTTTGTCTGCATCTGCATCGATCCAGCTGTTTTCTGGAAGTCCTAGCCATTTGACAAATAACTTGTTGCCTTTTCTGCGGATGATTTTTTCTATGAGATATGTGTCAGGCTGTTTAGTTTTGTTGAGTTCTTTCTTCTTCATAGAACCGGCCTTTGAGAATTTCTCCTCGGTGGTCTTTTATTATATATGCGTTAAGGTTCCCAGGTTTAACTTGAACCACTGTAAATAATTCAATGCTCCAGTTTCTTGTAAAGCCTCTTTTGAATAAGTGCTTATATTTGCTGATTCTTACTTGATCACCCACCTTGTATTTGGCTTTTCTTGTTTTTGGCTGGTATCTAGGATAATAAACAGTCCTGATCAATTTTTGCTCATCAGATGAAGTTACTTCAGAGGGTTTCATGTTGATTGTGGAATGGACCGAGTTGTTATATATATGTAGAAGTTCTGGAAGAATACTAAGCCATTTATAATTACCTTGAAGTGTAAATTGTTTATACATAAGATTTTTTAGGGTTTTGTTGAATCTCTCTACAATTGAGGCCTTGAGATCACTGTAACTCGAACAATGTTGTATTGACTGGCTTTTAATAAATTGTTGGAACACAGAATTATAAAATTCTTTGCCATTATCTGTTTGCAAATAGCGCGGTGATCTTCCACTCTGATTGATGATTGTCCTGAAGGCTTCTGTAACACATTTTCCAGTCTTGGATTTGAGTGGCACAGCCCAGGCAAATTTTGAAAATGTGTCTATTACAGTGAGTAGATACTTGTAGCCCTCGTTGATTTTGTCTAAGTTTTTCAGCTGTCCACTTGCCATCTCAATCAAGTCGCTCTGCCATAAATCATCTATGCCTTTTGTAACTACTGGCAGTCTCTTATAATTATGTCTGGCTTGTCTGTGTAATTCATCAACAATAATTTGTCTAGACATAATATGAAAACAAGAATATTGCAACTATGGAGTGTCCAGCAGCTGATACTACAGGATTTTCTAAATATAATTTGTCTCCTATTTGTATATGAAATTCCAGAGAGCCATCATCTTCAGCATAAGATGTTTCTAATGTATTGGGATCTGTAAAATCCTCTAACTCTACACTGGTGATTTTTGGTTTGTTGTCAGCATTTGTTATTGATAAGGTGGGGTAGTGGTGTGCCTGTGGTTGTAGCCAATATTTGATCTTGATTGGTCTCAGTGTGCCCCCAACAAAAAATTGGTAATAAAATTGTGCAGGGGACAGCATATTTATTTTACCACCTGGTGTAATAAGTGAATCATATTCTTTGTTGGAGATGCTGTACAATTCAAGAATTACTGTATGTTTAGGATTCTCGATTATGCCTGTTATTTCTTTTTCTGCTGTAAGCAATCTACTTGTTACAGATTCAAGGTGCTCATTGATAGTCCTAACAACATCATCATGGCCTGGCTTGATTTTTATGTCCACAACAAGTTTCTTGTATTGTTGCACAATTTCTTGTAGCTGGGTGGCAAAAACAGACAGAGCATTTGCTTGATTGGATTCCATGGTCCCTAGCTGTTGCTTGATATTAGCTACAATTTGTTGCAAATTTTCAAGAACTGCCAATTTTGAATTTTGAGCAGTAAGATCATGGACCTGTCTTCTGATATCCTCAAACAGGGCATGCAGTTCATTAATATGTTGATTAGTTGGTAGAGCGGCCACTGTCTGAGTAAGTTGCTTGATCTCTGTCTGGATATTCTTGATATCTTCTGATTTCAATATGCGATTCACAGCTCTCTTAATATTTTTAAGTTCCTGTGATGTAGGCAGATTTGTTACAGTATTTTGCAAAGATTCAAGTGCCAATTTCACATTATTTAATTCAGAAGCATCAGCCACATTTTGCATAGCATTTTGGAGCAGGGCTATATCTGCCTGAGTGGGTGTTGATTGTTGTAAAATTTCAAGATTTGTTTGGATATCATCGATCAAGTGATGAAAATGAGATAGCTCAGATTCAGTGTTGAGGTTTTCAAGCTTTGTGATCTGTTGCTGGACACTGACAAGTGTGTCTACAATACCAGGCAGGCGGGATTCTAGTACATTTGTCAAATTACTTTGCACTGCTGCTATTGTACCCTCAAGATGGGTTATGGTACTTTGAATTTTTCCAAAATCTTCATATGTTTCAAGTTGCAGCTTAATGTTGGCAACACTCCGAGTTATTGCACTCAAAGCAACAGAAGATGGCAAGTTGTTCATAAAATTTTCAAGTGTCTCAATTTTTTCTTTAACCTCGGCTATGGCATCGTTCAAATGGTCCAGATTAGGTATCTCCAGTGATTGAATCTGTTCCTTTAGAGTGGAAATCACTAGATCAAAATCTTCTTGTGATTTTATGCTTTTGACAATTGTTTGGAGCTGTGTCTGGACATTATTTATCTGCTCTTCCAATTGCTGTTTCAATTGCTCAGAGTTGGTGGCCTGGGTCTTAAATTTGGCTTGAAGAGCTGCTACAGCCTCTTCTAAACTTTGAAAATTATCTAATGTGGCCAAATCAGTATATTTCTGAAGCAATAATTTGAGTTCTGAGTCAATTTTAAGAAGAGGGTCCATGCATTGTGATTGTAAATTTGTAATTTCTAGTTGAAGACTGGCATTGAGTGTGGTTTGTAAAGCTTGTAAATCACTTCTTAATTTCTTGACTCTGACATCAAGCATCAGAATCTCATCACTGTGATCATGATGCCTTATATGGCCAAATATATCATTAGTCATTTTCGTTTTAGTGGTTTTTTATTATTGAATATCTAATTCTTAATTGTATAAAAAATGTATAAGCTTGTCATAGGATCCCGTGACCTCAATATATAAGCAGTCGCCAGCAGAAACAGTATATACAGTGCCAGAAACCATGTTTGAGTGCTTAATTCTATAAATATTTCTCCCTACTGAAATCTTGACATTACCCTCAGGGGTTGTAATAAATTGAAATTGACCACCTACAGGTAATTGGTAATGATTTAAATTATTGTTAAAAATGTACAATGTTTTACCTGTTTCATCATCAACATCTGTAAGTATGCTGTTCAGATGAATAATTAACAAAGCACTTAGTTTAGATATCATATCAGAAGGAGGTTGTGGTGTTGGCAGGTCCATAATAGCCTGTTTTTTGAACCCAAATAAGTTCATAAGCATGTTTTTTTTATTTCAAATCATGCTCTGTAAATGGGCATTGATTACCACTTTTCAAATCACAATGACCCCATGGTAGAGTATGTATGCCACATGATATAATGCATCTCTTGTCATCATGTGGGTCCAGAGCCACTTTTCTTTGAATATTTGTAGTCAACAAGTGATCCACACTCTGAATTCTGGATTCTGATGTTCTGATTGTGCTACATAATTTGAGGCAATTTTTGTAATCTTCAAATTCAAGCTCTTTGTCTACAGTCACTCTGCCAATGCCCTTGGCCTTTTTGGCAACAGCGCCACTACATGTTTCAAAACTGTACATCTTGGCCCTTAACCCAGCAAATGCCACAATAACATCACCAAGTGTCTCATCTTTTAACTTGCCAGGCACGTTTTTGTTGTGGGGTTTAATTTTTGAATGTTCAGTGGTATCAAAATATTTAAATAATTCAGACTGTGCTATATCTTGATAAACGTCTTCTGTTTGAATATCAAGAACAAAACTATCTGTGTCCATGTACATCAGTTTTACACGATCCTTATAAAAAGGCTTCAACACATTATAAAACAATTTTAACATGTGTAATTTGGCCAATTCCAATATCACAGCCCCTACATAAATAGGCTTATCAAACTTAATCTTTGTTTTTTTCATGTTGAAAAGTGCCATATTTTCATCATAAATTCTTCTGTAATTGAAGTTGGGCTTTGCTATTAATTTTTTGCTCCGGCTGGGGACAGTAATTAATTTAACATCAGTATATTTTCTGACATTTTCTATTGTTTTGCCATACACAGAATTGACCATAAATTTAAACAAGGTCTTATCAAATTGGCTCATTGCAGATGTTCGAAGCTCTGTGTTTGTATCAATATATGGTTTCAACCATCTTGAGTGCCTGAACCTCAAAACTTTTCCAACTTTGGTCACTTGAACAACATGTTTCATCAGGAACTGGAGGTTTTTGTAATATATGACATAATCCTGTTTTGGCTCTAGAGTCATCATCAATTTCTTCTGTTTAGAGCCAGGTGAGCACTCAACCTCAGGAATTGGGGGCAGATCAGAAAATGTGTTGTGTAAATCATCAGGAATTGTCAGGTCAACCTCTAAGAACAGGTTATAGTTACTGTCATCAAAATCCTTAAGATCTTCAATATTGAAATCTTCAACCCACTCAAGCCCTGCATATGGCAGTTTTTTCATCATAGCATAACCATAGAGGCTGCTGGCATCTACATACAGAATATAATTTGATGGCAGTGCTGGATCATAATCAGGAATATTTTTGTTATTTGCTCTGGCATATCTCTGAGAACATTGCACCATGTTTCCTCTTATACATTGCTCCATAAACAGATACATATCTTGATCTTGGATTAGATCCAATTGCATTTTAGTGTTTAAAAACATTGCAGACCATGCTAGGCCCGGAACACTGTAAAAATACATTGGATCCAGCTTATAATTTTGCATGGAAGATTTTCTAAATGCCTGAAGAATATCAGCTAAGAGAGTGACATCAAGTTTTAAATATGTCTTGTGATAATCACCAAATGTCTGGCATTTTAAAATGTTCCACATCAACTGGGCATGGTGATAATCTTCATCAGTGATTCCAGATCCACTGACTTTGCTGTAAAACTCTTGTTGTGGTGGCAGAGAACACTCATCAAATTTAGAAAAATCTGTAACATAATCATATGGATATAAACCCTTCCGCCTAATTAATTTCAGGTCCTGATTTGGAAACAAAGCACATGTGATTTTGAATTGATCATCAGATAATTGAGTGGCCAGTGTAGCCAGGCTAGCAGACAGAATTCTGTATGAATCAAGAAATCTTAAGTGAATAGGAACACCATTAACTTTAATTATCTTGCTAATAGCAATATATTTCTCATTATTTTCAACTAAAATATTTAAATTCTGCTTGTCAAACCCCTCGTACCTGATCAAATTATGAAAATCATAATTGGATGCTCCATGGCAAAATATAGGGACAAATTTTGGTCTCTGGATCTTAATATTACAGCTATTACACAGGGCCATTACAAATTTACCATTTGTATGGGAATGGTGTTTATCCTTGATATTTGTATCTGAAAATTCAGAATCACATACCGGGCATTTTTTTGCATTGTTGAAATCTTCAATCTGTTCCTCTGTTAAAGGCAACTTAGGTTTTGATTTTAATAAGACATTAGATGTTATGTCATGGCACTCATTTTCTATTCTATCTGCAAATTTTTTGATGGCATCTGCTCCCATGTATAAATCTTCGTTACTAACAACACCATCCTGTAAAACCACATAATAAAAACTAGAAGGTTCATGTAGCTGATATGATGTAATTGAAGATTCCTCAGGATCTGGGCTACAGAATGCAAGGGGTTTGAGGTTTGATTCAAAATCACAGACTATATATGCTGGGTGTTCCAACAAGGCTTCAATTTTTTTGAATTTGGCATTTTCACTTGGATTAGGCATCACCATATGAACAGGTTTATGGTTGCCACAGTATTTCAGATGCTCAATTAACTTGTTTTTAGCAATTTCTGCATTCTGTTCACACACACCATTCACCATTTTTCTACCATCAAATACAATTAAACATCTTCTACACAACTTGAATATTGTATTGGATTTGTCTAGTTGTGTTCTCACAAAAGCTTCAAGATTATGTATCAGAGTATAATGGTGTGTATTTTCCCCTTCAATTAAGAGCAGATCAATCGGAACAGCAGAATCATCATCAAATGTACTGATTCTGAGAGGTGCTATCAAGCAATTGCCACGGCCAGTAGAACAAATAAATACATTAATGGATAATTGTTAGCCATTAATATCCCGGAACTTTTTTTCAAATTTATCAATATTCTGATCAGACATTGGATATTCTAAACCCTCCATTGCCTCATCAAAATCATGTTCATGTCGTTTATAATAAGTTATTCTCTCAGGATTCCTTGAAACTGGATACAAAGCAGCTAAAATACACCACAAAAAGCATTTCTCACCATTATTTTTTATGTTAACCACGGCAGTTTTGTTTTTAATATTGGCAGGTAAAGGCAAATAAGTAGATCCTTGTAATGGGTTGAATTCAGAAATATTAATATATAACTTGTGTGAAGATCCGCATATGCTCCATCCAGACTCTTTTCCAGCAAATTCAGACTGTTTAATATTCAATTGATCTATTAAACTGCTTATTATTTTGTCTGAATTTGCATTTGAATAAACCGGTACAGTTTCTCTTATGTGGGGCTGTGTAAATTTTGTGCCATTTGGCTTCTTATATTGTGTAAACAATTTGAGGGACAGCTTATAAGAGCCATTTTGTGCATTTAGAATTGCCTGCACATCAGAATTTATACTGTTCAAAAAATTTCTTAATGTCACATTTTGGCTCTGATACAAACCGGTAATCCCTAAGTTGGCCATTAAAACTGCTATGGATAGGTGGTGCATAGCGTGGATGTTTTGCCGGTCCAGCATTGACAGGTGTTTCATGCTTCCTTTTCAGACCAGATGTAGATGGTTGAGGGGGCAATGTTGATGACTGTGCTGAGCAAGTACCTTTATTTTTATAAGTGAAGTATTCCATGCTATATTTTCTATAGCATTTAGGGCATATTTTTGTAGGAGTTCTGCATTTGTCTGGATTACAATTCCTTTGATGCCTGGCCCAATTGGGGCTCGATATATTCTTATTGCATTGATTACAATATTTTTGATTTGGCATTTTTGTTGTTGTTTATTATATAAGATTTCCTGGGGTTCAAATCAAAATTCTATGCTTAATAAAAAATATCAGTTGGGTTCAGCAGTGTGTTTTGTATATTTAGTGTGTGTGTGTATGTGTGTATGTGTGTTAATATTTTTGGCTTTGGTATTTATATAAAATTTCTTGGGGTTCAAATCAAAACTCTATACTTAATAAATCTATGACAGGTTGTCAAAAATTCTGTCTATTAAAACAAATAGATTTTTAATTCAATTTATATAAATTTGCAATATTTTTGTGTTTAAAATAATATGAGCAGCACTGCAACAACACACCCTTACTCTTCAACAACTCTCCTAATACTGGCTGATATGCAATGCAAAATCTCTTTATATAGCCTAAGCACAGACGGCATTGAAAGCATCTGAAACAATAAGCCAATCAGAATATAACACATCATCACATTATGTCATAACCAACCAATCAGAAAACAACATTGTCTAATAATTTGTTGCAAAACATGATGCAATATAAATAAACCAGGAATAGGCCACAAGTGGACCGGAAGTAGGCAAACCGGAAGTGGACCGGAAGTGGACCGGAAGTAAATATGTGTGGGTGTGGGTGGGTGTGGGTGGGTGTGTGTGTGTTAATACGTTTGGCCTAATTTTAAGTGTAGCCAAAAAAATATCAAGAGGGGCATATTTTTGACAGGAAAATGGACAACAATCTGACAGAAGTGCCTTTTGTAAGTGCGGACAAATCAATCTGAGGGGGCTCATCATTTCACAGGAACTTCCCAAGGGCATTTTTACAAAAATCTTGGATTAGACGGAGTACCACACTTGAGCAAAAAGCTAATACGGGCATGTTGAGCAAGTTTTAAGTGTAGCCAAATCTGCCTGAGAGGGGTTCATCATTTATCGCACTGGTTATATCACAAATCATACTATTGACATTTGTGTTTATCTGTTCTTAGATATATGTCTCAAAAAAATAAACCATCAATTGAAAATTTTCAAAAGGCCTTGTTGTATTTAAAACATCATGGGGTAATTCCATCTCACCAGCCAAAATTCAATATTGAAACTCGAATTACATGATGATATAGTGTATCCCAAAACAATAGCTCTCAGAGCATTTTATGGCATGTACTTGATCCCTAATATTACACACCACAACAACAAAATTGCAGTAGGGGATCAAAAAATTGTCATCACTCCAGGGCAATATAATCTGTCCACTCTAAATGCTCAATTACCCAGAGGTATAGTATTAACTCAAAATTCTGTCACTCACAGAGTAAAGATTGTATCTGCTACAGAAACAGTGGATCTGGGTACTATAGGAGAGGTGTTAGGCTTTGAGAACAACATAAAACTTGAACCAGCCATCAAACACACTGCTATTAATATACCTGAATTCTTAGCCATAGAGACTCTGAATATTCACTGTAATGTGGCTGAGGGTATGATCACCAAATCAAATGGCATAGGCACTCACAAACAAACTAGCATCATTGCAACATTTAAACCTAATTCTGAATTTATGGAGCCAATCATCTACACTCCATCCCCAACATTATATTTTCCTGTGTGCCATAATAGAATAGATAACATTGAGTTGATGGTCACTAATGAAAAAGACGAATTAGTTGATTTTGCTGGAGCCACAACAACTGCTATCATAGAGATTAATATTTAAATAAAAATACATACAAAAAAATGGAAAATATTGAGAGTTATGAGCTACAATCATTCCCTCCAAACAGGAGGACATTTGCAAATTTAAATCAACCCAACACATAGATTGAGGTTGATCTTGATGTAGGGGATGGCTTTATACACCCCCACAGAGCAGATCTATACATCAAATTTGATGTTGTAAAGCTCGATGGAACAGATTATCCGGCAAATTCAAATATAAGATTGGTAGACAATTTTGTGCCGCATCTGTTCTCTGAAATTGAGATCAGAAAACATGGTGTTGTTATAAACAGAGTGGATTATCCCGGCATTACCTCCACAAGCTTTGGCCACACTAAAATTATCCAAAACCGAGGCTCCTTACTACAAAATTGGTGGATTTGAGGCTGGTGATAAAATTATATCTAAGAGCCACACAGTGCTGTTCCCCATGCGCCTGTTGCCAGGATTCTTCTCAGATTACAAAGATATTATGTGGATGGGTGGTTTAAGAATTACTTTTAGAAGAGCTGCCAATGATAATAATGCTTTGATGAGGTTAAACATTAAACTCTACAGGGGAAGCTCTGCCTAATACCCTACCTGATGAAGGCAAATGCATTATTCAGACTATGGATTTAAGAATCCCGGTTGTTGAATATGAAGCCAGTTATGCTCTTAAATACAAAGCAGATATAATAAAAAATCCACAGATTCCTTTACAATTTTATACATATCAATGTGTACAGAAGCCTGCCGCTGGTACTTATTATGAGTTTGATGCTACAAATTCATTCTCCAGTATACAATATGACATGCCAGATTTTGTGGTGGTACTGTCTCAGACTGGAAGAAACAATAATCAGGAAAAAAATTCAAGTAAATTTGATAACTGCAACATCAAGAACATATATCTTAAAAATGGCAGAAATGAGGTTTTTCCTAGAGAAAATTATAATTTAGACATGTCCAAGGTGATTTCCTCAAATTATATGAAGCATTTACAGCATACAAAAGGGTCACTGCTGGCAATACTGACATGTATTACACACCAGATGAATTCAAAGCACAGAGACCCATGTTTGTCATCAACACTTCAAAAAGGAAACAAGTTGTGGTTAATGACAGGACAAACATTAAAATTATCTGTGAATTCCACGATACACTCCCCGATGACACCATATGTAGTGATATTCTCATAGGTGAAAAATCATATGTTTATGATGTAAGAAATGAGAGAGTCGCAGAGGAATTCTAGAAGATTTTTGCACAATGCATTGTCTTAGTACTAGATATGCAAGTTGAGGCTTGTGTCCAATTAAAATATTGATCATATTCCAGGTAACAAGTATTTAAGCATATATTACTTTATATTATTGTGTAAGCAAAAGCTCTTATGAGCATTTTTGACCTAGTTTTTAAGTGTAGCGAAAACAAAATCAAGAAGGGGCATATTTTTGACAAGTTTATGGACAACAAACTGAGAGATGTAGCTTTTACACACATGGGCAAATCTGCCTGAGGGGAGTTCTTCATTTCTACACTAGAATTCAAGATTTTTGGGATTTTGACAGAATAACACACTATAAACAATAAAATCATATGGGTACTTGACATAATTTTAAGGGTGGGCAAATCGGGGCATATGAACTCTTCTTTTCTACACTAGCATTCAAAATTCTTAGAATTAAGAGCATATCACACTTGAAGAATTGGGGAATATGGGCATCTTGGCATAATTTTAAGTGTAAGCAAATCGGGCTGTTTAATCAAATGACCTCTTCTTTTCTACGCTATAAGTGCGCTCATTATAGCATCAATTATACTACTTATTTTTCAAAGCAGCTAAGGAAGTTACCAAAGAGAAAATTAGAGGCTTAAACCAAGTGATAATTACTCGTTTGAACCAATTTCCAAATTCAAGTACTTAGGAGTGATACTAACAAATGAAAATGATATTAAAGAAAAAATGAAAAGAAGGCTTAATGCATGTTATTTTTTCTCTGTCTTCTCGTTTAATATCTAAGAAACTAAAAGTTAAAATATACAAAACAGTAATATTGCCTGTGGATGCGAAAACTTGATCCCTTGCATTGAAATTGAGAGTATTTGAAAATAAGATCCTTAGTATTTCAGCCTAAAAGGGATGAAGTAAACAAGTGAATGGAGAAGGTTACATAATTTAGAAGTACATAATTTATGTTAATTTCCAAATATTATTACATTGATGATTAAATCACGAAGACGTAGGTGGGCACGAATGAGAAACGAATAAAGGAGAGTTTACGGGATTCTTGTTGGGAAACCTGATGGTAAGAGACCAAAACGAAGATGGAGATGGACCTAAAAGAAATCTGTAAAGATGGAATAGAATATATATAAATCTTGCTCAGGATAAGGACAAATGGAACTGCAGCCATGAACTTTCGGATTCAAGAAGGCTAGAGAGTTAGTTAATTAGTATTCAATATAATATAATTTCACATATTTCAGAAACCGAAAGCAGCAACATGGGATTCGTATTGACAAGGGAATTCCCACAAAACTCATTTTCCTCGTAAGTTTACCAATAGCATTTACATCCTGTTTTACTTCAAATCTTCAATTATGCGATGCCAAGAAGAGAAGAATTTCCTTGACTTGATAACATGAATTTGTGCGTTGAAAGAAAAATAGAAATGTTAATTAAAGAGCTGTGCTCAAAAAACCAGAAAAGAACGCGCTTTTGACTGACGAGCGGGAAACATATTAGAAATCAAGGCCGGAAAATATGAACAGCGAATGCATGCTTCAGAGGAGAGGGGATATTCAAAAGGAGGTGGAACACAGTAAAGCTCTTCCATGATATTTTTTTTTTTTTGCTTTCTGAAATCCGAAACAAGTTCATAAACGCTGTTGTAATTATTATTATCATCATTGAGTGGTTAATTAGGTGCTCGGTTTACGCTGTCCCTCCGAATTAAAGATGGAATATATACAAGCCTGCGCCTCCTAAATTAATCGTGGATATGAGGATGAATCGCGAAATGAGACGAACCGGAAACTTCCAATAATTGTATTTTGTTTTAGAATATGCTTCGTTAAGGAGGTCAAATGACATGTTCCGTAATTCGAATTACTTGTTAATGTTATTACGAACGAAGAAAGAATGCATAGCGCTTAATACTGTAACATTATTGATTAGATCATCGTTTATCTTGTCCGCATCGATTAATCTCCTTAGGTTTCTTCTTCTCCTTGTCGTTTTCGTCCAGAATCTCGTCCATTTTTTCCGTTATCACAATCGGGACTTCTGGATTATCACAATCGGGACTTCTGGATTATTAATTATTCTCCCTATAATTTTATAAATGTAGTTCTTTGATGATCATCTAGCGAACACCGCAGAAATTTTAGCAATGTCGAGCACTCAATGGATATCATTATCTTCCTCCAATACAATTTTTGAAATTTTTATATAGTACTTCCAGGAGTAGGTCGGTTAAAAAAACGCGAGCCCGAAGATTCCACTTTATCTTGTTTTGTTTTGTTTAATCGATTTTGAATTTGAATTTTTTTTTATTTTACTTTGCCTTTCGCAACACGTTTGACTATTCGTGACAAAACGTTTCAACCCTTCTGTATAAACGTTTCAACGTTCCGGTAAACGTTCCAACGTTCCAGTAAACGTTTCAACGTTCCAGTAAGCGCGACTCTGGACGAAATCGACAAGGAGAAGAAGAAACCTAAGGAGATTAATAGATGCGGACAAGATAAACGATGATCTAATCAATAATGTTACAGCATTAAGCGCAATGCATTCTTTCTTCGTTCGTAATAAAATTAACAAGTTATTCGAATTACGGAACATGTCATTTGACCTCCTTAACGAAGCATGTTCTAAAAAAAATACAATTATTGGAAGTTTCCGGTTCGTCAGTCAAAAGCGTGTTCTTTTCTGGTTTTTTGAGCACAGCTCTTTAATTAACATTTCTATTTTTCTTTCAACGCACAAATTCATGTTATCAAGTCAAGGAAATTCTTCTCTTCTTTGCATCGCATAATTGAAGATTTGAAGTAAAACAGGATGTAAATGCTATTGGTAAACTTACGAGGAAAATGAGTTTTGTGGGAATTCCCTTGTCAATATGAATCCCATGTTGCTGCTTTCGGTTTCTGAAATATGTGAAATTATATTATATTGAATACTAATTAACTAACTCTCTAGCCTTCTTGAATCCGAAAGTTCATGGCTGCAGTTCCATTTGTCCTTATCCTGAGCAAGATTTATATATATTCTATTCCATCTTTACAGATTTCTTTTAGGTCCATCTCCATCTTCGTTTTGGTCTCTTACCATCATGTTTCCCAACAAGAATCCAGTAAACTCTCCTTTATTCGTTTCTCATTCGTGCAAACCTACGTCTTCGTGATTTAATCATCAATGTAATAATATTTGGAAATTAACATAAATTACGTACTTCTAAATTATGTAACCTTCTCCATTCACTTGTTTACTTCATCCCTTTTAGGCTGAAATACTGAGGATCTTATTTTCAAATGCTCTCAATTTCAATGCAAGGGATCAAGTTTTCGCATCCACAGGCAATATTACTGTTTTGTATATTTTAACTTTTAGTTTCTTAGATATTAAACGAGAAGACAGAGAAAAAATAACATGCATTAAGCCTTCTTTTCATTTTTTCTTTAATATCATTTTCATTTGTTAGTATCACTCCTAAGTACTTGAATTTGGAAATTGGTTCAAACGAGTAATTATCACTTGGTTTCAGCCTCTAATTTTCTCTTTGGTAACTTCCTTAGATGCTTTGAAAAATATTTTATCATTATTCTTGATTGTATTCACATCATCCGCAATAAGTCTGCATATGATAACAGTTGAGTCACATCGTTTAATTTTAGTACTTCGTTAGTTTCTTTTACCTTCCTAACAGCATATTTTAAGGTAAAATTTAACAGCAATGGATACGATGTTTCTTTTTTATATATAACCTATCATGAATTATACATTTGTCAGACATATTAACAAGATTCTTAGCTATTCCAAATTCGAAAAATTTATCTCTTTAGCGCCTTTTACTTTTACTTTTACTTTACTTTTACTTACTTCTACTTTTGTAGTAGATGAAACGGTAAGAGCTGGCAACATACTTTGACCTACTTTTGATTTTACGACCTTTTACGGGCTAAGCTAAGCTAAAAGGAGAAAAATATTGCACGGTAGACGCTTGGCCAACAAGTAGTGTATTAGTAGTAGCTGTATAAACGCTTCGTTTTAGGCCACCCCCGAAAACCTAACCATTTTATAGTGATCTCTTCAAGTGTAGTTTAACCAAATATTAAAAATTTAGCTGTTTTTCTAAGTGTAAAAAGTGTAAATTTGATTTTTGCAAAAGTTAAACATTCAATTTTTATAGAGTAAAATCGTAAGATTTAGACAATTTACCCTTATTATTTTTATAATTTCACTTTTTTAAAATTCTAAGTCTAAATACATAACTATTTTTTAAAAAATTGTTATTTATTTGTTTTGAATAGGGTTAAATTTCAAAATCCAGATGTTTCTAATTTAAGAAAACTTTTCTTTAGCAGTAACTTGAAGCAAATTGAATATTAACAGAAATGTTGTAAGAATTCTCATGTAACCTAGTTTTTACTCAAACAAAAATCAATAGTCTTGCATTCCAATCTTTCCCGAGTGTGTGCGTGTGTGTAGAGATTGATGTGACGTTGACATGTTAACAATGTCATATCAATAATACTGGCTCGGGAATGGCATACCCTATATTCTCTTGTGGGGAAATCATGTGACTTGTACTGATTGGTTGGCTAAGGGGAATTTCCCCACGAGAATTCTTTGCATTACAAATATTCTTGAGTGTGTGTGTGTGTGTGTGTGTGTGTGTGTGTGTGTGTGTGTGGGTGTGTGTGTGTGTGTGTGCGTGCGTGTTTGTGGAGATTATTGCACTTACAGCTGTGCATGAACATTAAGATATAGATTTCTTTTGACGTTCTCTATTACTTGATACCAAATTCGATAATGTATAACCAAAAAAAGAAATAATGATTATGAATGTGTTCTAATTCAAAAAGCACATCACCAAATAGAGAGAATTCCAGGAAACATGGATATCATTATTGATATTCATCGTAAATTAAGAGGTTTGGTTATAATCCATTTAAATGGTATCTGGTATCAAGTGGATGAGGGTATGGGTAAATATTTATATGTAGTCAATAATAATGTTTCGTCTTATAAAATTCCAGTCACAGGAATATTCAAATAAGTATCTCACCACGCAATGCAGCAATTGTACACATAGTTCGAAATTTCTACAGGATTAAACAAAATAATATGATTCCAAACACAACTTACGATGTGGAAGCAGGTGATTTCCTCTATGCTAAAATAATTGGGGAGTATGATAAGTTAATTCCTCTCTTCATCGAAATAAGAATAATTTATTCTCTCATGAATATATAAATACACCAAACAAAAAATAATACAAATTATGAAATAAAAATAAATAAATAAAATAATGGTTATATTTAGAGATAGAAGGCGACAAGAGATACCAGATAATTAAAGCGACATTGCTAAATTAAACGAGCGTCTTAAGAAGCAAAGCTGAATTATTAATTTTACGAAATGCACTAAATTTAAATATACAAGCTGAGATTACAAATCCCCAAACTGAATTAATTAATCACATAGGGAAAATTGATGGCAAACTTAAATCCCTACTCCAAAAATATACCAACTTAGCCTCAATAGACAATGTTCAAAATTTAGAAGAGATCATAGTCAAGTTGAAAAATGAACTTAATAAATTTCGGCAAATCCAACAAAGCACTTCGGAGCAATTAAAACAAGAATTAAACAATCAAGCAAATACTATTCGTACCGAACTGCTTTCTATTATTCAAAATATCAAAACGCAAGAGCAGTCCGAACAGGTCAATGCTAGTATTCTCGAATTACGAGAGCAATTTATATATTTCGAAATTCCTACACTAGAAAATATTAAAACTGAATTGCAAACAGATCAGTTACACAGGACCATAACAGAAGCTCAAGCCAAACTAAAACGTTGGAAGATTTTATCAAAAATTAATGCTATCGCACGCAGTGTTGCCAATATCAAATTACAGTTCGAGACTTATGAAGATTTTGGAAAGATACAGGGTACCGTAACTCATATTGAAGACACTAGGACAACCATGAGAAATGAATTAATAAACGTACTGGAAACTCTAGAATTCAAGTTACCAAGCATAACCGAATCTTTAAACTTTATTCAAGAACAGATTACCAAATTAGAAAATCTCAATACCGAATCTGAATTATCCAATTTTCGTCATCTGATTGATGATATTCAGAAAAAATAGAAACGCTGCAACAATCTACGCTTACACAAAATGACATACAACAACTTAAAAATGCTTTGAGCAGTGTTGCAGATGCTACGGAGTTACACACTACCAAACAATCTTTGACCACAGTTCAAAATAATATAGCTAATTTACCCACTTCCCATGAGTTAAGATTTGTAAAAAAGCTGTAAATTGAATATTCAAGTCAGAGGACATCAATAACATTCAAGCGGAAATTACTGAAATTCAAGACACCATTACTACTTTGCCTACCATCCAGATAGTCAACGAAATTCATGCATTGTTTGAAGAAATCAGAAATCAGGTACACGAACTTGCGAGCCAGAGTAACAAATTGAAATTCGTAGAAAATTTACAGGAGATTATTTCTAACATTAACCTACAAATTAATATCCTCGAAACAAGTCACAAATCTGCTTTATCAAGTTTAACCTTGCAACTTCATGACCTCAAAAAGCAATTTAAACATTTGGATGTCGATGTGAAAATCAAACCCAGTTACGATGATGTGGTATGCACTATAAACGAATATCAAGAATCAGTATTAAACAGATTAGACGATCTTGATTTACGTCAATTTTTCGCTGTTGAGATAGTTAGACTTGAGTGTGTATCAAATGTACGAGGGCACTGATCTTATGTTCATGCGGGTAATCTTTACAAATTGTACCCCTACAGTCAGTCTCATGATTTGTTCTTCATTGTAATAGTAGGTTTTTAAAATTTGGCTATGTAAAGAAGGGAAACATGTGAAAGTGCCAAATTTCTCCTAACAGAGAAAAGATGTTGTGTATAGAGCACTTCTGATACCTGTTGCATATTGGGATGAATCTGCAAAGAAATATAAAATACATGAGGAGGAACAATTATCTGGATTTCATGTGGAAGCTAGTGACCAACTTTTAGTTGAAGTGAAACAATTATACCCGGATAATAATCCATTTTATGTCATATTCTCGTATAGTACAAGATGTCAAGAAAATATATAGTTAATGAATTACACAGACCAGCTCGTCGCAACCACAAATGATTCAGTGTGGTAACAAACGATGTAGACGATTTGTTTCTAGCTGATCTAATAGAAATGAGCACAGGAACATTACAAAAATTACATAAGATATATCATGGTTATAAATATATGATCACAGTTATTTATACATTCAGTAAATATACATGGGCTATTCCTCTAAAATCCAAGACAGGTACTTGTGTTACCGAGGCTTTAAAGTCTTTATTTAGTGAGGGTAGGATCCAAAAATATTTACAAACAGACAAAGGAAAAATAATTTTACAAATCCACATTTACCAAGTTAATGCAACATTATAATATTAAACATTATTCTACATACAGTGATCTTAACGCCAGTATAGTGGAACTATTCAACAGAACATTACAGAATCACATCTGGAGGTAATTTACTCTACAGCGTAACTATAAATGGGTACAAATTTTACCCGACTAGTTCATAATTATAATAATTCAGTACACAGAACTATTCACATGAAACCTGCTGAGGTAACCAAGTCTGATGAGTCTTGGTTGATTTCTACTGCTTATTGTCAAAAATATAATTACACTACGAAGAAACCAAAATACAAAATAGGAGAACAGGTGAGGGTCAGTCAATTGAAAAATTTATTTGAGAAGGGTTTTACCAAAAATTGGAGTACAGAGTTATTCGCTGTAGTTTTACCAGAGAATAGAAATACATATATCATAAAAGATAATTATAATAAAATATTGAACGGAAGATTCTATGAAGAGCTACTTAGTAAAACAAAATATCCAGATACATATTTAATTGAGAAAATCTTATGTAAGAAAAATAATAAATTTTATGATAAATGGCTAGACTTGCCAGAAAGGAGTTGGATAGAAGCAAACCAGGTAATTCTTTGACACCAACATGGAATGTGGTACATCGTTTACCAACTTTAGTAGGAACTAGAAAAAAATGGGGAGTCCCTTATAATATAAGGTGTCTCATTCTAGGTCCCTCTGGTTGTGGAAAAAAACTATCTGCTGGTAGATAGTTTCCTGCTCGCCCCTAATTGGCGAGATTGGGAAAATATACACCTGTATGTATTTTCTAAAAGTTTAGAACAACCAAAATATCAACAACTCATGAAGCTGTACGAGGGACTAAACATAGCTACATTTGCATAAAAAATAAAACTTCTCAATGATTGTTTGAAAAATTCTGTTGTAGTTTTTGATGACGTCATTCTAGAAAATCAAAACTAAATGCGATTTTTTTTCACAGGGTCCTCACAATGAAATAGACTGCTTTTAATTAGCTCAAACTTATTCTAAAACTCCTAAACAATTACTACGAGATAATTCAAACCTAATTTGTTTGTTTCGTCAAGATCATACTAATCTTAAACATGTATATGATGATTACGTGGGGGGTGACTTAAATTATAACCAATTTTTAAAATTATGTTCATCTTGTTGGAACAGTGAAGATTTTAGATTTTTTTAACATCTACATAAATAGAAAACCTAACAATGGAAATTGTTGGAAATAAAATCAACGACTTTTTGAACGTTGAAACGATGTAAAATAACCTCTAATCAGAAATAAATATGTCAAAACATAAAATTGAAGATAATTTGAAATCACGTGATTACCTGTCCAAACGTTTCAATGGTTGAACAATTTAAAAACATGGGCATTTATGAACAACACAAACATCATGGCCAACCAATTGTCGATGCAACCAGTGGTCTTAGTAAAAAGATTAAGGGTGTTACAGAACAAAATAAAAATCTCATAAATGAATTGGTACCTCTTACTGCAAAAAACTATGCAGACTTTCCACCCACACCTTTATGAAGCATTCACACTCCTCTTACACTCAAGGAACCACTTACTAAAGCTATAAGTGAATCTGAGAAAATTGAGTTGGGTCCCTTGGCAAGAGATAACTGAGTACAGGCAAATTTGAAAAAAGATGAAGTGTTTGGATTTTATCCCACCATGAAATCAAATGAAGGAGTAGTTTGGAAAATTGGGAAATCTAGAGTAACATTCGAAGGGGACAACATAAAAATTAATTTAGGTGGGAAAAATAGCTGGTCCAGATACCCTGGTACTCCGGGATTATGGGAACTTATCACCAAGAAACAACCAAAACATTTTACAGAGGAAGATTTTCAGAGTTACTCAGATATTTTGACAATATCTGATGCCTTATATCAAAATAACGATGCCACTCAAAATCGTGTTAAATCAAGCAGTGGGGACTATTACAAGAATCTTATAAAATCTATCTAAAACCAACTTAAATCCGGTATCGGTAACAAACAATATAATACTTTACCTAAAGAATTTGTGTGGGTAGATGATGTGAGAAATCTCATAGATAGATTGCTGGTTATAACAGTTGAGGAAAATACTGGACACAACAATTTTTACAACGAAAAAATGTGTATTGTAGACATGATTAGCAATAAAATAGCTCATTTTATTGTAAATGATCCCAAAAATATAGGATACTTAATTAAAGTTATTAATACTCTATCTCCTAAATTCTGGAATGTACCGGAAGGTCGAGGTTTGGTAAATTATATTATTAATAAACTCCCATTCGAGTTACATGTACCTGGTTATCAACATTGTGGTACGGGCACCAAACTTGAGAAACGATTAATAAGAGGGGACAGGGGGATCAATCCTCTCGATGCAGCTTGTAAAGAACATGACATTGCATAAAACACACACAAAGATCTGGATGCTCGTCATGTGGCTGATCAATAATTGGAAGAGACTGCATTTGGAAGATTAACCAGCAGAGATGCTTCATTAAGTGAACTAAAAACATCATTGGGTACAACCGTTGCTATGAATACAAAACAAAAATTAGGGTGGAGTCTGTGATATATATATATATATACACACAAATATCCTGAAAAATAATAATAATAATAATAATAATAATAATGAAGAACAACATAAAACCAAATGGAGTTGTATACCAAATTCCATATCACGATCTTAAAAATTTAAAATTAATCCAATTTTAACTAAGAAACAACAGGAAAAATAGAGACAATTTTTACCCAAAGGAAATGGAATGAAAAACGTTTGCAAAATAAAAGAAAAAAATCACAAGAAGTAGAAGAGCAGAAACTTCATAATCTTGCCATGGAGAAAATATTAGGCACTGTTGTGAAGTCCAGAGCACTCAGAATTTTTTTTAAAAAAGAAGAAACACTCACAAACCAAGACATTGAACATATATTTAAAATATTTAAAATTCGTCATTCTAGGGGTTTTTTCATGTCTGATTCTCACCCTGAAGATAGTCGCCCTCTCTCACTAGAATGTGGCGTGGTGAATTTAGATAAGTCCGAAAACATTGGTACGCACAGGATATGATATTATAAACAAAATAACAATGCTTTTTTTCGACTCTTTTGGAGGGGTACCGCCTACAGAATTAATTCATTATTTAAAACTTGTTAAGATTTATTACAATGACGAACGCATTCAAGATTTCGAACAAATTATTTGTGGTCATGATTGCATTTCGATGCTTAGAATATTAAATAAAGTACATAACATCAAATTACAAGATTTTCAAAAAGCAGTGTGGAATATTAAATATTTGAATTTTTCTTCTCTCCAGCGATATATTATCTATCGAAAATCCATAGTTCTGAGATCCTTCTACAGCATGTATCTGATTCAAAATTTAACTACCTACAACAATTCTAACTTATCTACTTTACGATCTGAACTTTCTAACACTGTATTGCTATCTCAAAACTCTGTAATACACAGAGTGGAGAATGTATCTACCAAAGAAAGAGTAGACTAACTACTATGTTAGGTTTCCCCAACAATAGCAAATTAGAAGCAGGTATTAGGCACATCTTCTTCTTGAGGCGCTACAACTTCATGTATTGAAAGTTTTGGCCTTCTCAACAACATCTCTCCATTTTGTCCTATCCTGGATGCTCTTTGTCCAATTCTTTAATTTCATGTCTTTCAGATCTTGCATTATTTCATCTTCCCACCGTTTCTTTGGCCTACCTATGGCTCGTGTCCCAAGTGGTTTCCATTTATATATTTCTCTTACTAATCTTTCATCAGACATTCTATTTACGTGCCCAAACCATCTTAGTCTTTGTGATTTTATGAAATTGATGATATTTTCATTCCTGATTAACTTGTTGAGTTCTTCGTTGGTTTGTATTCTCCAATTTCCATCAGGATCTTTCAGAGGGCCATAAATTCTTAAGATTTTCCTTTCAAATATTGAGAGTTTCTGTTTACAGGAGTCTTTGAGGGTCCAAGTTTCGCATGCATATGTGGTTATGGGTCTTATTATGTTATAATAAAGTCTCAGTTTCGCAGATTTAGATATTAGTTTGCTCTTAAATAGAGCTAGGAAGACAAAATATGCTTTATTACCTAGAATAATTCTCTCTCTAATTTCTTCTTCAATTGTGTTGTCGCCATTTACAACTGATCCAAAATATTATAAAGATCTCATTTCTTCTATTCTCTCGTCGTTTATAATTAGGTCTTGTAATCTGCTTTTACCTTTTACACATCTGAGATATTTACTTTTCTGCATATTAGTTACAAGCCACATTTTTATAGCTTCACTTTTTAGTTCTTCAAATGTTTCTATTAATGTATTTTTGTCCTTGATGTTATTAGGATGTCATCGGCATATGTAATACATTGTTTTATTCTTGTTGATATGTTTCCTCTTAATTTCAACTGTTTCAATACAGAGTCTATCACTATACTAAACAGAGTTGCAGATAAGGGATCACCTTGCTTGACTACACCTTCTACATCGAATTCATCGAATTTATCAGGATGTCATCGGCATATGCAATACATTGTTTTAATCTTGTTCATATGTTTCCTCTCAATTTCAACTGTTTCAATACAGAGTCTATCACTATACTAAACAGAGTTGCAGATAAGGGATCACCTTGCTTGACTCCACCTTCTACTTCGAATTCTTCACTCAGTTCCCTGTTAATTTTGACTCTTCCTTTATTGTTGGTTAAGGTTATCATAATTAGTCAGATTAGTTAAATGGTACTTCATATGATTTTAAGACATCTATTACTTTGTTCCTGTGCACTGAGTCAAATGCATGGGTAAAATCTATAAACAAGTTGTAGAGTCCAATATTAAATTCATAGCTATTTTAAAAAATGTGTCTTACTATAAATATATTATCTATAGTTGATCTATTGGCTCGGAATCCCATTTGATATTCATGAAGTTTGTATTCAATGTATTCCAATAGCCTTTTGTTTAGTATTATAGCAAGTATTTTATATGCAATGTTTAGGAGTGTTATTGGCCTGTAATTATCACAATTTAATCTAGCTCCCTTTTTGAAAATTGGGCACACTATACCTTCATTCCAATGAGTTGGTAACTTTTCATCATTCCATACACTTAATATCAGCTTGTGCACCTTCTGTTTCAATGTTCTCCCTCCATTTTTAATTATTTCTGGAAGTATGTTGTCTGATCCTGCAGCATTATTTGTTTATATATTATCTATCTAAAATCCATAGCTCTGAGAGCCTTCTACAGCATGTATCTGATTCAAAATTTAACTACCTACATCAATTCTAAATTTGTGGGTAATGAAAAAAATATTATTCCTCCTGGACAATATAACTTATCTACTTTACGATCTGATCTTTCTAACACTGTATTGCTATCTCAAAACTCTGTAATACACAGAGTGGAGAATGTATCTACCAAAGAAACAGTAGACCTAAATACTATGGGCGAATTTCTAGGTTTCGCCAACAATAGCAAATTAGAAGCAGGTATTAGGCACATAGGTACATTTATACGAAAATGCGTGGCTATAGAAACATTGAATATGCACTGCAACATTGATAAAGGAATGATTATTATCAAAGGTGAAGAAAGTTCAGTTGGGTGCCACAAGGAGACAGGTATCATTGCTACAATTAAACCAAATTCAGAATTTATGGAAACTATCATCTATTCCCCAATCCCACCAGTCTATTCAACTGTTTCTCTTGATAAAGTTAATTACATAGAGATAACAATTACAAATTAGAAAAATGAGATCATCGATTTTATTGGTACTAATACCACAGCAATAATATAAATTAATATTTTAAATAAATACCAATTAAAACTATCGAGAGTTATGAGTTGCAGTCATTTCCTCCAAACAGGAGGATATTTGCTAACCTCAATGAACCGAATATAGATATTCAACTTCACATTACAATAGGGGACGTTTTTATTGATCCACATAGATCGGATTTGTATATAAAATTTGACATTTTCAACAAAAGTAATGGTGGAGAATATCCCCCTACTGCTAATGTAAAACTGATAGTTAATTTTGTTTCATTTTCGTTCTCATAAATTGAAATCAGAAAGCATGGTACAGTCATACACAAAATTGAATATCCTCGAATTAATCCATTATAGTGGGATTATTAAAATTATCCAAATCATAGGGTGTATATTATAAAGTTGATGGGTTGAAAGCTGGAACAAAAATTCAAGCAAAAAGTCACACAGTACTGTTCCCCATGAGATAGCTATTTGGCTTTTTCTCTGATTATCAATAAATTATGTTGAAAGGTGGTATCATATTTCGCAGAACAGCCAATGATCATAATTCAATAATGAGATACAAAACTTTGAATCCAGATGGAACACCCAATGATGCTACTTTACCCGAAGCTGCAAAATGTGTGATTCAGTCTATGGAGTTACGCATGCCTATAGTTGAATAAGAATAGAATTATGCTCTCAAATACAAAGCCAACATTTTGAAAAATCCTCAAATTCCGATACAATTTTATACATATCAATGCATACAGAAGCCAGTGGAGGGTAAATTCTTTGAATTCGATATTACTTATCAGTTTCAATCTTTACAATAGGATATGCCAGAGTTTGTAGCTGTATTGTTTCAGACAGGGAGAGATGACAATCAGGAAAAAAATAGCAGCCAGTTTGATAATTTGTAAAATTTAAAATGTATATCTGAAGAATGGTCGAAATGAGGTATTCCCACGTGAAAATTACAATTTAAACATTGATCAAGATAATTTAAAATTATATGAGCATTTAGGGCATTTAAGAGATTAACGGAAGGAAACATCGATATGTATTATAACCCAGACGAGTTTATAATTCACAGACCAATGTTTTTAAAAAATGCATCAAAAGAAAATTGGTAGTTATTAATGATTGAACAAATATTAAGTTAATATGTGAGTTTCATGAAACTTTGCCTGAAAATACCATATGAAATGCAATTTTATTTGTAGAGAAATCATACATATATGATGTAAAGAATGAAAGAATGATAGAACAATTTTAATTTTTATACTATTTAATACTATTATATTTTTTTATTATTTTACTTTAGAGCAAAATTTAGCCTTAGGGCTACTCTACACCTCCTAACTCTACAATAAATATTACAATAAGTAAGAGAAATGTTTAAAAAATTTATTCATGAACATTTATCACATGGTTTACTTGTGTTACAGTGTCCATATTCCTAGTATGGACATTGCAATCTAATATTTGCAATTTATTATCATCCCTATTGAGGGCTATATAGTTCCTTTTTATTGTATGCACACTTCCAAGTTGTTAGTCAGATGATATGAATACCTCTTTATTGTTTCTTTTCAAATAAACATTCTTTAAAATCTATTATAAAATTTCTTATACATGGTCAGTAGATATACTTTGTATTTTCTACGCCACCCCTTCAAACCAAGGAACTAGTATAGGTTACGTCGACATCTATATGGCTTCTAAGGTAGTTGCGGTATGTTCTATCCCACACCCTAAATCCAAGACACTAGCATAGGTTTTTTTTCGCCATTTTTTGAAACCAAGGTGCTGGCATAGGAGTTTTTGTTAAAGTTACAACTTTTAAGATAGTTGTGAAAAAAATGTTGTTAGCTAAGGGATTCGAAATCCAGACAAATAAGGTTAAGACAAAATTGAAATCCGAACAAGCACTAAGACGAAATTGAAATCCAGACAACTAAGGTTAAGACATTGTTGATCAGAAAAACAATATATGGTGCAAAGGTAAAAACGTAGCTGCTATACTTAGATATGAAAAACCTACTAACGCTATTGAAAGACATGTTGTTGAAGAAGATAAAATTACTCTCGAACAGCTAGAGGCATCCCGGAAATCATGATGCCTGGAACAACCTCATACTATTTTCATTAACGAGTCAGGTTTGTATTCGATTATATTAAGCTCTAAGAAAAGAAAATGTAGAGAATTTAAACTATGGGTTACATGTAAAGAGTTACCAACTATAAGAAGATCCGGTGAATACAAACTCACTTAACCTAATGATGTTCAAGAACTTGTGTCAAACTTTCAACGTCAACTGCAACTCAAGGACGAATAATTAACAGAGAAAGATAAACAACTTACGAAAATATCAAATACAATCAACACACTTAGCAAGAACCTGTTTAAAAGAGAAAGTGTTCTCCAAGCAGTTGAACCAAAGAAACAGATGTATGTTTGATGAGTTCAACCAAAAAGTCTTATTATTGAAAATGAAAAATAAATATCCGTTTAAAAATAAACACAAGAATTAGTATGTCAGAATTATTCACGTTTAACTATCAAGAACTATTAATATTAGTTGATCAGAAAAACAATATATGGTTTAAAGGAGTGGATGTTGCTACGATACTTGAATATGAAAAAAACAAGTGATGCTTTAATTACACACGTTGATAAAGAAGATATGAAAATGCTTTCGGAAATTAATGCGTCGGAAAATCCGACACTTCATTCACCCACAATTTTCATAAACGAGTCGGGTTTGTACTCACTCATATTAACTTGAAAGGAACCGAAAGCGATAGAGTTTAAACGATGGGTTACACGTGAAGTGTTACCAACTATAAGAACATCTGGTGAATACAAACTCACCAGACATAATGATGTTCTAGAACTTTTGTCAAACTTTCATCGTCAACTGCAACTGCAAACCAACACCACGAATCGATAGCTCTTGTTCAGAGGATCTAAAATATATATACATTTATATATCTAGCATTAATAGTTTCTGAGTTATAAGCCAAAAATATTGCAATAAATGAGAGGAAAAAGTGTTGCCATCCCACATACTTTGATTGGTTCAATATTATAATTTTATATACACAGATGGCAACACTCCTTCAAACGGGTTACTTTAAAAAATGGGAGAATTAACCCTCTATCACTAACCGTTCCGGAGAAATCGCCAAATCACTAGATATTATGTTTGGATTTTCCCGCGTTTAAATTGAGTAAACATTAACTGCGGAGGATGTAGTTGAATGATCTTTCAATAGATAGCAGCACAACTTATTAGTTCTAAACATTGCTAATATATGGTGCAACATGTAGAGGTATTTGGAAGTATATTAGACCGATTTGAAGCATTATTAGTTGGGTACGTGTTAGCCGTGTTAGCCGAGCGTTAGCCAAAGGTGTAGGTTCGAATCCTGCTCTCGGAAGAAGGAAATTCACTCCCTCCTCTACGAGCCAGTAGAGTGAGTTGCTGTGCGAAAAGTCCAGCAGAGGAAGTCAGAGAGAGAAATTCTGGGTACATCCCAAGAACACCCGCCGAAATGCGATTGAGAAAAAAAAGGGATGTACGGCGGTTGATTTTGCAAAAATGTTTGATAAGTTTTTAAATTGGATTGTGTAGATGGTTGCATAACAAAAAGGAACATCGCGCCAAATTCAAAGGGCTGTATTGATGACTGCATAAAGAAATGTTTTTTTTTGTTTCTATAAGACATTTTGGCAATCCGACATCAGATTTGGGTAGGCCATCCATGCATTGCGGGTTGCATATTTTCAGGGGCTGGTGTTGCGTGGTTGCATACATCTGCTATTCCAGGGGCAAATCGAAAAAATTTAATAGCTTTCTTGTTCATGAAACGATTTTAAGAATTCAAACAAATATCAAATGAGAGTTAAAAATACTATTTTTCTAAAGTGTTGTTTGATGCATAACTCTAAGGATAAAATTATAAAAATTTTATTATCTTCACTGTTTATGAACTGATATCAAAGAGAGTTAAAAATACTATTTTTCTAATGTGTTGTTGGATGCATAACTCTACCGATAAAATTATAAAAACTTTAATATCTCTATAAACCAAATCTAATATTATAATTTTTAACCATAAAGTACATTTACATTTTGGAATTTTGATAATGATTTTTTTTCACTTCTTAGACTCATTTTTAGAGAATAATTGGTGCATTATGTATCCATTTTCAAGATTTTTTAATCCTTCATATTTCACACTTTTTAATGTTTTTTAACACCTGCTCTGTATCGTCATTGTATCTTTGTGGTAGCAGAGTTTTGTATTTGTCATTTAAATGTACTAATACCCTTTCACCAGTATATTGTGTTTGGATTAATTTCCAAAGCGTAATCTCGTACTGTTTATTTTTCTCAAGCTCTTGTAAACGAAGAAATCTTAGCACTTAAATATAATTCTTTTTGTTTACGTAGGACGCCATTCATATTTATTTTATAGAAAATTTTCCTTTATGAATACAATTCATAAAAGTCAATAGAAAACATAACTCAATTAAATCTCTTGAGTCACTTTTTCATTCTTGGAATCATATGCAAAGTTTTTCTGACCAATTAGAATAGTATTGCATATAGTATTAGAGCTTCTGCAAAATCTACAACAATCTCTGTATTTGTTCTTTTGTTTACCGATATGTTTTCTTATACTACAATTAACTACATATATTGGCCTATTATTAATAAATTCTTCTGGCTCAAAGTACATTTCTGTGTTTCTATATGTTATTCTTTTGAATGCAGTATAATCTTCATACATCTTGAAATAATCATTATTAATTATATATAAGATTTTTTTTTCTTTGGGAAACACTTCGTTTCTACCATTTTTCAAATATATGTTCTTTAGTATCTTTAGTTTGATCTTGACTTCCATTAGTTTGGAAGGTTACAATTACAAAATCAGGTATGTCAAATTGTCTCGAGTTAAATTAAGTAGTTATATCAAACTCGAAGAATGTGCCTGTTACTGCTTTTTGAATTCATTGATATGTGTTAAATGAATACATGGTTTTTGGTTCTTTTAATATATCTAACTTTAACTTACTCTCATAGTTAGGTTCGTATACAACTATAGGCATTCTTATCTCCATACTGCTTATTATTATTTTCCCATTATGAGCCACAGCTGCACCAGCCCCACTACCAACCCATTTGTACAAAACATCATTATGGTTATTAGTTTTAGTAAATGATATTCTCAATCCTCCTTTCCACATTATATTTTTGTAATCACTTAAAAATCCTGGTATCAACCTTAACGGAAATAAAATAGTAAACTATTTTTTCATGCCTAACTTGTCATCTGTTTCGAAACCGTCTTGTTTTAAGTATAGAGCTTCTTGTTTAGAGATTTTTAAAGTTCCAATTACTGTTGATGTTATTCCAGGCAATTATATCTGATCTATAACAACTCCATGCTTTCTAATTTCTATTTGAGAGAAGAAGAACGGAAAATAATTATCTACTAATTTTATTGTTTCATTTGCGCCGAATTTTCCAATCAGCTTATGCACCTAAAACTTCAAATTTCATATAACAATCTGCATTGTGAGGATGAATAAAGCCATCCCCAACTTCAAAATCGAACTCAATATCTTCAATAGGCTCATTCAAGTTGTTAAATGTTCGTCTGTTTGGTGTAAAACTTTGCAATTCACAACGCTGGATATTTCCAATACTATCCATTTATTATATAGAAAATTAAATGTTTGTTTATGATAACACAGTTATAGTAGCTCCACAAAAGTCAATAAAATTATCATCCTCATCCTTTATTTTTATTTCAATTTCATCAATTTTATTTTTTGTTTTAGGAAAAAATAATGCATAAGAAGGCTCATAAATTATTTTTTCTTTAATCTATATATTTGTTGTAAATGAATCAATAACTCCTGTTTCTCTGTGAGTATAATCAGTATTTTTAACAAAGAAACCATCAGCCACATTACAGTGAATATTGATTATGTCGAAAGGGTGGAATTTTTGGTATATTACTTCTAATATGTGTGCTGTTCGTCTCTAATACCAAACCGAGTTCAAACCCAAGAACTGTACCTATGTCTTCTATTGTAATGTTGTTATCGTCTGTTGTTATTTCTACTCTATTTTTTAAATGGTTTTCTGATAGCGTAATATTTATTATTGAAATTCTAAATATTCATTAAGGCTCTTTATGTTATATTGCCCTTCTGGAACAATAACCTCTCTATCACCATATTTAAATCGGTTTCTTCCTTCTCTAATATTTGAGGTTAAGTATGTACTATAAAAGCCAGCTAACCATATACTTAAATCATTATTACTATTATTTAGTTCATAGTGAAGTCTTCTTTTCAATATCGAAATATCACAACTCAATTTCAAAACTTTACTCATCTTTATTATATAACAAGTGGATAAGTTTGATTTGCCTAAGGATATTCCAATAGAGAAAGTAATTAAGTTAATTGAAGACACCATTCGAAAATTACAATACAATTTAAAAAAGAAATATAACAAATTAAGACTTGTTAAATACACTTACTACAGCTTAATCACTTTATCGGTACTATTGTCTGCAACAACAGGTTTTATCAATGTATTTATTCCTGTTACTGTTCATTCAATTATAGCAACCTCTTTGGCTACTGGCAGTGCGATTATAACAGGTATATCTTCCAACCTTAACATTAGCCAAAAGAAGCATGAATATTAAAACGTTGTGTACTGTGTCGCCACGTTTAAAGAACAACTAGAGGTGATAATAACATTAAATGGAGATATGGATGAAGGTTATATTAAAGATGTTATCACTAAAATTAAAGAAACACTTAAGACAATTCCTATACAATAAAATGGGTAAGATTAAGAAAATTGTTAATTGGGATGTGCAGGAGATGATTAGAGAAAAATCAATTTTAAAGTGAAATAGGGAATTACTGCCTGATAATATACGTTGTCTTATTGTAGGTTCTTCGGGTTGTGGTAAAACCTTTATTTTATTTTATTTTCTATTACAAACAGGTTAGTTACCCAACAATTATTTTTATATATATTCCAAAAGCATGGATCAAACCAAATATCAACAGCTACAGCAACGATTTGAAGAATCCGAATTAAGGTTTAATAAAAAAATACCAACATTCTTAACCAATAATGATTCAATTTTGCCTATTGACGAATGTGAAAATTACTCAATTATTGTATTTGATGAATTCATCTTAGAGAACCAGAACAATATTATAGATTATTTTACAAGAGGACGACATAAACATTTAGCCTGTTTCTCTCTTGCGCAGACATATTCCAAAGTACCAAAACAACTAGTAAGAGATAACGCTATTTTTTTGTGTATATTTCGACAAGATGATACAAATCTCAAACATGTGTATAATGAGTTTGTTGGAAGAGATATGTCTTATGATAAATTTAAAAAGATATGCTCTACTTGTTAGAAAGACGATTATGGTTTTATAGCAATTAATAAAAAAAAGGAAGGTAACCAATGGAAAATAACGAAACAAAATTGAAAAAATAATAAACATCTAACAAATCAACGTATAAACATCAACGTGTTAATATGAAACTTTTATGGTTCTAACCATAAACGTTATTACATATATTTTCTACACGACTATCATTGTAATAGATGTTAGAATTGTATTAATGGTGTAGGTGGCACACCTCCATAAGAATCAAATACATACATAACCCCATTATATTTTCAATAGCATATCCAATGTGTTCCAACTTTCTCAGACTTATACAAATTAACAACTCCACACTCGAATTGCGTAATTTGTTTAGGTAATGTATCGCTCATAAATACGCCTCTAAAATGTTTAATATTTACCTTGTTAACCAACCTCTCAATATCAAAGTTGGTTAAAGGTTTTAGTTTTTTTGTCTTTCATCTATGTGCACCGGAACCTTGTTTTTCCTCCATCGCTAGGCTATGTCCATTTTGTTCTTCTAATTGTTGTTTGTTCTTTTTAGCATATATAACTGTTTTAGCTATTGCAGCCGATCCTCCAGCAAGTGAACCAACAGCTCCGAATGCTACAAGTATGGCTGGTTTTGTAAAAATAAAGCCTCCAGTTTGATCCTTTGGAGAAATCTTGAGCTTTATCATCTGCAGTGTAGTTAACAATAAATGCATTAATTTCCCTTCTTTAGTCTTTTTAATCTTATCGTTAAGTTGGTTTTTGGTTAGTACATGATCAATTTTCATAGTAACAAGTTCGTTGTGAGGAATATTAAAATTAGCTCCTTTAATCGAACACATTCCTATATATTAGATAGAAAAACTTTACAAACCCCATTCTGATTTTAAACCTAAACCTAAATTCACCTTAGCCTTCATCGCTAAAGCAGTTCCTAAAGCAGCTATTTTTTTCAGTAATTAGCGTACAGTCTTTATCAAATACTAATTCCCATGCTTTATTTTCTAATTCTTTGTATTCAATATGTCTTGAGGCTGTATCTAGATTGTCTCTGTAGAATATATCGTGTGTTCTTTACATGCTTCGTCTATTGGATTAATACCTTTATCTCCTCTTTCTAATCGTTGTTGTAGCTTGGTTCCAGGGCCGCAATATCTAATCCCGGGTATATGTAATTTAAATGGAAGTTTATTTATCAAATCATTCACTAATCCTTTAAACTAACTAACTAACTAACTCTCTAGCCTTCTTAAACCCGAAGGTTCATGGCTGCAGCAACACAGGCCTTCCATGTTTCCCTATTTTGAGCAAGTTCTATATACTCTTTTCCATCCCTACCGATTTCCCTTAGGTCCATCTCAACGTTGTCCCTCCATCTTCGTCTTGGCCTTCCTACAGGTCTCTTACCATCAGGTTTCCCAACAAGAATCCTGTAAACTCCTCGTTCCTCTCCCATTCGTGCCACATGGCCTGCCCACCTAAGTCTTCTTGATTTAATTATTCTAATAATATCTGGACATGAATACAAATTATGTAGTTCTAAATTATGTAACCTTCTCCACTCACCTGTCTCCTCATCCCTTTTAGGTCCAAATATTTTTCTAAGGATCTTATTTTCAAATACTCTCAATTTATGTTCCTCTTTCAATGTAAGGGACCAAGTTTCACATGCATATAATACTACAGGCAAAATTACTGTTTTGTATATTTTAACTTTTAGTTTCTTAGATATTAAACGAGAAGACAAAAGTTTATGAAGAGAGAAGTAACATGCATTTCCTGAATTAAGCCTACTTTTTATTTCCTCTTTAATATAATTTTCATTTGTTAATATTACTCCTAAGTATTTGAATTTGGAAACTGGTTCAAACGAGTTGTTATCAATAATTAGATTTTGATTATTACCTAACACTTGGTTTCGGCCTGTAAGCATATATTTAGTTTTCTCTTTGTTAACTTCCAAACCTATCTCTTTAGCAGTTTTGAAAAATATTTTAGCATTATTCTTAATTGTATTCACATCATCCCCCAGTAAGTCTACATCATCTGCATATGCTAACAACTGAGTCACACCATTTAATTTTAGTCCTTCTTTAGTTTCTTTTACCTTCCTAACAGCATATTCTAAGGCAAAATTAAAGAGCAATGGAGATAATGCATCTCCTTGTTTTAACCCATCATGAATTGTAAATTTGTCAGACATATTAATACCCACACGAATTTTACTTTCTGTTTCACTGGTGCATACTTTTATCATACTAACAAGCTTCTTAGGTATTCCAAACTCAACTAATATATTATATAGTTTATCTCTTTTGACTGAATCATATGCTTTTTTGAAATCAATGAATAGCTGATGGACATTTTGATTATATTCCCACTTTTTTTCAAGTGTCTGTCTGATGTGAAAAATTTGATCTGTAGTTGATCTGTTACGTTTAAATCCACATTGATAATCACCTATAATTTCATTAGCATATGGGGTTAGTCTTGTTAAAAGAATGTTAGATAATATTTTATATGTTGTTGAGAGTAGAGAAATTCCACGGTAATTATTGCAGTTCATTTTATCACCTTTTTTAAACACAGGAACAATTATGGATTCTTTCCACTGTTGAGGGATTTCTTCTTTATTCCATATTAAACAGATTAATTTATGAATTTGATACATTAATGAATTTCCACCATATTTAATTAACTCAGCTGGTATTAAATCAATGCCAGGTGCTTTGTTATTCTTTAGCCTTTTAATAGCATCTTTAACTTCAGTCAAGTTGGGTTCTGGAACTAAAGGTTCTGCTGTGTGTACTTCATTCACTTCTGATTTATCTCCTACATGGACATTTAAAAGGTCATTAAAGTAGTTCTTCCATCTATTTAGAATATCGCTTGGGTCAGCTAGAAAATCACCGTCTTTATCTTTTATAAAGTTTACTTTGGTTGCCACCCCTTTCTAAACTCATTTACACCTTTATATAAATCTCTGATATTTTTATTTTTGCTGTTTGTTTCAATTTCGTTAATTTTGCTTTTCAAGTAATCTCTTTTTTTACTTCTAAACGTGCGGTTAACTTCTCGCTTTATTCTATTATAATTGTTTAGATTTGTATCATCAGAGTTATTTAACCACCTAAGTCTAGCCTGATTTCTTATTTCTATTAGATTATGACATTCATTATCAAACCATGGCTTACTTTTTCTCGGTTTATGGTATCCTATACTTTCTTTAGCTGCTGATTCTATTGCATTACGTATGTGCTCCCAATTCTTATTTACGTCTGTTTCATTTATATTTTCATCATCATTTAAATCCTGCAAAACATCAAATCTATTTGACAGTTTAATTTGGTAATCTTTCTTAATTCTTTCATCAGTAAACTTTCCTGTATCAAATTTTAGAACTTTTAGATTTTGTTGCTTATGATTTATCACTGAGAGTCTTTCTCTTAATTTAGCAATTACTAAATAATGGTCACTAGCACAGTCAGCACCTCTATGTGTACGAACGTCAATTATACTAGTATGCCTTCTCTTATCAATGAGAATATGATCTATCTGATTGTGAGTTTTACCATCTGGAGAAGACCAGGTATATTTATGGATATCTTTATGTTTAAAAGTGGTACTTTTCACAATTAAATTCTTTGAGGTTGCAAAAGTAATCAATCTTATACCATTATCATTACTTAATTCATGAAGACTTTCTTTACCAATCGTGGGTTTAAATGTCTCTTCTTTGCCAATTTGTGCATTACAGTCACCTAACAGAATTTTCATATCATACTGAGAAAATTTATCAAAGACCTGTTCTAACTCTGCATAAAAATCATCTTTAGTATTATCATCTTTATCTTCCGTTGGTGCTTGTATGTTTATTAAAATAATTTTACACCACCTACCCTGTAAAACTGCATATGATATCCTATCATTAATAAATTCTACTGTTTTAAGAGCCGATATAATTCTATTATTTATGAAAAAGCCTGTTCCAAAATTATGATTTTCAGTACCACCATAGAAAAAAGTATAATTTTTAGTTTTACAATTCCCTTCTCCTGGCCACCTAACTTCCTGGACAGCTACTACATCTAATTTATACTTAACTATCTCATTAACTGTACACTGAAATGCCCCAGGCCGGTAAAGGCTCAGAACATTCCAGGTGCCTAATTTAATATCCTTATTCCTAACGTAGATCTTATCCTTAGTCCAGAGACCTCCCAAAGTAGTCCCCACCCGGAGATCCGAACGGGGGACTATTTTACCTCCGGAATATTTTACCTTGGGAACATCCATGGCCTTATATTTCTGTTTCTTGACATGTCTTTTTACAGTGCAGAGTTGTCAGCTCTACGCCTAACCCCCAATATGAATGGAGGAACTACTACACAAGACAAACACAAACGCATTAGACAGCACAACTACTACACAAGACATACACAAACACATCACAACAAAATATAAACACAAACACACCACAACTACTACATAAGACAAACACAAACAAATTAGACAGCACAACTACTACGCAAGACAAAACCAACATACTAGACAGCACAACTACTACACATACATACTAGACAGCACAACTACAACACAAGACACATACATACACACCACCGATACTACACAAGACAAACAGAAACACATTATACAGCATAACTACTACACAAAATAAACACAAACACACTAGGCACTACAACTACTACACAAGACAAACCCAAAAACACTACACAGCACAACTACTGCACAAGACACACAAACACATAACAACCACTACACAAGATAAAACACAAATGCACAACTACTACTACACAAGATTATATAGATTATATATACACACATACACACACATACATACATATACATACACATGCGCATACATACATATATATACATATATATATATACATATATACACACATACACACATACATACATATATATATATACACATATACACACACACATACACACACACACACACACACATATATATATAGGAATTCTAACAGTATAGCGAGATGAGAGAGACAACGCAACTTATCAATAAAAAAGAATTAATGTCTTTATTAAAACGAACCATGTGGAGATAAACTCGTAATCAAGAAGTAAATTTAGGCAGTAAACGGCCACTCTAAATAAAAGACAAACACAAAACACCATACATGAATATAATACTAATAATAATAATTATTATTATTATTATATATGTATATATATGTGTAGTGTTTTCGGGCGTTTTAATGTGACTGCCCCCTTACAATATTTTGTTGCCAGCCTTCCGCCCCCCCCCCAGTCACATATCCCTGGCGCCGTCACTGGTTGGAAGTAAATTTATTAGGACGAGGATAGTAACATTAGCTGTTGACAGTGTTGCACCAAAGGACGTGATGTGTGCTACTGTTTGTATAAATTATAGGAAATTTAAGCAAAAAATTATAATTGTTGAGACTTGAGAGTTGTTTCCTTCATTTGATCGTAGGAAGAGGTTTTCTGAGACAGAGTGGGATTATTTTACACATACATGAGAAAGGGTGGTTGTTTAAAGATAGAGACGTATTTTGCACATTTTCACTAATCCTTTACCATATTTTTTATTATCTCAAAATCTTGGGGGTAGAGTGTTCAATATCCTAATCAATTATCCTATACCTCTTGGATCGTTTAGTATAAATTGCGAAAGGTTAGAGTTGATCATGTGCATTATGCCCACTTTCAAATTGCAAAAGTTAGTATTACCTGCTTTTGCTTCCCCATCAATAACAATCAACCGATCTATTAATTTTCGCAACCCGTCCATCCAAATATCTTCTTTAGGAAGTTCTGTGTATTGTTTAATACCTTTACCACTTTTCTTCCCAAATAGGGTTTAAGTACTTATCATATTTATATCCATAACTCGATTTAACTCTTTTAGATGATGGATTGCTGTTTTGGTACTTACCGTTTGTAAGTAATATAATTTGTTTATAGTTTTGATGATCGTCTTTTGTGGTAGTATGTTTGAACTCATATTTATTTTCCACTATCATTTTTGTTGTTAATAACATCATTAGACCATATGTTGCTGTAAATGCTTCATTATGGACAAATATGTTATTACCATCTATATGTACCTCTTTATCTCCAATTGTATAATAACCAAGTTTGCCTTGAACCTCTTGTAAACCAAAGGTATAATCGCGAACACGTTTCGGTTGATGTATGTAATGAGCTATTGTTTTAGAAATTGTAAGTTTTGGTTCTTGAGAGATTGGGGAGAGATTTCTACTTCACTTTGTAATCTTGGAAGTTCCTTTAGTTGAGGTGGTGTGCTTTCTTCAGACATTGTCATTCAAAAGTTGTATCTGATGGTGATGCAGGATAATACAAGTTCTCTCTAGCAACAGGAACAAGTTCTGTTATTAGGTTTTTGTTTTGTTCTGTAACTTCTTAAACTCTAAGTTACAAGAAAAAATTGAAGATCATTATATTATGCACAAAGAAACAAATTTGCTAATTATGAAGAAATAAACTATAAACTTGTTGTGTCGATTGAAAACTAAAAATCGTAGTAGAAAAACAATCTTCAGAATATTTGGTCTATCTAATGGTTACAGATTTCTCTATAATTGTAAAATAATATATATGGAAATAAACCCTGATAAATACTTCATAAACATATTTTTAAACGAAACTCTAATTGAAGCCTTTCCTTTTTATTTCAACAAAAACAATATAATCACGTTTGAACCAAATAAAAATGCTGCTGTGGCAGAAGAACAATTATTGTTTGTTAATATGTATATAGAGAGAATTTATATAATTTTCAATTAAATAAAGAGTAATGATTATTTTGTTAAGTGTAAGAAGCATACTGATAAAGAGAAAGATACTATTAGAATTAAACAAAGGAAAAATGGAAAAAATATAATGAAAAACGTATGTTCTGTATGTGATAGTACAAAGACACAGTTTGTAAGAAAGAAGGATTGACTAGTAGAAGGTAAAGGTGTTAAAGAAGGTATCATCGAAGAAATACATCAGCCATCAAGGAAGAACTTTAAAGATTAAACATTAAAACAAATGGAGTAGATGATTTATGGCAAGCTGATATTGTTGAGATGGACAGTTGGAACGTTAAAAAATGTATCAAAATTAAATAAAGGTTATAGGTATTTACTAACAGTGATTCATGTGTTTTCTAAGTATGAGTTTTCTTTCCTGTTAAAGATAAGACTGTTGTTAATGTTGCAAACGCGTTTGAATTAGCATTATAGAATAGACATCCTAACAATTTACAAGGATCAAGGTAAAGAGTTTTATAACAATGACTTTTAAAAGTTGATGGAAGATTATAACATTAACTATTACTCTACTTGCAGTGGTAAGAACGCTTTTGTTGTTGAACGGCTTAACAGAACACTTAAGCAGAACATCTGGAAGCGTTTTATTACTCAAGGAAATTATAAATGGTTAGAGATATTAAAAAGTTTTGGTTAGTGAGTATAACAATGGAGTCCATAGAACAATCGGTATGAAAAATGTAGGGGTTAATAAGAAAAATGAGCAAATGTTGTTAGAGAGTGTGTATAAGCAGAAGTACCGGACTCTTTAGTGCAAGTACAAGGTTGGAGATAAAGTTAGAATAAGCAAAACAAAAGTAATGTTCGAGAAAGGTTATCTAACTGGTAAACAGAGGTGTTCGAGGTGTACGAGACAATACCATCTAACCCACCGACCTACAGATTAAAAGAATTTAAGTGGGGAGTATGTTGAAGCTTTGTTCTATCAACCCGAACTGCTTAAAACAAAATATCCGAATGTGTATTTGATAGAAAAGGTGCTTAGAAAAAAATGGCGATCAAGTGTATGTTAAATGGTTAGGTTTTGATAGTTCTCATAACTCGTGGGTTAGTAAAGCAAGTGTAGTTATGTAAATTTAATTTATGGTATTAACCATAAAGGCCTTAATGCTAAAACAACACTACTCATCGTCACCTACACCTTCTGTTTCTTCTTCGCTTTCTTCGCCTATAAATTCCATTTTGTGAAAGCTCCTATTACTACTCAATTTGATTGTACTTTCATAAACAAGATAAGTTGCTCTTTAAACTTGTTAATTACTTTTCTGGTTAGTTCATCAAATACTTCGATATATCTATCTGGTAGAAACAATTTGTAATCAAGTATGTAAACAACAACCTTAGTGCCTATTTTAGTTTTTTGTTGTTCAACCCTTTTGATTAGTAATTTTGTGTTTAGTGGAAGTTCATTTAGGTTTTTGTATTGGGTAGTTGGTTTACTTACCTTGTTTAGCTTAGCGGTAATAGAATCCTAGCTCCTATTTATTACATAAATAAAAATAATTTTCCATTTCATTTTTCTTTCTATCTTTTGGTTTTTCAATTTCGAATTAGCACCTTACATCTACTTAACTCAATAATTGTATGGTAACATCTGAACTTTTACCCGGCGCGCCATCAGGATAAAATTACTTATACTTTTTTAAGCTTCAACCATCGCGTTTTAGGGCAAAATAACCATAAAACAAAGTATGTAAAGTTATCGCCTAATCAAGGTATGTTGGAAGATCTACTTTGTCCTCACCACTTTCATTATCGATGCTGTCATCTTCATAATCACTCACTTCATTATGAGAATCTAATGGGTATAAAGCATATCTTATACCGCGTCTACATATCGGGCAAGTGTTTTGGTTTTGTAGCCAGGTTTTTAAACACGGTTCGCAGTATATATATTTGCAAACGGTTTCCACCTTATGCGCTCTTCGGTTAACAAACAAACACTACAAGTCTCTCTATTTTTACCAATTCTTTAAACATGCCACTATTGAGTCACTCAATCATAATTTCAGATTCTTTATGTTTATGTACTAATACAGACCAACTAATCTTATTTGTAAACTCCATAATGAATTCCTCAGAACGTTTTTGGTTATGGCAAACAGTGGTCCAATCTACTTTATCTTTATAGTCTCGAATAAACTGTTCGCTTAACGTTTGATATCTGCAAAGTGTCCACCATGTATCAGTATTAAACTTACTACTGAACTCTCTAAGAAACTCCTCTGATAGATTTTTTCTGCATGTTAGAATTACATGCCAACAAGATGGGTAGGTATATTTATCAGTAAACTCTCTAATAAAATCTTCAGACCCTTTTTGATAATTAATGAAATGTAACCAATTTAAATTTTCGTCTTGGAACTCCCTTATAAAATCCTCGCTTAGCTTTTGACTACACCCAATACTATGCCAATCAACTTTATGCTTGTACTCTCTTATAAAAGAATCACTAAACTTTTGGGAAACTGACATATCAGACCAATCTAATACATCTTCAAACGCTCTTATAAAGTCTTCTGACAGGTTAGAATGTGCTGATACTTTTCTCCATTTAGTGTTTTTAGTCCTAAGTACTTCCACTACATCTTGATCTTACTTCTTCATCGTCATAAAGCTTAACTAGTCTGTAGTGGGTAGGTTCTTCAGAAGCTTATTAATGGTGTTGTATTTTTGCTAGATTGTCTCTTGTTGATTCTGCACCAAAACAATCAGTTTATCCTTCTTAATTTTCTCAAAGTTTTATCGTCCATTCTGTGCGTAGGTATAGTTTTCTCCATTATAATCTCCTTTATTATATACTGAATAACGTTCCACTTCATTCTTGTCAGCCACATCAATTTTGTATTAGTACCATTTGCTTCTATCATAGAACTTTTATACCGTCGTTTTCACTTTTGTTGTTTTCACTTTTGTTATTATATGTTGTTATTTGATTTTGTAATGACCCCATAGTAGAAAATTTATTCCATCTGTTAGTGTGTATCGTTTATCGTCCTGGTAACTGAGTGCCAATTTTTTTTATCTCTATTGTGTACACTTCATGTTTATGGCTTCGGATGAGTCTCAAGGTTTTGTAAACTTCAGTTTGCTTATTCAAGCACCCTCTATAGATGTCGAATTTTAACTCGTTCATCACAACGCACTTTTTGATTCCTTTAGCTTTCTTCGTTTCTTTGTTATTGGATTTCATAGCATACATTTTTGCCCGCAGACAAATAGACTATGTCAAAATGGTTCCTGCGAGTTCGTCCTTCATATTACCTATTACCTTTTTGTAAACTTGTGGGATGTCATAGAGGTTGTTACCTGGATAGTCACTCGTATAAAAATGGTTAATCATCTGCTTCATATCTCTGTAAAAGCCGTTGGTCTTGATCTCATAAGTCAGTGAATAAGTGTACATGTAGCAGATCGAAACATCGTCTTGGTACTTGGGCTTTATAATGTTGTAATGGAAGTCGAGAATGCTCATACCAACATATATAGGTTTGTCGAACTTGATTTTAGTTTCGTTCATGTGTATCACTGGTGGTTGTTAGGTGTACATGGTCCTGCGCTTGAAGTTTGGTTTAGATACAAGCTTGTCACACATCTTCGAATTAGAAACTAGTCTTATATCAACTCTATAAACGTATGTTCTCCATTGTTTTTGCAAATACAGAGTTGGTCATGAGCTTATAGAAGTCTTTTTTGAAGTCGTTCTTGGATATCGTTCTCATTTGTGTGTTAAGGTCGATATACTTCTTCAGCCAGTCTGATTGTTCAAACTGAACTACTCTATGGATCTTTGTTAACTTGAACTATAGTTGTAAGCATTGTAGATTTCTGTAGTGGATAACATACTTCTGTTTGTTGTGCAGTGTTGTTAATAGCTTTTGATGTTGTGACCCTGGTGGACATTTGTTTTCAGGTGCTAATGGAAAGTCTTTATGATCGTCATGTAAGATTTGAGGATATTCCAAGTCAACTTCTAGAATGTAACCTGTTCTGCTTTCTTTAGATATGTCCTTATTGTCGAGCTGTTTGTTTTCTTTATCAGTCATCCATCGAAAGTCTCCGTAACGTAAATACTGCGACATGGCTCATCCATAGAGGTTATTTGCGTCAAGGTATGCAAGATACGTGAATTGTTCCTGATTGTTGTAGTCCTGCATGTACTTGTTATTGGCTTGAGAATATATTTTGCAACACTGGGAAATACCGCCTCTTATACCTTTCTCAATCATAATTACCATATAATAGTTTGTTAGCAAGTCAAGTTGAACACCCGTCATTTTCAACATCGCGTCCCAAGCTAAACCAGGACTTGTAAAATACCATGCTGGATCGAGATCATAGGTCTTCATGCATGTAGTTTTAAAGTTTTCAAACACATCAGCAAGTAATAGAACATCAGTTCTGAGATACAAATACTCACCCATATTATTTAACTTAAAGTGATTCCATACATTCTTTGCGTGATTATAGTATTCGTCTGAAATGTGGGTTTGTTGAAGAGTGTTGTAGAATTTGTCCTTAGGTGGTTACTTAGTCTCTTTAAACCTGTCTGGTGAATAAATGTAATCATATAGGTAAACACCTTTTCTAGATACTAGTTCTGACTCCTCATTTTCAAAGTACTTCTTCATAAAACTCATCTGATCAGTTGTTAAATTGTTGACTAAAGAAGCTAACGATAATGGAATAAACCTAAACTAGTCTACTAACCTCAATTTCAATTTGCCAACCTGCTTTGAGAAGGAGATATACTTTTCTTCGTTGTCTGGAATTAGATCTATATCGTCTTCTGTACAACCTAATTCCTTAACAAACAAATGAGAATCGTATCCAGAAAGGTTATTTAAAAAAAAAACTGGTACAAAAGTTGGGAGTTTTAGTTTGAGATTACAATTGTTACAAGCTGTAGCGATAAACAGTCCTGTGACATGATTGTGGTGGGCGACCTTATAGTTCTTGTAAACTGCTGCTTACAATAGAAACACTTCTTAGCTTTCTTAAACCTTCTCATGTCTCCTACTTGGTATTGAATTGGTTAATTGTTATTGTATACATCCGAAATCGTCTGAGCTTGTTTCATTAGACTTTAAATAAATTGTTTGGGTGCATTAGTACATCTATAGCTTCTTATTGTTTCAACAGTTACATACTTAACGACACAGTAGGAATAACCGCATGGCTCGTGCTTCTGGAATTAGGTCCTGTACTTGTTATTAGGGTCAGGTTGGCAAATATCTACGTTTCGTAGTGTTTAAGTAGTGGGGTTGATGCTATAACCAGCACCACTTATAAGTGTAGAAAAGGAGAGGCTATTTGATTGAACAATCCGATTTGCCTACACGTAAAACAATGGCAAGAGGGGCTTATACCCCAATTCTTCAGGTGTGATATGCCCTGATTTTTTAAGAATTTTGAATTCTAGTGTAGAAAAGGTGAAGCCTCTCAGACAGATTTGCCTACACTTAAAACAATGGCAAGAGGGGCTTATACCCCAATTCTTCAGGTGTGATATGCCCTGATTTTTTAAGAATTTTGAATTCTAGTGTAGAAAAGGTGAAGCCTCTCAGACAGATTTGCCTACACTTAAAATTATGTCAAGTTCCCATATCATCTTATTGTTTATAGTGTGTTTTTTCTGTCAAAATCCCAGGAGACCCAGTAGAGTGTGGTGCATAGCCCCATGGTTTTTATTGCCTTGCAATCAGGAGGCCTCTGGGTTTGAGTCCTCATAAAATATGAAGCCTCCCCTGATGGCAAAATGTTAATATTGTTGCCTTGTAAACAAAAGGCTTGGGTTTGAGTCCTGATAAAATATGAGATTGAAATACATGTGGCAAAATAATATCTCCACACGTGAGATTTTGAGAATAATTATTGTTAGTTGATATACAATTGATAGCTCCCAGATCTGAAAAACCTGGTAAAAAGTGTTTTACAACAGCATAAAAAGAGCAAAATTATTTTATATTGGGGATCACCCGGGCCTAGTTATTGCTGTTATAATTGTTTTGGCATAGTTCTGTTTTTTTTGGACCAAGAAATTTTATATAAATAAACTACAAAAATGCCAAAACAAAAATATTGCAATCAGTGTAATAAAAATATATCTAGTTCTCATTGGGCCAGGCACCGGCATATTTGCGACCGTAAGAAATGCAGAAAGGCCATGAAAATGTGTCCAAGATGCCACAAAATATTAAGCAAGGCATATTACAAATGGCATAAGTGTAATTCTTATGTACAGTCATCAACATTGCCCCCACAACCATCTACATCTGGTCTGAAAAGGAAGCATGAAGCACCTGTTAATGCTGGACCTGCAAAGCAGCCATGCTATGCACCACCTATCCATAGCAGTTTTAATGGCCAATTAAGGGATTACCGGTTTGAATCAGAGCCAAGATGTGGCATTAAGAATTTTTTGAACAGTGTAAATCCTGATGTGCAGGCAATTCTAAATGCACAAAATGGCTCTTATAAGCTGTCTCTCAAATTGTTTACACAATATAAGAAGCCAAATGGCACAAAATTTACACAGCCCCACATAACAGAAACTGTACCGGTATATTAAAATGCAAATTCAGACAAAATAATAAGCAGTTTGATAGATCAATTGAATATTAAACACTCTGAATTTGCATTTGAATATACCAGTACAGTTTCTGTTATGTGGGGCTGTGTAAATTTTGTGCCATTTGGCTTCTTATATTGTGTAAACAATTTGAGGGACAGCTTATAAGACCCATTTTGTGCATTTAGAATTGCCTGCACATTAGGATTTACACTGTTCAAAAAATTCTTAATTCCACATTTTTGCTCTGATTCAAACCGGTAATCCCTTAATTGGCCATTAAAACTGCTATGGATAGGTGGTGCATAGCATGGCTGCTTTGCAGGTCCAGCATTAACAGGTGCTTCATGCTTCCTTTTCAGACCAGATGTAGATGGTTGTGGGGGCAATGTTGATGACTGTACATAAGAATTACACTTATGCCATTTGTAATATGCCTTGCTTAATATTTTGTGGCATCTTGGACACATTTTCATGGCCTTTCTGCATTTCTTACGGTCGCAAATATGCCGGTGCCTGGCCCAATGAGAACTAGATATATTTTTATTACACTGATTGCAATATTTTTGTTTTGGCATTTTTGTAGTTTATTTATATAAAATTTCTTGGTCCAAAAAAAACAGAACTATGCCAAAACAATTATAACAGCAATAACTAGGCCCGGGTGATCCCCAATATAAAATAATTTTGCTCTTTTTATGCTGTTGTAAAACACTTTTTACCAGGTTTTTCAGATCTGGGAGCTATCAATTGTATATCAACTAACAATAATTATTCTCAAAATCTCACGTGTGGAGATATTATTTTGCCACATGTATTTCAATCTCATATTTTATCAGGACTCAAACCCAAGCCTTTTGTTTACAAGGCAACAATATTAACATTTTGCCATCAGGGGAGGCTTCATATTTTATGAGGACTCAAACCCAGAGGCCTCCTGATTGCAAGGCAATAAAAACCATGGGGCTATGCACCACACTCTACTGGGTCTCCTGGGATTTTGACAGAAAAACACACTTAAAACAATAAGATCATATGGAACTTGACATAATTTTAAGTGTAGGCAAATCTGTCTGAGAGGCTTCACCTTTTCTACACTAGAATTCAAAATTCTTAAAAAATCAGGGCATATCACACCTGAAGAATTGGGGTATAAGCCCCTCTTGCCATTGTTTTAAGTGCAGGCAAATCTGTCTGAGAGGCTTCACCTTTTCTACACTAGAATTCAAAATTCTTAAAAAATCAGGGCATATCACACCTGAAGAATTGGGGTATAAGCCCCTCTTGCCATTGTTTTAAGTGTAGGCAAATCGGATTGTTCAATCAAATAGCCTCTCCTTTTCTACACTTGTAAGTGGTGCTGGTTATAGCATCAACCCCACTACTTGTTTACGTTCTTACATATGGTACTTTCATTGTATGTTGTAAATTCTTAAATTCTAATTTTTCTCCTTTTTCTGGCATAAATATTTTAACTCGTTCGTTTATGCTACAATGTTACTGGTGGTCTTTGAATCGTTGTTCTGTATTGAAATGTAGTAGGCAACCTCTGCATATATACTTTTTCTCTGTATGTTTACTTATTTGTGAGGAAACCAAACGTGACAGATTTCGGATTAGGCAATAGTGTTTCTTTTTGCCTCTGGTTGCTAGAAATAAGTCAACTATATTGTCAGTAGGTAATCTTACTTGGGTTGGGTATAGAGAGTATATGTTATAGTTTTCATCATAACCGAACACGTTAATTTGTAAACCAGTACGCTGTTCAATCTTGGGAATGTCTTTAAGTTCAATCGCGAATGAAATATCTTTCATTGCGTTATCTATATCGTCTTTAATATTGTTGAACTTGGAAACTCTATCAGGATGTTCATTAAATTTGACTGAATGTAAGTAAGTCTTTATAGAGTATAAGAAGAACTTGCTATCTTTGTTCTTAATATTGAGTACTGCTTTCTTGTACTTGATTTTTCTAGTTAAGTCGAAATAGGAGTTGCCCTCCCCCTGAGGAACATTCTAAGTTCAAAAGTTTTAATTCTGTGAAGTGTCCAAACAGAATCTTTAGCTAGAAACTAGCTCATCTCCCTTAGCATTTTGCCCTTTGCTTGATTCATATATTCATGTAGGTCTGTAGAATGTAATATAATTTGGTTCTCAGTTTTAAAGTTAAACTCTTGTATATCTTTTTGTTTTTATAGGCGCAGGTTAGCTGAACATTAACCTTAAGTGGATTGTCTTTGTATATTCTATTTTCAATCTTATTAATTACAGATTTGATTATTCTGTTTAGAAACAAACTACTGGATCCTAGCCTGCATTAATGTTGTCTTGTTCGAATATCCATGTTTCAAGTCTACTTTTGAATGCTGTAAATGTTTTTATACTTGTAGCAGGTCTCTTGTTGTCGGCCTGATAAAAACATCCTTGTTACTACCTATAGTGAATGTGAGTTGCTTAAGTGGTAGTCGTTTAGTTTCTTCTTTAAGGATGTGTTTGATAAGACGATTTCGATTTAAGTTTGAGTAACCCTTAATTTTGGTGTTTCTGCAGTGTTTTTTTTAAAGCATGAACTGTCATCGAATAAATATCTCTCAATTAATCTGGTGTACTTTGGTATTGTTCTATTCTTTTGATTAATTTGCTCTTACTTAGAGAGCTATAGCCACGAATTGTCTAGGTCTTACATATCAGTTTCAATCTAGTAATCGACATTTTCTTCATCTCCTCCCTAGTAATATTAATATCGCTATTCATCTTATTTAGTATATAATGAAAATTATTTTTCATTTCATTTTTGTTAGTTTCACCTCTAACATCCTCTGTTGGGTGAATAGTACAAGCATCTAGGATCATCCTTTTGGATGTTATTACGAAGTCTCTCCATATCTTCTGTAGTTAAATTATTACACGTAATTCTTTACATTTAATCTTCAACCGATTTTTTAATTCATTTTTTATGGTCTTCAATTTTGTATTAACGATTGTTTCGATTTAAATTTCACCTTACTACTTGGTTGGACTTCAATTTCGTCTTACCCTCACTTAATTTCAATTTAGTCTTTGTACTTACCTGTATTTCAATTTCGCCTTAACACTTGTCGGGATTTCAATTTTGTTTTAGCTCATGTCTGGATTTCAATTTCGTCTTAGTATTTGTTCGGATTTCAATTTCGATTTAGTGCTTGATCGGATTTCAATTTTGTTTTAACCTTATTTGCCTGGATTTAAATTTCTTCTTAGTTCTTGTTTGGATTTCAATTTCGTCTTAGTTCTTGTTTGGATTTCAATTTTGTCTTAACCTTTTATGTCTGGATTTCGAATCCCTTAGCCAAAAATAATGTTTTCACAACTACCTTAAAAGTTGTACTTTTAACAAAAAATCCTATGCTAGTACCTTGGTTTTAAAAAATGTCGAAAAAACCTATGCTAGTGTCTTGGTTTTAGGGGTTGGGGTAGAACATACCGCAACTACCTTAGTAACCATACAGTTGTCGACGAAACCTATACTAGTTCCTTGGTTTGAAGTGGAGGCGTAGAAAATACGAAGTTTATCTACTATGGTCGACTTACACCCTTACCTTTTTTAATTTCTTCTTTGCCATTTATGTTTAGGCAATACATTTATGGTCTTAGACCAGCAAATTCTGTTATTATAGACCCGCCGCCTGATCTTTCATTTTCCCAGGGATCATCTGGTTTTCAAGACGGTATAATGGATTATTTTCTGGATAATTTCTAAAATCAAAATAGTTTCTCATAGAAAACATATCACTGTATAAATCAGGTGTCTTTATCACATATATAAAATAATCAGTATCCATGTATGCTATGTCAATTTTATCATTGTATCTAGGTTTTATAACATCATGATCAAATTTATACATCTCCAATTTAGCAAATTCAAGAATTGCAACATACATTACATTGGTATTGGATCTTTCAATGAGAGTCAGGTTATCAGTAATTCTTGTGAAACCTTTGTATGTGGGATCGGCAATTCTGATTTTTTTTGATCGGACACCAAAATACACCTTGCTCGATTTCCTTTGTTCTTTATACATTTTGAAATATGGAGTTACTCCATAATTTATAGTATTTTTTTCAACTTTGGAATTTGTTTGTATTCGATTGTTTGTATTTCTTTCAATATATTGAGCTAAACATTTCTCTTGGTCAAATTTTAACTCCTTATGGATTTTTATTATTTTCGTAACATGTTCCAAATAATATTGTAACAGTCGATAATGAAGAACATAATTAGTTTTATTTTCAAATGATAATATTAATTTTGTTTCCTTTGTACCCGGGACCTTCTGAGAAACTGGTGCCTTAGCTAATCCGTGATGATAATCATGAATATTTGATGGACGTTCTAAATCAATTTCAATTAGACAACCTTTTGGATGATTTTCAGACCAGTTAAAGAAATCTCTGTTTTGAAGTTTTTTCTCGCACATCCATTCCTAATTAGCAATTGGGAGTGATTGAGTCATACCACAAGCATATAAACTGTTCATATCGATGTAAAATATGTATTTAGATGGTTGAGGAGTATCATAGCTATATAAATATTTCTTGTTTGCTTTTGCATATCTTAAAGGACACTGCACTATACCACCACGTTTAGCAGATTCAACAACACGAGATGGTCAATAATTTTAATAAGACCAATTTGAACTTTTGTATTTAAAAGCATACCCTGCCACGATAAATCGGATATTGTGTACATAAATACAGGATCTACTTCATATAATTTATTACAACCTTCTCGAAAATTTTCGAACATATCAGCCAACTGGAGAGTATCTAGAATCAAGTAGTTGTCATGATAATCCCCCATTGTTTTGCAATCTACTGTTTTGCATACTCTCTGTGCATATTGATAATCTAACTCCATACATTATTCATCCTGAAGTTTGTTATAAAATTTATCTATCGATCTTAACTGTATCTCTTCAAATGTTTCAAAATCATCCATGAAATCATATGGGTGGACCCCTTTCCTTTTCAGCAATTCTATCTTATCCTTACCAAAATATTCTTTAGTGTGAACAAATTCATTGTTCGTTAATTGAATTACCAGAGTGGCTAAACTACTAGAAAGAAACTGATATGAATCCAGGAATCTAAGAACAACTTTTGTTTCATTTTCTGATTTGATAGTTTCCTCTATGGCAATATATTTATCTTTATTGTGCGGTATAATAATAATATTCTCTGTTTCATACCAAAATTCTTTGATAAATAAATGCGCATCAAAATTTTGTAAATAGTGAAAGAATACTGGAATGAAATTAGGTTTCTGCAGTTTCAAATTACATGAATTACAAATTGTATGTATATATTCTCCATTAAAATGGTTGTGGTGCATCTTTTTTCACTATTAGAAATAAAATATCTATTACAGTATTTACAACTTAAAGCATTATTATGTTCCCATTGTTGTTGTGGTGTAAGAAGGTTAATTGGTATTTCTTTAGGTAAGTGTGGAACTTATTCTTTTAACCCTCTAGAAGATTTTAAATAAATTTTTAGACTGCATCTTCACCTCGATGAATATATACTTCTGACTTATTTTTTCATACGTGTTTACTAATTTTAGTGCAACACCACAGGCTTTATGCTTAGCTATATTTGTTGTATATGATACATTCAAATCTGGGATACCTATTGCCATTGGTTCCTGTATTGTTTCTAAACCTGCATAAATTACAAGTGGATGTTGTATTAATGAATTATAATTAGAAAATTTTATACTTTTGGATGGAAATGTGTAAGTTACATGAGGATAAAGATAACATTTTTCAACATGTTCCACTAATTCTTGTTTGCTTGATTTCTCAGCTCTTCCATAAAATTTTGCCAAGCATCTATCACATATACTAATTTTATGATGATCTGATGATATCTGACTATGTAGCAGTCGTCCTAGATTCTGTATGAGACAATAGTGTTTCTTCTCTCCCTTTGTAACATGTAATAAATGTATAATACGTGCACCACATGGTGTATGGTGACGCAGTACACAAATCGCATCTTTTTCATCAACACCATAAACATGCACATATATCGATTGATTATTATACTGTTTATATTGTTTTTCAAATTGCTCGATAGCTGAGATGTGTACTGTATATTTTATTCCTTACAAAACGTTTTTAAATTTTGTTTCTAATTTTTTGTATTGGGAGACACGGTATTAATGAAATTTAACTGGATGAAAATGTGCTACGAGCACCAAATAAAACATTTATTATCATTATTTTTAATATTCAATTTATCTAGTTTGTTTCTGATTTGGTCATGCAGTTTAATATAACTAGATCCACCCCCAAGGGTATTTTGTTATTTTCAATTCAAATTTATGTTTTGTGTCACAAAGTGACCAAACCGAACCTCTCCCTTGGAACTCTTGTTGATTTAACATACGTTTTTCACAAATTCTATTATAAATATCATCTAATTGGTGAATGTCATCATTGTGTAAAATAAACACACAAGAAGGATGAAAATATCTTTCTTTTTCGTTACGAGAATTTTTATACATTGATGGTCAAATAAAATATATGTTGAGGGAACATTCTGTAAGTTTTTATACAGATTGCATTTTTAATTTGGGATTTAAGATTACTTAGAAAATTTGGAATACCTAAAGCTTCATTATTTATATTTGTTGCATCATATACAACATCATGTACAATTTCTTGTTTTTGGTTTAATTAAATTTCTTTGTTAGTAATTTCATTTTTAATAATTAGGTTTTATATATAAAAAAGTGTAATACATTTAACTAAAAATATTTCTACATTTATATTACGTATTAAAAATTTGTAGAAAATTTAAAAAAATTATAAAAATATACTATACACTGGAATAGATATGTACTATTTATATGTTTCTTCACCAAAACTATATAATTTTAGGTAATTAATTATTAACAAACAAACCTCTTCTTACAACATCTATTTCACAAATAATAATTTAAGATAACAAACCTTTATTTATAACGGCAATTTACTAATTCCCCTTAGCAAACCAATCAGCACAAGTCACATGACTTCGCCCCCCTATAGGGGGCAGGATCGTGACATTCCCCATTCCAGTGTTATTGATGTCACATTCTTAACAGGTCAATGTTCTCACACAGCTGTAAGTGCATCAATCTCATCACACACACTCAGGAATGTTTGGAGTGCAAAGTATTCTCGTGACAAAACTGTTCGTAGGAAATTCCCCTTAGCCAACCAATCAGCACAAGCCACATGATATTTATTTCTTTGTAGAGTGGTAAAGGTCATGACATTCCCAAGCCGGTATTATTGATGTGACATTCTTAACAGGTCAACGTTACATCAATCTCTACACACATAAACACACTTGGGAATGTTTGGAATGCAAGACTATTGATTTTGTCTGAGTAAAAACTAGGTTACATGAGAATTCTTACAACAATTGTGTAAATATTCAATTTGCTTGAAGTTACTGCTTACGAAAAAGTTTTCTTAAATTAGAAACATCTGGATATCGAAATGCAACCCTATTCAAAATTAAAAATTATATTTTTTTTAGAAAATTAGTTATATAATTACACTTAGAATTTAAAAAAGTTAATTTTTAAAAAATAAGGGGAAATTATCTAAATCTTGCGATTTTACTCTATAAAAATTGAGTGCTGCACTTTTGCAAAATCAAATTTACACTTTTTACACATTGGAAAACAGCTATCTTTTTATATTTCATTAAATTATACTTGAAGAGATCACTATAAAATGGTACGGTCTTGGGCGGTTGCCTAAAACGAAAAGTTTATACTACTAGTAGTGTATATTAGTATTATCAACGCCATCATAAGTAAAAATCTCATCATAAGTAAGAAGGGCCCTCAGAGCAAACTTGTAAGATGTAATTGATTTGATATTTCATGTTATGTTTAAACCCCAAGGGGTCTCATCTTCCACGATGTATTTGTTTCTATTTTTCATGTTATGTTCAAACCTCTAAGTAATCATAAGTAAGAATCTTATCATAATTAAGATGGGCCCATGAGAGTAGTCTTCTACGATGTATTTTATTTTCATGATTTGTTAAAACCCTCGAGGGGCCCTCGGCATAATGTTTCACGGGTTAAGCTAAGCTAAGCACTATGGCAACATTTTTTTCACATCTCTTGCTATCTCCCACGGGGTAAAATGGTAAAGGCAAACTCTATAACGTGTGTTACTTTAATTTTTTTTTTAAGAAAATCCCTGGCAACCAAAGAAAATTATCCCGCCATGGATGCGTGGTGTCAACACAGTTATATTGGCAGTGGCCATATAAGCAACGCCTCTGTAGAGTTTTACGGGTTTTTTATTTTTTTTAAACACGCATGACTCTCTACAGAGGACCTCGGTGTGTGTGCAACATAACTATCGACTCTATTGTGATTGATGATTTTTCTGTTACAGGTTATGACAATGTGGGGAGAAAATAGAACCAAATCAAAAAATAACATATTCCTGGTTAAGTACACATGATTGAATGCAATGTTCATTTTTCCTAGTGTGATAGGAGTGGAATTTTCAGCACCTGAAAAAAGAAAGAAAACTATATATATTCACAAGTAGTATTAGTGTTTTCATGGTGCCAAAATGCTATTTGAATCTTAGCCAATTTGTGCAAAAACTTGAGATTGGTGCAAGAAATGGAAACTTTGCTACTTGCGTTTTTAATTTGAAGCTTAATTTTCTATTTTTTAAATACTGTTCCGTGACTCTCTCGTTCTTGACATCTTGAAAAAAACGACATCTGAACCACTAGGATTACGCTCCAAACGGTGTTTTCGGACATTGCATCGTGCAATTCGCACACAATCTTGATATTTCTTCTATGGATGACCACCACTTCTTTTCTTTTCGACGTTTTTAACGATGGTCCGCTATCTGGAGCAAAGGGCCTAACCCTCATGTCACCCAAAAACCCAGATCTCAAACCCCAAAACTAACTGAAGTCCAACTTTTCTTTAAAAAAACATTCAAACTGTAATTCGTGCGACCACCCTCAGCCAGCGAGAGATACGCCGTTCGCAGTTTCATAATGGAGACGACTTATCCAATCTTGGTCATTAAAGCCAAAGATATATCTGTAATTACTGTATTAAACAGAATTAAAATAAAACAAAATTAAGTGAAAACCCCCTATTTTGCATGCAACTTGTACTGGTTACTCATTAAGACATCAATGATTGCAGCTGAGAATTTCAGCTACACATGGAAGGACCCTGTAATCGGCGAAATCACAATCCAACCTCAAGAACCTGCCAACAATTTTTAGGACACCATGTATCGTACTAATAGGTAACGCGATATGAGTTTACATTGACAATCACCTATCCTTTATCTAGAAGATAGATGTGATGTTTCTTGCACTATACATAATTTCAACACCCCCTTTATTTTTTTTCTCTTGTCAAACCGAAACGCATGCGGTGAGGACAGGAATTCAACACTCCTACTGATGCAGAGTAAGATATCTCAAGATACCTTCCCCAGGCATTACCCAAATATACTTCACTTCCAAGCATACACTCGGCTAACCATCTGCTGAAAAATAGAGAAGACAATTATGCAAGTCAATACAGAAAAGTCAATACAGAAATACTTTATATACAAATAAGTTGTCAAAGTGAAGAATATAGAGTTGTAATATTTACGGTTTTAATTACAAGTGAAAACAAGAAAATATGACACATCTTTGATAGTACCAATCTACTTAATTCTTAATCTTTTCTCACTTTTACTAACATAGGTATGTAATACTGTACATGTGACCGAAATATTTGATTGTTAATAAGCAACCTTTTTCTGTGTAGTACATATGAAAAAGTTCTTTACAATCCAGCCTCTCCTGGCCTATATTCAATACTTGAACGCTTTGAAATTTCTATTTTGATATGTTCCACAATTACTTCATCCGGCCACTTCAGAAATTGTTATTTGACAATTCACTTCATTACATCAAAGTCGGAACACCTGGTATGCTCGATACCACATAATAAGACGTGTATTATATTAAAATGAAACTATCACCCATCAAAGAGAATGTCACGACAAACAATTTGCGATGTGACCACCAGGTCGACTGAATTGTAGTCAAGAGAGAATCAAGTGATCTCCATTTGCATCGTGTAGAGTGCACTTGCACTCAAGATGTATGTTAATTAATGCGATTACACATTAATTCCACACTAATCAATGAAGATGCGAAAACGTTACATTCTCTCTTTTCATAAACCCCAATAGAAATTTACGTAATACACTTAAAAAAATATATACTCACATACAAAATACGAAGACACTTTACATTATTTACAACTTACAAACCCTTCTCTTCTTGAATACTTGCTTTCTGTTCAGACAGAGACACCATGTGCATGCTTGGTTGAAGTATAGGGGTTATTTCAAATTGCCAGTTAAGAGGAAGGAGTCGCTGACTTCCGCTCTGGTTCGCCGCGTAACCTCACCTACTTGGCCACCAGCCCGCCGCAGTTGCAGTGACACTTGACCCAACGTAGAAAAATTAAAGATCCATCTTCCCCTGAAGCAATAGAATCAAAACCATACTCTAAAACCTTCATTGCACACATAGTTTACTTAAATCAACATTTACATCTTCCACCCTGATCTAAACTGAACTTATAATTTTCGTAAGACAGAAGACTAGTTTTTCCAGTGAGCATTTCCACAATTTACAATGTTTTGTGGATTGGCTATTTAATCCTTTTCCAGTATTACAATCTATCAGATTCGAAGTTGAATTTTGAGTGTAGCATATACAAGGGTAGGGACCAAAAACAGCTCACAGTTCTTCCTGATTAATTTGTCCCCTAAGTTACCAGGATTGTGATTAGTCACGAACACAAGATCCCCTTGTTTTCTAAGCTGGCGTATGTCATTTTTCCCATAAATTCTTCCTATTCTGTTACTTCTTTTCGTAAAGCTGGAAAGATTGGCAGTAGTGTATATTGATTGCTTCAAAATAATACTTGGTACGAGCCCTCTTTTGTCCTCTTTTTTTATCAATTGAATATCAGTTTTTGACATATTTTGACAATTTTTTGTCGATGTTTTAGCGTTTAGCGATGTTTTAGTAAAATTTCCCTTTTTTCCCACTCATACTTGGTACGAGCCCTTTTTTATCCTCTTTTTTATCAATTGAATATCAGTTTTTGACAATTTTTTGTCGATGTTTTAGCGTTTAGCGATGTTTTAGTAAAATTTCCGTTTTTTCCCACTCACACTTGGTACGAATGCCACGATCTTACGTGATATAACTTAACCTATTCATTTTTTTTTCGTGCTAAACTACACGAGAGCCTCTACGTGCTTTGACCTACTTTAGAGTAGGACCATAAAGACAGTTCTGCGCCCGAAAGCGAGGCTCAAAGTGAGGCTCGGTGAGGCTCGCCTTAATGGTTTTCTCTTGTAAGGCATAAGCCTTATTTTCTCGCAGTGTTGCCAACACCTTACTCGATCACGATCTTACGTGACCTACTTTTTTATTTTACGACGTTTTACGGACTAAACTAAGCTCTGGCATAACTTTTTAAGCTATTTTTTTACCTCCTGCTCTTATGCTAACCTCGCCCCTTTGACCTACTCTTGAAATGACTTTCCTATAAGTCTGCTGTCTCCTCTTACTGTAAGGTTCATCATGGTAATCTACTACGACCTTGCTCTCAGCGTAATCTGCCACGAGATGTTTTTTTAAACTCTCATGTGTGATCTTCTACAATATGTGGCCCCCTGCTACGACCTAACGGGACCTCTCTCCTACGATGGTTTTGGGCCCCCACTGCTACGATGTTTTTTTTTCTCCTCATGATGCAAAAAATGGTATTGTAGCGGTATTTGAAATCGAGTGTGCTGCGTGAAGGGCATGTTCAGTGAACAATAGGAGAGCTGGAAGAGTACTTCCTGGCTTTTCATCGAAAAAAAAAACAAAAACGGGGGCGCGATGGATCGTGGTCCTTCACAAGCGCGTAGCCCGACCCTGTGGCCGAGTGGTTAGCACATCGCGCTGCGACGCCAAGGGTCCTGGGTTCGAATCCCGGTCGGGCTTGGTTGTTTGTGAATGTCCATTCATCAATTTCATCATTTCATCACTCATCCCCATCTTCGCAAATTAGCCAAGAGGCACAAAACGCGAAGTAAAATAAACTAAATCAATCAATCAATCAATTCACGAGCGCGTTCGTCTGATCCCGGATAGATTTTATGAACGTGGTCGCGAAAGTCAACAGGGTCGTGGTCGTGTCTCGATTTTTTCACATCCTCCGCGGGCTTTTTCGGAATTTCGATCTTGGCCTCTTTCAGGCATTCCTCGGAAAAAGTCGTAACGCGTTCTCTGAGCAAAGTTAAAATTGGTTCGTCGTCGTTTCCTCTATCTTTCCTACCCTTCTTGTACTGCTTGGAGAGTTGACGCAGGAACAACCGTTTGAACGATTTCAGGTTCGAAGTCGCAGAAGTTTTGAAAACGGTGTGTCTTCTATCCAAGGATAATTTTTCCACCATTTTATCTTGAAACCTGAACACGTACATCAGGAGCAGATCTGCATTTAATTTTAGAAAGAGGGTACACATTCCGGCCCAACCCATCGAAATGATGAAAAGTTCTTTGGTTACGGTTTCGGCCATGATCTGCTGCAACCTGGCCGTCCGCGTCTTCTCGTCGGCTATCAAGAACGTGTGTCGGTCAATTTCTGCACGAGTCGCTTTATGTGTTCGCGATTCGAAACGTAAGCTATATTCTTTTCGTATAATTCGAGGAGGGATCCCACGTCCAAATGGTTGATGTACCCGGGAGCAACGGATGATGATTTCAGCGCCTCGCAAGTGCAACAGAAGGTGGTCCCCCAACCCTGGGGACGACCGAAATTGATGCTGGCAGAGAGCACAAGATGGTGAAGCCCGTACAAGATCGAAAAAACGAAACATTCGAGTACAATCTCCAGCAACGCGATGAACATGTGAAGCATGTACTTCTCGTCCGTGAGAGGAGCCAAAATGGAATTCACCAATACGATGATGGGCGGATTGCCTTCGTACCTGCTATCCAAAAGCGTAGAACGTTCGAAACAGTCGCACCCATGCACATCGATATGTATTTTTGTTGCACGGAAGCTTCGAGTATCGCGTTGAGGACGTATTTTTCCTAGTAAATAGAATCTCATTGAATTTTGGGTTGATCGTGCGTTTTTGTATTCACACCAAGAAATTCTATATAAAATAACATACCTGAAAATTGTATCGCTAATATACTAGACTTTTTGGTTTGTGTGATCTGAGGAAGCACAATGGAATCCACCAGTTTGATCGAATGTGTTACTTGCGAAAAATTAATATCTAAAACTAATGTTAGCAAGCACAGGGCAAGATGTAACGAAACAGCTTCGAGTTTAAATCGTTCGTTACCTTCTAAGCCTTGTGCTCGATGTAGAAAAATGATCAGCGTTGCAAATTTAAGAGCCCGTATCACCGCTGGTGACGATACCTAAAAAATAGGTTCTTGCGTCGACGTTCTGTGCTCGAACAGTCAAGTGTGTGGCATTTAAATTTTACTGAGTTAAAGTTCAAATTTGAAGTTAGTTATGTCGCGCAGCCTTTTTTTTAAATATATTATTTATTACGTAGTTTTCCTTATCTCAATTTCGTAAAATTCACTTGCTCGCCAATTGTATGTAATAACTTAAATCAACATTTTAAAGCGCAAGAAAGCTTCAACTGTTCTTCTACAGCAAAGAAGTGAAACTGATCTTACATAATTTTATTTAGAATGTCTGTAGTTTGTCGACGTACAGAGCAATGTATGTAAATTTTAACTTCGACTTTTCTCAGCTGGTCGCGCTAGCCGTTTCCCCCTATGTACCGCTCGCGCTCAACCCCGCCCCCCCTCCACAATCCTCCACGGCCCTTTTTTCTTTCACAATCGGCCAGTCTTCCAAGAAAACCGCATGCTGAGAGCTAGGAAAAGAAAGAAGAAGGCAGGGAAAGGTTTTTGGGGAGAATCTATGGTTTGGGCGATGCTTGTAAACAGTTATTCACTACGAGATATCCTAATACTAAATCACGATGGGGTTGTAGTGCAATGACAACAGAGAAGGACAGGGGATTTCCCCAGTATATTGTTCACAAATGGGAAGGGCTGGTTGCACAGACTGAAGTACACCTTTACAAAAGGTTTGCCTGCAAAAGAAAAATTGTGCCAAATTATAACTTTTTTTGTGAGAACACAAAAGGGATTTTTTTAGGCGGAAGGTGACTTTACCCAAAGTTTTTAGGTAAATATTGTGTAAATTCTCTCTGGTGGTGGGTTATCAACCAGCCACGCAAATGAATGACTCTTTAGCTGTCGATCATAAATAAGTTCAATGAACGTTCATTATCAGTTTGAGATATTTCTGAGGGTCAATGGTAAAAAATACTTGATGATCTGTTATGGAAATAGTGCTATTTTTAAACATTTTGAACGTCCGTTCAATTTAATTTCGAATTTGACTCCTTTCATGATTTGTAAGTAGGGGGATAAAATATATTTACTTAATACTTTACTGCGTTATTTTATCACCAATTACATATATATATATATATATATATATGTATATTTTACAGTCAGAACCAAAAAAATCACAACATAAGATAGTTCTGTGTTATCATATACAAAAAAACTTTTAGGCATAGGTCTTATGTAAAATAAAATACATTAATTATATGTTGTTTTTCCTTTTCCAAAGACATTATTTAGTGGAATAATATGACAGACTTATTATTGATAATGACCATACGAAACACACCATAACAATTTCATTTACTTTCAACTTTCTGGGGCCGGACACCGCAGGGGAGTGGTTAGCACATCGCGCTACGACGCCAGGGGTACCGGGTTCGAATTCCGGCTTGGCCGCGGATGTTTGTGAGTGTCCATTCATCAATTTCATCATATCATCACTCATCCCCATCTTCGCAAATTGGCCAAAAGTGGCACAAAAAGCGAAGTCAAATAAAGCAAATCATTCAACTTTCTGGATATACGACAAATAACACTATTTCTGTATAAGGAATTTTAGGCGTGCTCAGATCCTCCGATTATGGGGAGCAAGGGCCTTGATAAGAGTTCAGCTGACGAAATAAAGCCTTCATTCCATCTCACTGTTTTTTTACATTGATTGGAACAAAACGGGGTCGTGTGTGTCCCAACCCATCTAAAATCACTTTATTAGATGAATTTCAACTTCAGTGGCACCATTGTTCTCTGCTGGCGCTTTATTTTCCATCTCTGTCGTTCAAAGATTAATGTACGTATAAACGTGGTTTAGTACCGCAAATTCAAAAGAACTACACATAATTTATTCATGTGCAATATATGGGCAATTTATTCTGCAGACACATACAGATAATACAACTAAAGAATAAAATATGTGGAGGTGTTAATAAGAAATTTGCTAGTGGGAGAGTCCAATTACATAGGAAGTAATTCACTACCCTTTCCTTACGTAGTTGCTTGGAACTTTCGTAGGTTTGAAAATAGTATTTACTTTTATTTCTATAAAAGCATAATGTTGTTTAAGAACGGTTATTAGATTCCTCTGCACTAAATTTCTAAGTGAGACTATTAAGGGGCAACTTCTCCCTTCCCCCCCCATTTACTCACCGTATGCAAAGAGTGTGAATACTTTTTTGCTGAAATGGGAAAATGAACCACAGCAAGAAACTAATAAAATACGTCTGTTTTTTATGAACAGCTGCAGAATTATCTACAAACTTGTTGAAATTCACAGTTTTGCTAGCTTGTACTCATTGCACGAAATACATACAGCCAGGGACGGCGCTACAAGGAGGTTAGGGGGATGAAACCCCAACAACAGATATAAGCTCCCTGTAGCCCCCAGATTTTTATAGTATGGTAGACGCCTTTCGATCGAAAATTAAAGAAGTAGAAGCTATCTTATGTAATATTTTACATTATAAAACTTCCCTTAGGGCAAGGCCATTGCAATGTTCAAGTACATTTCCTGCTTTTATAAGATCGCAAGATTATTACAACGTGTTGTACGTAAAATCGTGGTTGGAGGTGGCAGCTGCAGATCTGCATGGATCAACAACGGACCAAAGGCTCCCCTCTACCAACCTACCACACACAAACATAAACACAAACATACCCTCTACGCTCTATATATAATATGTGTGTGTGTGTTTGTGTGTCTGTATGTATATTACAATGCATGTGTGTGTGTGAAGTTCTTGATCTCATGTTGACAAAGTCACATCTAAGAGCCTAGAGGGTGATTCAAAAATCCCTCAACAACTCATATATAAACACATTGGTGTGTAACAAGTAGACGTCATGGTACGGTGCTATATGCACAGGGAACTATAACTTTACCTTTACCTAGTGGCGGCGATTTGGTTTCAAAACCGAGGGGGGGACAGTATATTTCCCATTGTAGATACTGTACGGTTTAGCATAGTGCGGGGACAAAAGTGGCGAAAAGTGGGGGCCGACTGTCCCCCTCGCTGCCACTGCCTTTACCTGTATATCTTGTATTCGTTTCTGAACCCCTGAGTAATTAAGTTTAGTTTTTAAATACGAATATGCGAACCCTATACTATGTCAATCACTGAGGGCCTTCTAGAGACTTACTTGTCTCTGCCCCCAGCCCCGCAGTGCGGGGTCTTGCGGCTTGTAGATCCGGCAATGCTCGTTTCTGTGTTCTTCCCCTGTTCTTGTATTCGTGTATTAAAATTATTTTTGTATGAGATCCATAACTCAGTGCCAGTGATGATGATGTATTATTGTCCTGTAAACACATTTCCAAATTATCTCATGAAAACTGAAAATTCTGATTTTTTTAACATGCATTTACGTCCGAAGTTAAAAAAAAAGAGCAAATGCTGTCGAAAAGACAACTTTTAGGTTACTAACTCGAGAATTTGTTCTGCACATTTTTCTACAAGAATGTTATGAAGTCTGAATTACTAAGAATTATCACACGGATAATTCCACTTGCACATCAGCAGGTCAGTGTTCGCGCAAGACGTGTGAAGTAGGGATGGCCAAATCCAGATTTTTTTTTACTATTCGGGAATCCGATGGAAAAATGAGAGAATCCGGATTTCGGAGGTAATCTCCCCATTTCGGAGACAATCCGGATTTCGCTACAACCATAACTTACGTAGAATTTTCAGTGAAAAATGCAGGCTCAACGAGGACTCGAACCCAAGGATGAAAGGATGGAGAGAACATCGCTGACAATTATACGATTGCCAGCAGGCAGGGTTTCGGAGCTATGTCGCGGTGGTACTAAAGGAGCCCTCCGGAGCGGAGTGATTCAGTTCTTTTTCACATGCATGCTCGGATCCGGAGAGATAGTTCGCAACTATGAATAATAGGAGTGTAAAGTTATCAGAATCAAGCATATCTGGAAACTAGTAAGCTGCGTGAAAACTGACATACGTGTATTTCAGGATAACTATGATAGATATGAACAAGAAACTGTATTAGCCTTATCTGCGGATGTTTGAAAAGTCCTGTAGTAAATTCACAAATTCGTCGTTCCGGTTCAATATGAGTAATATGCATTGGCTGTAAATAGTTTTAATTGTATCAAAAATGCTAAAAGTACACATTTTATTAACTACACTACTTTCCCAATGATTCCAAATGGCTAACTTGAAGTGATATTCATGTGCATTAGCACTGGCCTCCGAGATGGAGTGGTTAGCACATCCGGGGAGTTCGAATCCCGGCATGGATGCTCTTTGTGAGTGTCCGTTCATCAGTTTCATCATATAATTCATCCTCAGGCGGAGCACAAAGCACGACGCCTTAGGCTGTAAGAAACGTTTTTATTACGTTAAGAAAAGAAAGAACATCAAAATCATCTCACCTAGGATAATCCACCAACTGCAGAAAACACAAAAGAATGTCTTCCGCCTGTTCTGCACATGTGTCGCAACAGGGTGAATAGCTGTGCACTACTACAAAACATCGTCATTATTTCCCTAGTTTACAGCACCATACAGGAGAGATATCCTGCTACTCGATGTTATAAACTATTCCATATATGTTGGTCATAGGCGTGCGCACGGGCGGAGGAGGGGGGAATTGCACCCTAATCACGGACGTTCGCAGATTTTTCCACAAAGGGACAAGAAAGGTATTTTTTTCATGGGGCATATTACCCCGATACTAGTGCTGTCCCCTCTAAAAACACCACTTGAATTTGAAATTATCGCATTCCTGCGTCCCCATTATATAATAATTAATGTAAATTACTATGACTGAAATATAATTATACCTGTGAAATATATACTTTTAGTTTGACCTTGGTTTTCGAGGTGTGGTAATCCTTGTCCCCCTTCCAGACGTTCTATGCCCCTATATTATTATACTTTCACCTAGAAATTTAGTGGAGACAATATTGTCGCTGTTATTAAACAATATTGTACTCTAAAAGGAAATGGCGCAACCACAAGGGGACAGGGGGGCATTGCCTTATGCCTTTTTCCAACCTTGGACGGAAATCATTATAGGGGGGCCATATATTGAAGTAAAAAAAAGCAAGACTAGCAGAATCTATACTTGGACTTTAAATTTTACAAAAATACATTTCGTAAAATTTTCTTTCTCGCTTCGCTCGCGGTACCTGCTTTTCTTGCAGTCTTGTCAACTTCCGAGCCGTAGCTATAAAGTAGCGGGAGTTGGCCCTGGGCGCCGAACAATCTGATTGAGAAAAATTGTAAAAGAGAATGCCATGCCGTCCCATGAAATTTTTTGCGCCCTATTAAATCAATACTGTTTTCAACTTTCAAAAATTTGGATCGAAAAATTTGCTTGATCGCTTCGCTCGCATTTTCTTTTCTCCAATACATTGTAAATTACTAGAGAGAAAGTAAGAACAAATAAGTAATTCTGACAGTTGCTCCTATAACAGTTTGGTTTGGAGGAAAACGAGCGCTCACATTTCAGAGACAATCTATATAATTTTTGCTGTTGATTTGTTAAGGGGCGCATGAATAAATTACGTAATGTATTTAAATAATATGTTAATACCTAGGTATATATATATATAATATACACGCGCGCGCCCGAACACACACACATATATATATATCACATCAATGCAAAAAACTAAAAGAGTGAGATAAAATGAAGTTTTTCTTTCCCGATCTGACTGAATTTTCAAGGCTTTTGACCCCCCCCCCCCTTATGTGAGAGTCTGCGCACGACTATGATGTTGGTACCTTCTTCTAATAATAAAAACAAATTAAAATAACTGTAATATTAAATTAATAATTAAAATATTAATTAATATTTTTATTACATGAATAGGAAAAAGACGGCATATGAATAGGAATATAACCGCACATATTCATTATCTAGCTCATGAATAGTTCAGATCGCTTCAATTTGTATAAAAACAACTGCCCTGGCAAGGTGATTGTGAAACAGATAAAGAATTGAATATTTATTGAATAACGAAAAAGGATGTTAGATCCAGTTGACGAAATGAAAAGCTCTTAATTTAATATTTAATCATATTACTTAAGTAGTGGTGTGCATAAATCTTATTTGATACAGTCATCCAACGTTGTTTGACCCGAATGTAATCCTTCCCTTAGAATATGTTTGACGGAAATAAACGTCTCTCGATTATACGACAGATGCTAAACAAAGCAAGCATATTTACATTATTTAATTTTAGAACTTCGTAAGTCTCTCCTGGAAGATTCGGACTCCCTGGATACCCCGCCTCCCCTAAATAGCCCTTGGCTCTCAGTTGTATTGCGATGTTCGTCAATGTGTGTTTTTCTTCTTTCAGACACTCGGAAAAAGTTTTGTCTTGCAACAGAAAACCTGTTATGGTCAGACTCTTGAGCGGGGGGAGAGTAGCGGACAGGGAACCTTAGCCTTATGGTCTGCTTCCTCCCTCCAGCAAAGTCTCAATGCAATGGATTTGCCTTCGAATGGGGAAATGGAATCAATATTGGCAAGACTAGGAATAATAAATTACATCTGTCCGCTGCTTTTTTCGAGCGACGCTGATACGGGCTCTTAAGTAAACACCTCAAAATTTGCAAACCATCGACCGGACAAACATCGAAAAGAAAAATCGATGATCCAGAAACGGAAGCTTCCACTTCCAAGCAAATTAAATTATCTAATGAACGCGAACCAATTAGATCTGCATTCAACGACCAACTCCAGGATTTTTCAATTAAGTCAGAACCAGGTCGTGACATCCTTAGTTTCTTGGATGAAACGAAAACATCTGTACTAAATGTTTTAAAAGATAAACTTGAAAACAACTCTATAAAAGTATACGTTGTTCTGTTTTCCGAATACGAGAAAGTGGATGGCACAACGAGTATTTTTTATCATCGTACAAAAAACCAGACTCTTTATTTTGCTGACGTCGAAAATTTAGACAACTTCTATTATAAAGTTACCAATGAGCTGGTTAAGAAACATGACGATTTCGAGGCTAAAGGGTAGGGATGGTCTCTGTGTGGAAGTCCTCACACGTTAATCGTTTACGTAAACCAATTCTCGCCTCTTCGCGCTTCCAGCTACGTTCCTCTTCCACCGAACATTCAACACAAGAGGGCTGTGTTAAATATACAGAACAGCGATAACAAGTGTTTCCTTTGGTGTATATTGGCTGCACTGCATCCTGTTTATTGCAAAAATAATCCACAGTGGGTTGGACATTACAAACAATACGAGTCCGAGTTTGAAAGTGTAATGTCCGGCATCGAATACCCGGTGACATTGTCGGATATAACAAAGTTTGAAAATCGTGCAGGAAAACGCATCGCTATTAATGTATATTCCTTTACGTCAGATAAATATCTCGTGCATCCCGTCAGGATAAGCGATATCGACGATGATGATGCTCGTGTCATTAATCTTCTTCTAATTTCAAACGACAGTGTTCATCACTACACGCTAATTAGTTCTCTAGCACGTTTGGTCAGAAGTCGAACTACCAAGTATGCAAACCACATCGAAGTTTGCCCGAGATGCCTAACCACGTTCGACGATCGAAAACAATCCAATTATCGAAATTACACCGCAGGTCAAATTGCTATCGAGAAACTTGCCGAACATAAAATGTATTGCGGTGACAACAGACCGACTTGCATGTTGATGCCGAAATCAAAAGAGATCGAAGAATTTAGGATGCATAAGGCATTGTTGAAACATCCTGCAATCATCATTGCTGATTTTGAATCTTTTCTCAAACCGTTGTCGTACTGCGAACCAGACCCCGAACTTTCTTCCACAACACCGTATCAGTTGCACGAAGCCTCGAGTTTCGGATATGTTGTGGTGCGACAGGATAGGATAGATGAACCGTATGTTTACCGAGGACGAGACGTAATCAAACATTTTTTTGAAAAGATGGTTGAAGAGGTTGAGACCATTGGCAGCCTCTTACGAGAATCGAAACCAATGCTTCCATTATCCAGCGATGAACTTCAATCTCACAATAACATTGAAACGTGTCCGGTGTGCGATCAACGTTTCACCGACGAGAACCGGAAAGTATTTCACCATAATCACTTCACCAAAAACTACATCGGTGGAACCTGTAACACGTGTAATCTAAAGATCCAAAAACCTACCTTTGTCCCCATATACCTTCATAATGGCAGCGGTTACGACTTCCATCTCTTAATTCGGAATCTTGGATATGATAGACAAATAATAAATATTCTAGCAGAGAATGAAGAAAGGTACATCAGTGTCAGCAAGCGAGTATTGATTCCGGGAACAAACGAAACTGTGGAGATGAGATTTTTAGATTCTTACAGATTTTTATCTGCGAGCTTGGACGCTCTTGCAAGCAAACTTTCGGCTGAACAATTTAGAATAACGAGAGCTAATTTTCCCACCGTAGACATAGAAATGATTAGAGGTAAAGGTATTTATCCATACGAATATGTTAGTGATAATTCTAAATTTAACGACGACACTCTTCCACCTCAAAAAGAATTTTACAGTCGACTCAGAGAGAAAGGAATCACAGACGATGAATACGAACACGCGCAACGGATGTGGGACAAATTAGGATGTAGGACACTCGGCGATTATCACGATGCCTACTTAAAACTGGACGTGACAATACTCGCGGATGTTTTTCAAGCATTCAGGAAAACGTCGGCGAATATTTTCAAATTAGATCCTGCATATTTTTACGGTCTCTCGGGCTTAGCGTGGTCTCCTATGTTATTACAGACAAAAATAAAACTCGAATTGATACCGGACGTGGACATGTTATATTTTATCGGGAGGGGGATACGAGGTGGAATGGTGCAATGCGTACAGAGACATGCGAAAGCAAATAACGTTCACATGACAGAAGAATACGATCCTAACGAACAATCGAAATACATATTTTATGTGGATGCAAATAATTTATACGGACTTGCTATGATAGAAAAACTTCCTTACGGCGGGTTCGAATGGGTGGATACTACTTCCATTAACATTAATAATTTCAACGACTGTGAATTTGGCTTGTTTATAGAGGTGGATCTCGAATTCCCCGACCATCTACACGATTACTTCAAAGATCTACCTCCTGTACCCGAACTAAAATATTCACCTGATTCAAATCAACGTAAGCTTCTGTTAACATTGGATAGGAAAGAGAGATACGTTCTCCATTACAAAAATCTTCAATTCTTAATTGAGAAGGGAGTTCAAGTAATAAATGTGAGAAGAATAATGAAATTCAAACATTCCGAGTGGTTAAAACCTTACATTGAAAAAATACGTATCATAGAACACGCGCCACGTCAGATTTAGATAAAGATTTTTTTAAACTCATGAATAATGCTGTTTACGGAAAAACAATGGAGAATGTCAGGAAGCACGTGGATATGAGATTAGTTCCAGATTCAAATAAATGTAGAAAATTGATAGCATCGCCGACATTCAAATCACGAAATATATATGATGAAAACCTGGACTTGTTTGTGATGGATAAAAAAATAATCAAGTTCAACAAACTAATCTACGTGGGGGCGACGGTTTTGGATTTATCTAAACTGCATCTGTTTGAATTTCATTATAATGTCATGAAACCCTTCTATAATGAAAATATAACACTTTTGTACACGGACACGGACAGTTTTATTTATTCCGTACAGACATCTGACCTCTACAACAATTTGAAAGAACCGAAAATGATTGATCATTTCGACACATCTTCCTTCCCTCAACCAAACAGATTTGATCTCCCTTCTCGCAATAAAAAAGTGCTTGGTAAAATGAAGGATGAATGCAACGGAGAAATCATTCTGGAGTTCGCCGGCTTACGTTCCAAAATGTATGTGGTGAAAACAGAAACCAGCATCACCAAAAAAGCCAAAGGTTAGGTAAAAATACCGTGAAAAACAAGCTTGTGTTCGAGGATTACATCAATTGCCTATATTCACAGTCGAGGATTCTACGTTTGGAGACAAGGATACAAAGCGTAGACCACGTGATTACAACAAACAAAATTAGGAAAGTAGCATTAGATCCGCATGACGATAAAATATGTATTTTGTCTTGTGGAATCCACACGTTGCCTTGTGGGCACTATCGTTTAGAAATTAGTAAACATTGTAGGCAATGCAATTGAAAAAAAAATTAACTTAAATAACTATAACTAAAATAAAAAAAACTTTAACTGTCTCAAATTAACACATACACAATAAATAACTATCAAGGGCAATGAATATCTTTGGTTTCCGAAAGCAAACAATGGAGACTGTACACCGCACGTCAGATCATGAATTTCTACCTTCCATGTTATCTAAACTCAACGGTCTGTTGATCAATCAATTTTCGGAACCGCTGCTCTTCTTGCTGGAACAGTGACGACTTCGGATTCGCGACGATCGACATGACGAGGAAACCCAACGACGGAAAATACAGAAACAAAATCAACGACTTTCTAAACGTTGCAATCGTCAATTTTCAGGTATGTTATTTTATATAGAATTTCTTGGTGTGAATACAAAAACGCACAATCAACCCAAAATTCAATGAGATTCCATTTACTAGGAAAAATACGTCCTCAACGCGATACTCGAAGCTTCCGTGCAACAAAAATACATATCGATGTGCATGGGTGCGGCTGTTTCGAACCTTCTACGCTTTTGGATAGCAGGTACGAAGGCAATCCGCCCGTCATCGAATTGGTGAATTCCATTTTGGCTCCTCTCACGGACGAGAAGAACATGCTTCACATGTTCATCGCGTTGCTGGAGATTGTACTCGAATGTTTCGTTTTTTCGATCTTGTACGGGCTTCACCATCTTGTGCTCTCTGCCAGCATTAATTTCGATCGTCCCCAGGGTTGGGGGACCACCTTCTCTTGCACTTGCGAGGCGCTGAAATCATCATCCGTTGCTCCCGGGTACATCAACCATTTGGACGTGGGATCCCTCCTCGAATTATACGAAAAAAATATAGCTTACGTTTCGAATCGCGAACACATAAAGCGACTCGTGCAGAAATTGACCGACACACGTTCTTGATAGCCGACGAGAAGACGCGGACGGCCAGGTTGCAGCAGATCATGGCCGAAACCGTAACCAAAGAACTTTTCATGATTTCAATGGGTTGGGCCGGAATGTGTACCCTCTTTCTAAAATTAAATGCAGATCTGCTCCTGATGTACGTGTTCAGGTTTCAAGATGAAAAGGTGGAAAAATTATCCTTGGATAGAAGATACGCCGTTTTCAAAACTTCTGTGACTTCGAACCTGAAATCGTTCAAACGGTTGTTCCTGCGTCAACTCTCCAAGCTGTACAACAAGAAGGGTAGGAAGATAGAGGAAACGACGACGAACCAATTTTAACTTTGCTCAGAGAACGCGTTACGACTTTTTCCGAGGCGTGCCTGAAAGAGGCCAAGATCGAAATTCCGAAAAAGCCCGCGGAGGATGTGAAAAATCGAGACACGACCACGACCCTGTTGACTTTCGCGACCACGTTCATAAAATCTATCCGGGATCAGACTTACGCGCTCGTGAAGGACAACGATCCATCGCGCCCCCGGTTTTTTTTCGATGAAGAGCCAGGAAGTACTCTCCCAGCTCTCCTATTGTTCACTGAACATGCCCTTCACGCAGCACACTCGATTTCAAATACCGCTACAATACCATTTTTTGCATCAAGGGGAGAAAAAAAAACTGCGTGGCAGTGGGGACCCAAAACCATCGTAGGAGAGAGGTCCCGTTAGGTCGTAGCAGGGGGCCACATATTGTAGAAGATCACACATGAGAGTTTAAAAAAACATCTCGTGGCAGATTACGCTGAGAGCAAGGTCGTAGTAGATTACCATGATGAACCTTACAGTAAGAGGAGACAGCAGACTTATAGGAAAGTCATTTCAAGTGTAGGTCAAAGGGGCGAGGTTAGCATAAGAGCAGGTGGTAAAAAAATAGCTTAAAAAGTGATGCCAGAGTTTTTCCTGTCCATTTTTCTCTCATTGTTGGTTAGTTTAGTCCGTAAAACGTCGTAAAATAAAAAAGTAGGTCACGTAAGATCGTGATCGAGTAAGGTGTTGGCAACACTGCGAGAAAATAAGGCTTATGCCTTACAAGAGAAAACCATTAAGGCGAGCCTTACCGAGCCTCACTTCGAGCCTCACTTTCGGGCGCAGAACTGTCTTTATGGTCCTACTCTAAAGTAGGTCAAAGCACGTAGAGGCTCTCGTGTAGTTTAGCACGAAAAAAAATGAATAGGTTAAGTTATATCACGTAAGATCGTGGCAATCGTACCAAGTGTGAATGGGAAAAAAGGGAAATTTTACTAAAACATCGCTAAACGCTAAAACGTCGACAAAAAATTGTCAAAATATGTCAAAAACTGATATTCAGTTGATAAAAAAAGAGGATAAAGAAAAGGCTCGTACCAAGTATGAGTGGGAAAAAAGGGAAATTTTACTAAAACATCACTAAACGCTAAAACATCGACAAAAAATTGTCAAAATATGTTAAAAACTGATATTCAATTGACAAAAAAAGAGGACAAAAGAGGGCTCGTACCAAGTATTATTTTGAAACAATCAATATACACTACTATTGGGCATAACTATTTTGGAATTCCAAGATTCCTTATCTGACGTTGAAACACTAAATTGGGCATCCGCCAGCCTTCGTGTCATTTTCAATCTCAATTCCACCGGGGCATATCTGTCTGTGACGAGATAGACCCATTAGGTAGGTACAAAACCTATGTAACTATATCATGCCACTTCACGTGATTACCTGAGCACAGGACCCTCATCAATCTGTTGAACTCTGAGTGGTATTGTTGCACCATGTAAGAGCTAGGATGATAAACAGGAACATACATCACCCGTATTCCCCATGCTTTCATTGCCTCTTGAAACATTGAACTCTTATATTGTTAACCATTATCTGAAATGATTTGTTTGGGTAACCCCAGGTGAACGAAATATGATTGTATGAGTTGATTCAGGATTGTCCTAGTGTTACTACTAACAATCCGCGAGGCATCGGTTTGAATGAAGAAAGTCTTGGAAAAATGTGGGTAGTTCAGCGAAACTTCCTCCACAACTAAATTCTTTATTCTTACAAAAGCTTCATTAGCTTCATCCGTCCATTTCCAGTTGGATTTTTGTTTTAATAAATCATAGAGCGGGTGTGCAACTAAAGCAAAGTTCTGAATGTATTTCGACAACCAATTGACTCTTCCTAGAATCCTTTGCAACGATTTGAGATTTTCAGGTTCACGTAAATTGACTATAATCTCCACATATGCAGGGTCCTTTTTGTAACCTTGTTTGGTGATTATATGTCCAAAAAACCTCGGTTCCTTTAGTACAAATTTACATTTGTTTAATTTCAAGGTAAAACCAGATATTTTTAATCGAGCCAGTACCAATCGCACATGTTCTATGTGTGAGTCAAAATCCCTCGACTTGATGATTATGTCATCTACATATACTACGACAAATTCAGAATATGAACCGAGTACCCTATTAATAACATCGACGAGTAAAGCAGTCCAGTTCACCGACCCAAACATAACCCTCTTTAACTAATACCAAGAGAAAAGGCAGTAAATTCACGGCTATCACGGTGTAATGGGACCTGCCAATAAGCATTGTCCGAGTCCAGGGACTTGAAGAATTTACATACCTGGAACGAGAACAGAAGATCACCAACTTTGAATGGGGCTAACTGTTTAAGCTTAACGTGTTTGTTGACTTTATTTTAGTCCACACACAAGCGAATACCTCCATTGTGTTTGGCACCACAAGAAGAGGTGAATGATATACCGAATCTGACAACTCAATTATATCCCATGATATCATTTAATTAAGCTGATCCTTGAAAAACTCTCGTTAAACCAAAGGAATGGAGTAATTTTTAGCTACTACTGGTTCATCAGTGTCAAGTTTGATCTTGTGCACATACTCGGTGCACAAGCTTGGGTTATCTGAAAACATCTGTTCAAAAGACTTTAACATATTCGTGAAGCGAGAACTTTCCTCCGTTCCTAAGTTAAAATTATCGTTAATCTTTGTTATGAAGTCTTCCAACCTAATGCTACCATCATTCATTCCTCAAGCTACTTCTCTAACATTTTAATCACCACCTGGGTCCATGACTTTTTCAAGTGTCACAAACCTTTGAAAAAAATTACCATTCAACGAATGATAAAATATGGGACCGTGATCAAAATTCAATTCACCATGAAGGTTATAAATTACATCTGACCTTAATATAAGTGGTACATTTAATTTTTTGACCACTACGAACTGTACATAAATATTCAAACCCCTTAGATCGATCATCATCTTAGGTCATCCTTCTAAAGACGTCGATTTCACTCCAGAGTAATCAACTAGTTTGATATTAGAGGATGATTCTAATCTCGGACTCTAGATAACAAATGAGCCAGTGTCACAAAGAGCCAGGACACTCCTATCAAAAATTAATACTTTTCATTGGCCGATGGTTTTTATAATAATTTAAATTTATGGGTATCAAGGAATCCCTTAAATCACCATCCTCATACTCACACAATGCATCATCGATATTTACAAAACAAATGGCAGGATTTATTATATTATCTTCACGCCCTGAGCATAATTGATTGTTACCAAACTGTTACCTGAATTGTTTATCATTTTATCATTGGAATGAACTTCAGGTTCAACAGTGAGTTGCGAACTAGAATTAACTTCAGGGCAAGCTAAGGTACCAAACAAACCTTTCTGTCTCAGGAAACATAACAATTGCAACATTCCTAATCTATTCCAGTGAACTCTGCTTGTCCGTCCTCTGGACGGAGAACCCAGGAATTCTTCGAAGAATTCTAAGTTCATGGTTCCTTTTCCGTCAAAGAATAAATGGGATATATCATGAACCTTAATTTCCTTTTCGTAGTGAAAATATAAAATGGACTCAATAATTTGTTCCCATTTTCGCCAAACAGTTGAACCTTTGAAGCCAAAAATCTTTGGGACCGGTGGAAAAGTTAACCAATGTATTTGTTTTGTCTTAGTGGAGAGCCAATTCAAAGTTTCTAAAATATCCTGTTTAATCTTGACTAACGAGTTAAACTTAAGTATGTCATTGGTTCCAATTAAAACAATAACAGAAACTGCGAGTTTTGTACGTCACCTAAACTTCTCGTTCAATTGCGCACATGTTAGGCGACTAACAGCCAAGCCTATACTTCTAGTTCCATCATCTTCAAAACTCGCGGTATAGCCTCCGAATTTTTTAACCAACCGCACTAACATGCAGTCACCTATCAGCTGGTGGGTTTCAAGAAGGGGATCTAAAGAATCAGACGCTACTAAATTTTCATTACATTTCGGCTCGGAAATGGAAATAGATTTCGGACCAAAAATAGAAATCACTCCATTTATAGGAGGATTAGTCTGTTAACAACTCACATCACCCCCTCCGACATGAGTTGTGACTCGTTTCCCGACAACATGCCACCGGAACAACCTACCCTATTCTGCGAACGTCTAAAACTCTTTGGACTAACTATAGCTTTTCTCTCTTCTCCGTTCGGCGAATCTTTAGTACCAAGATTTCCTTTGGAACTAGAAATTCCCTGATCATGTGAGGTATTCATACGGCTGTTGATTCCTCCTTTGCAGTTTTTTGTCTTAGTAGTATGTGTAGTTTCTTTTCTACCTACTACCTCCCTAAACGTGTATGGCGTCTGCAAAAGTACTAACATCCTGCATTACAAAGTGTTCTCTTAACTTATATGACAGGAGAATACCTACCTGAGCAATGATATTTGATTCATCGGCGCTAGGCTGAATCGATCGCAACAATTTAAAATTCTTTGAGATGAATTGTAATACAGATTCGTCATTGTTTTTATAATATTGGGAATTGAGAACTTTTTAGACATGTACTCCTCCAGCGCGATCTTTCATAATGTGCAATGATTTTTTTTCTTAAAGCAGGAAGAAGTACCTATCTATGACTTGTTCTCATTATACCAAAGTTTGGAACTATCAGTAAGCAATTTCGTTACATATTTTAAATAAAGTTGTTTGTCAACTCGATACAACTCAAGCATTTCGTCTACTTTCTCGATAAATTCTGATGGGGTAACATCTGTTATCAATCCATTAAACTTTGGGAATGTAAGTAGGTCTTGAGGCTTGATGCGGAAGGTCAACTAAACTAAGGATGTTGATAGATTACAACCCATTGAGAATTTATGAGTCCCATTCTGACCCTTTTGTTGACCAAACCCCACATCTCCAGAATTTAATTTATTTTTTCTATGTCGAGTTTGATGAAACTTTTCTTATTGTTTGATGAAGCTCTCGACAAATACTTCAAGTCCCCACTCGAAGATTCAAAATTCGAAGTACGACTTGTCTTAGTCCCTTATTTCTTAAAGTCATACTGATTGATTTCAGAATCTGAATCACCAGTTGACGTAGCTTTGTCTAATCTACTCTCCCTTTCCCAGATTACCTTATTTCGAGAAAGACTCCTATTCAAACTTGTTTCAGTCTCCTTTGACTGCTTGCGATTTCCTCCATTATCTAACTTATCTTCCCACTTGGAAATTACATTAGAAAACTTTGCCATAGATGACTCGATAGATTGCAAAGTTGACAAAACATTTCTGAAACCCCAACTTGAACTTTCTGGGAAGTAACATCATGTTCCATTGTATACCGCAATGGCATTTCCTCTTTACGGTGGATCAGCACTATATCATGTCAATCAAGGGGACCATAAGATATTAAAACCACTTTGGCTATCTTGTCATTACTTTCACCAACTGATTCCCTAAACTTTACTTCTAAGTGTTAATTCAAATACCTAATCTGTTCAGCATGATCAATTTTAATCTGCTGTATAACCCTATGTACTAGTACTTCATTGTCCAATTTGCCACAGAGCATCTCATATTTCCTTTCTACAGACTCAGCCCTAGACATGCATTCTATGCGGTATTTTTACACGAACAACCGTAACTCTTCACCCCTTTTGTTTGAGATCAGAGATGCTGTCACTTGTACTACCTTTAAGATCCAACAACTACCCCTTAAGCTCTTGACAGTTCTTTTCCTGACTAAAACTAAGAGCTTGGAGTTCATTCCTAAGATCATCTGTTTTACACAATTTTTCTCTTTCCTATCCTTAAGTTCATCAAGCCTCTTCTTAGTTTTTTCATTACTTTCCTTAATTTCTATCCTAACACCTTCCTTAATTTCACCAAGCCTACTGCTACTTTTTTCATTACTTTCCTTAATTTCTTTATCGTTTTTTCATTACTTTCCCTCATGAAGGTTAAAAGGGTGTCCAGTGTGATTGGATAATATTCGGTACCCATTTTATCGTAATTAAGGGATTATTTCAAAATTACATTTTTTCCAAAATTTTAAATCATTTCTTTTGCAGTTTTAAGACTATGAAAACTCAAACGTGAGTCTAATAATCTACTTTAACGATGGTCTGCTAACTGAAGCGAGGTGCCTAACACTCATATCACCCGAAAACCCAGATCTCAAACCTCAAACCCAACTTAAGTCAAACTTTTCTTAAAAACAACCATTCAAATTGGAATTCGTGTGACAACCATGCACCAGCGAGGGATGCGCCGTTTGTAGTTTTATAAGGCAGACGACTTATGGAATCTTGACAATTAAAGCCAAAGATTTAAAATAAACAAAATTAAGTGCAAACCCTCTATTTTGAATACACCCTGTACGATTTATTCCATAAGTCATCAATGATTGCAGCTGAGAATTTGAGCTACACATGGAAGGAACCTGCAATCGGTGGAATCACAATCCAAGCCCAGGAATCTGCCAACAATTTTCAGGACACCATGTATCGCACTAATAGGTAACGCGATATGAGTTTACATTGACAATCACCTATCCTATATCTATAAGATACATGCGATGTTTCTTGCACTATACATAATTTCAACACCCCCTTTTATTTTTCTTCACTTGTCAAACCGAAACGCATGGGGTGAGGACAGGAATTCAAGACTCCTACTGATGCAGAGTAATATAAACCATGATAACTTCCCCAGGCATTACCCAAAGATACTTCATTCCAAGCATGCTCTCGGCTAACCATCTGCAGAATAAAATAGAAAAGACGATTATGCAAGTCAATTCAGAAATACTTTATATACAAATAAGTTGTGAAAGTGAAGAATATAGAGTTGTAATATTTACGGTTTTTATTACAAGTGAAAACAAGAAAATATGACACAACCTTGATAGACCGGTACCAATCGACTTAATTCTTAACATTTTCTCACTTTTACTAACATAGGTATGTAATAGTGCACATATGACACAAATAGATTGATTGTTAATAAACAGCCTATTTTGTGAATTACAAATTAAAAATTTCTTTACAATCCAGCCTCTTCTGGCCTGTATTCAATACGTGAACGATTTAAAATTTCTACTTTGATATGTTCCACAATCAGTTCATCCGGCCACTTCAGAAATAGTTATTTGACAATTCACTTCACTACATCAAAGTCTGAATACCTGGTATGCTCGATACCACATAATAAGACGTGTATTATATTTCAATGAAACTATCAACCATCAAAGAGAGTGTCACGACAAACAATTTGCGATATGACCACCAGGTCGACTGAAATGCAGTCAAGAGAGAATAAGGTGATCTCCATTTGCATCGTGTGGAGTGCACTTCCACTCAAGATGTGTGTTCACTTATGCGACATATTAATTCATTCTGATCAATTAAGATGCGAAAACGTTACATTCTCTTATGCATATTTATATAACGTAGCCCTAGCTTTGTGTGTTCTCACTTTCACTGGAAACTACTCCATGTAGCTTGTTTCGGTCACAGGGTAAATTTACATCTTACACCATACCTACTCCATTCAGTTACGTCGCCATCCACTCTCTTCCTTACTAACAGCTAGAAACTCGCTAGACGTAATATTCAGCCCATTCCATTCCGACGGGCGTTAACTAAGTTTTGGCAGACATATCCTTTTCCACATACCTTCCGCGACACATGTATCACCTTTGACTTTGTCTCCGAAATTGGACGAATTGATTATTTAGTTACACTCCCATCTGTGCAAAGGATCTGTCGTCACATTAGGTATAACAATGACGAGATTAACTACTCAACACCATAAAAAAGATAGCGGGAAATGTGAGATTATATTTTGATAAACTAGCGACGAACTCATTTTTTCACATTTCTACTGCGTTCCGCAGGCTACGGTGCATGAAATGAGAAAACACAACACAGCTTCATATTCGTACAACGAATACAGATTTTTAGTCCTATTTTTTCAGAAACTTTAAATGAGACTTTGAACCACAACAATTAAATACTCAAGCCTGTGTTAACTTTTTGAAAGATAACATTCATTGTTATATCGGATCAAACGTTTGAAATAATACTTTAACCTTCGGCTATTGACGACAAAACCGATTGTGCAAAAAAATCAACCTTCACCGCTACGTGTCCATTAAGCGAAGCATTTACAATCCAGCTTACATTCAAGAGCGAATGTTGATGACGAACATGGGTCTATGGGCCTTGAATTCGCTGGACGTATAAAATATAGAACCTATCGAAAAACAGCATTTTCTTAGTTAATTACAATCGATGAATGGAATGTGTGATAAATATTTTTTTCTAGTGTGGTAGGAGGGAAAATACATAAGTCGATTTCAGCATCTGAAACAATATAAAGACAATTAGTGCGATGGCTAAACCACATATGAATTGACCATCATGATTTATCCTCGTCGTTTGCGATGTACAGAGGAGAACATTTTTACTTGAAATCTTAACATGAGTTTTCGTATTGTGAATTAAAGATAATCTGAAAGAAAATACTTGTCACGGTTTTTTTATGTTATCTGTAAAAAGCATGGACTATGACGAGAGTGGGAGCCTTGTCGGAAATAAATCTTGCCACCATCTTCTTCTCTGTTTATTCTATCCGCTAGCTTTTGAACATTTTTTTTACATATTATTCTCTTGCAAGATAATCTCAGTTTGGACTATATGGGCAGTGAAAAACTCGTCCCTTTTTTATCCTAAGGTTTATCATGTGAATTCATGTGGGTTAATAGGATTTGGACAATTTATATGTATTAGTTATATTGTCTCATCATTTAGATCTGTTAGGAGACACATTTCTTTTGATCTGTCATCCAACTTCGTTGGATTTTTTGTATTTATAATATAAGAATTTTAGTTTCTGCGATATCATACATATATTCTCTTATTCGTTCTTCAATTTTATATTAACTAACTATCTCTCTCTCATCTTGTTTCACATTCGTATTGACAATTCTACAAGCAAAAACGTTGTTCTTATTATTTTTTGTTCAATGCAACAGGATTTTATTTTTAAAAGACACTTAATGTATGTACCTCTTTCAATGAAAGAGACAAAGTTTTTGTATCCATGGACAAAATTATTACTTTGTATACAGGGTGATTGGTAATTCGACCTATTCCTGGAAAGGGGTAATACTAGAGCACATTTGCAACAAATTTGACCCTATGCAGGGAGTCGGAAATCAATGGGTTTCGAGTTATTGCAGTTTGTAGATTTTGGTGACATGTTCCAACTTGCAACCAAAAAACTACTAATTGAAAAAAAAAACTACTACACACTGGACACTTAATCGACACGTTACTATCAGCTGACGAATGAGTGAATATTGGGGAAATATTCATGCCCAAAATTCCCATATCCACAGAAAGAAACAGGCATTGGTAGTGTAATTGGCTATATTATAAACTCGAGAAAGTATGAGCCCCTCTCAGGCAGATTTGGCTACACTTAAAACTAGCTCAAGATGTGCATATGAGCTTATTGCTCAAGTGTGGTACTCTGTCTAACCCAAGATTTTTGTAAAAATGCCCTTGGGAATTTCCCGTGAAAGTATGACCCACCTCAGATTGATTTGCCTTAACTTACAAAAGCTACATCTGTGAGATTGTTGTCCATAAGCTTGTTAAAAATATGCCCCTCTTGATATTGTTATGGCTACACTTAAAACTAGGGCAAAGAGCCACCTACACCCACCCACACCCACCCACACCAACACATATTTACTTCCGGTCCACTTCCGGTCCACTTCCGGTTTAAGTTCAATTGGACACCAGGCTCAACTTTCATATCTAGTACAAAAACAATGTAATATGCAGAAGCCTTCTAGAATTGCTATGTGACTCTCTCATTTCTTACATCATAAACATATGATTTTTCACCTATAAGAATAACTCTACATATGGTATCATCAGGGAGTGTATCGTGGAATTCACAGATAATATTAATGTTTGTCCTGTCATTAACCACAACTTGTTTTCTTTTTGAAGTGTTGATGAGAAACATGGGTCTCTGTGTTTTAAATTCATCTGGTGTGTAATACATGTCAGTATTGCCAGTAGTGACCCTTTTGTATGCTGTAAATGCTTCATATAATTTAAGAAAATCATCCTTGGACATGTTTAAATTATAATGTTCTCTAGGAAACACCTCATTTCTGCCATTTTTAAGATATATGTTCTTGATGTTGCAGCTATCAAACTTACTTGAATTTTTTTCCTGATTATTGTGTCTTCCAGTCTGAAACAGAACCACCACAAAATCTGGCATGTCATATTGTATACTGGAGAATGAGTTTGTAGCATCAAATTCATAATAGCTACCAGTGGCAGGCTTCTGCACACGTTGATATATATATAATTGTAAAGGCACCTTTGGATTTTCTAATATATCTGCTTTGTATTTAAGAGCATAACTGGCTTCATATTCAACTACTGGAATTCTTAGCTGCATAGTCTGAATAAGGCACTTGCCCTCATTAGGTAGGGTATTAAATTCTAAATGTAATTCTTAAACCACCCTTCCACATAATATCTTTGTAATCTGAGAAGAATCCTGGACACAGACGCATAGGAAACAGCACTGTGCGGCTTTTAGATATAATTTTATCACCAGGCTCAAATCCACCTATTTTGTAGTATGATGCCTCGGTCTTGGATAATTTTAATGTGGCCAAAGCTGTAGAGGTAATACCAGGGTAATCCACTCTGTTTATAACAACACCATGCTTTCTGATCTCAATTTCAGAGAACAGATGTGGCACAAAATTGTCTACCAATCTTATATTTGAATTTGACGGATAATCTGTACCATCGAGGTTTACAACATCAAATTTGATGTATAGATCTGCTCTGTGAGGGTGTATAAAGCCATCCCCTACATCAAGATCAACCTCAATTTCTGTGTTGGGTTGATTTAAATTTGCAAATGTCCTCCTGTTTGGGGGGAATGATTGTAGCTCATAACTCTCAATATTTTCCATTTTTTTGTATGTATTTTTATTTAAATATTAATCTCTATGATAGCAGTTGTTGTGGCTCCAGCAAAATCAACTAATTCTTCGTTTCATTAGTGACCATCAACTCAATGTAATCTATTATATTATGGCACACAGGAAAATTTAATGTTGGTGATGGAGTGTAGATGATGGGCTCCATAAATTCAGAGTTAGGTTTGAATGTTGCAATGATGCCAGTTTGTTTGTGAGTGCCTATGCCATTTGATTTGCTGATCATATCCTCGGCCACATTACAGTGAATATTTAGAGTATCTATGGCTAAGAATTTAGGTATATTAATAGCAGTGTGTTTGATGGCTGGTTGAAGTTTTGTGTTTTTCTGAAATCCTAACAGCTCTCCTATAGTACCCAGATACACTGTCTCTGTAGCAGACACAATTTCTACTCTGTGAGTGACAGAATTTTGAGTTAACACTATACCTCTGGGTAACTGAGCATTTAGAGTAGATAGATTATATTGCCCTGGAGTGATGACAATTTTTTGATCACCAACTGTAATCTTGTTGTTGTGGTGTGTAATATTAGGGATCAAGTACATGCCATAAAATGCTCTGAGAGCTATTGTTTTGGGATACACTATATCATCATGTAATCTAAGTTTCAATATTGAATTTTGGCTGGTGAGATGGAATACTCCCATGATGTTTCAGATACCTCAAGGCTTTTTGAAAATTTTCAATTGATGGTTTATTTATTTGAGACAGATATCTAAGAACAGATAAACACAGATGTCCACAATTAACATGTTTGAAGTTTTGAACACGGGCATTATTATAATAAAGATTAGTTGATTTTAGATATTTTACTAAATTTTCAGGTGGAATACCTCCAAATGAATCAAACACAAATGCCTCATTTTTTAAATATTTAAGATAACAGATCCAGTGAGTGCCCTGATTTTTGTACTTATCCAAATTAACTATGCCACACTCTTTGTTGAGTGGTTGTTCTGGTAATGAATCAGACATGTACACACCTCTAAAATTTTTGATGCCCAGTGGTTTGATTAAAGCTTCAATATCTTGGTTTGTAAGCGGCTCTTGTTTTTTTAAACCTATTCATGGCTCTCTTAAGATCTTTGCCTTGTTTTTCCATAGCCAGATTGTGGCGCTTCATTTCATCTAATTCTGCCTTATTCTTTTTGGCATCTATTACTGTTTTTGCTATAGTAGCCGATCCCCCAGCCAAGCTCCCCACAGCCCCAAGTGCTGCTAAGATGGCCGGGATAGTAAATATGAAGCCACCTGTATGCAATTTTTTTCTAGATTGCTGTAATTTTTTCAATTGAGGGGTACTAAGTAATAATTTCATACCATGGCCCTTGGCAAGACAAGAGCTTTTTTTGCCTTGCTTTTTGGTTAGAAGGCTATCAATAGTTTTAAGAGATTTAAGACCTGCATAAGGTATCTGATGCATTACACCCTTGGCCTTTATCCTAGGTTTATTATATACATATTCTGGGATTACATAGCTTAATTAAGTGGCTTAAATTTATTTAATTTATCACAGACCCCACCCCAGTTTTTGTTTGGTGTTCATAGCTATGGTGGTCCCCAATGCTGCTATTTTTTCACTTAAAGAAGCATCTTTGCTTACAAATCTACCAAATGCAGCCTCTTCTAATTTCTTGTCTGCAACATGTCGCCTCTCAAGATCAGAATGAGTGTAGTATGCTGTGTCATGGTCTCTACAAGCATCATCTAGGGGATTAACAACAGGATCACCTCTGTTGATTCTATGGTCCAATTTTGTACCGGGACCACAATACTGATAGCCTGGAATGTGTAGTTCAAATGGCAGCTTGTTTATGATGTCATTAACCAGCCCCCGACCCTCAGAGATATTCCAAAATTTAGGTGGTAGAGTATTAATAATTTTTATAAGATATCCAATCCCCTTAGTGTCATTCACTATAAAATTAGACATTTGGTGCTTATCATGTCCATAATTCCAACCTTTTCATTGTAAAAATTGTGGTTGCCAGCATTTTCTTCCCCAGCTATCACCAGCAACCTATCTACAAGTTTCCTGACATCATCAACCCAAACAAATTCTTTAGGCAGGGTGTTGTAATGTTTGATTCCACTACCTGTCTTGATCTGTGACCATATGGGCTCGATTAAATTGTTGTATTTTGCTCCACTGCTAGACTTGACTCTTTTTTGTGTGGGATCATTGTTCTGGTATAGAGCATCTGATTTTATTAATATTTCTTTGTATTGCTCATAATCTTGATCTGTATAGCTGCCAGGTCTCTTCCGAGTCATCAGTTCCCACAATCCAGGTGTTCCAGGATACTTAACAAAACCACCTCTTTCTCCAAGATGAGATTCTGAATATACAATCAGATCATCTCCCATAAATGTTACCCTAAAATTGTCAATTCTATGTATGATGCTACCATCAAGCTCTGTGTCAGCATATAAGCCAAAAACCTCATCTTTGTTGTATTTAGGTGTGCTTAAATATTTTTGAGCAAGAAGACCCAATTCAATAGGATCCTGAGTAGCCTCAATTCTTCGAGGAGCAACAGGACTAGGTGTATGAATACTAGAAAGTGGGGTGATTGGATAATCTAATATGTTCCTAGCAGCTACAGGTACAAGCTCTGTGATCAAATTTTGATTTTGCTCTGTAACAGTTTTGATATTTTTACCTAATTCACTAATAGCATCAATAATAGGTTGTTCTGTGCGCTTGTGTTGTTCATAGATTCCTCGGTTCTCTGATTTCCATACCTTAAATCTTTTTAGAAGATAATCTCTTAATTTTAGATCATCAATTATTGGCCTTTTCATGGTTATTTATATATGTTTCAATGTCTAGAAAATTGTTGATTTTATTTCTGTATTTGCCACTATTGGGTTTCCTTGTCATATCAATTGTGACAAACCCATAGCTGTCCTGGTTCCAGCACCTACAGCAAAACTTGGAAAAATCATTGTAGCTCAAGTCACCACCTACATATTTATCATGTATGTGTTTGAGGTTGGTATGATCTTGATGAAACACACATATAAAATTGCTGTTGTCTCGGTTCAGCTGCTTTGGAATTTTAGAAAAAGTCTGTGCCAGGTAGAAGCAATCTATGTTTTTGTGTCGGCCCTGTGTAAAAAATTTCTAACCTTGTTTTGATTATCCAGTATAATGTCATCAAACACAACAACAGAATTATCCAGACATTCATAAAGTGGCCTAACATCTGGTTCAAAAGTGGCAATATCCAGTCCATCATATAGCTTTATCAGCTGCTGATATTTTAATTGTTCCAAGCTCTTAGAGAAGACATACAAGTGCCTGTTTTTCCAGTGTAACCAGTTGGGTGCCAATAAAAAAATATCAATCATTAGTGTAGTTTTACCACAAGCCGATGGCCCAACAATAAGACATCTAATATTATCAGGCAGCAGCTTGCCATTTCTCTTAATCTGCTGTTCAGGCTCTGGCAGTCTCTTTATAACATCCCAGGTGTTCATAGTATCACTTTGTCTGCCTCGATCCAGCTATGTTCTGAGAGTCCTAGCCATTTGACAAGTATCTTGTTGCCTTTTCTGCGGATGATTTTATCTATAAGATATGTGTCAGGCTGCTTAGTTTTGCTGAGTTCTTGTTCATAGAACCTGCCTTTGAGAATTTCTCCTCGGTGGTCTTTTATTATATATGTGTATCGAGTCCCAGGTTTAACTTGAACCACTGTAAATAATTCAGTGCTCCAGTTTCTGGTAAATCCTCTTTTGAATAAGTGCTTATATTTGCTGATTCTTATTGATCACCTACCTTGTATTTGGCTTTTCTTGTTGTTGGCTGGTATCTAGGATAATAAACAGTACTGATCAATTTTTGCTCATCAGATGAAGTTACCTCAGAGGATTTCATGTTGATTGTGAAATGGACCGAGTTGTTATATTTATGTAGAAGTTCTTATAGGATTGTAAGAAATTTATAATTACCTTGAAGTGTAAATTGTTTATACATATGATTTTTTAGGGTTTTGTTGAATCTTTCTACAATAGAGGCCTTGAGATCACTGTAACTCGAGTAATGTTGTATTGACTTCCTTTTAATATATTGTTGGAACACCGAATTATAGAATTCTTTGCCATTATCTGTTTGTAGATAGCGCGGTGGTCTTCCACTCTGATTGATGATTGTCCTGAAGGCTTCTGTAACACATTTTCCAGTCTTGGATTTGAGTGGCACAGCCCAGGCAAATTTTGAAAATGTATCTATGACAGTGAGTAGATGCTTGTAGCCCTTGTTGATCTTGTCTAAGTTTTTCAGCTGTCCACTTGCAATCTCAACCAAGTCACACTGCCATAAATCATCTATGCCTTTTGTAACCACTGGCAGTCTCTTATAATTATGTGTGGCTTGTCTGTGTAATTCATCAACAATAATTTGTCTAGACATAGTATGTAAACAAGAATATTGCAACTATAGGGTGTTCAGCAGCTGATACTACAGGATTTTCTAAATAGAGTTTGTCTCGTATTTGTATATTAAATTCCAGAGAGCCACCATCTTCAGCATAAGATGTCTCTAATGTATTGGGATCTGTAAAATCTTCTAACCCTACACTAGTGATTTTTGTTTGTTGTCAGCATTTGTTATTGATAAGGTAGGGTAGTGGTGTGCCTGTGGTTGTAGCCAATATTTGATCTTGATTGGTCTAATTGTGCCCCCAACAAAAAACTGGTAATAAAATTGTGCAGGGGACAGCACATATATTTTGCCACCTGGTTTGAATGGTGAATCATATTCTTTGTTGGGGTTACTGTACAATTCAAGGATTATTGTATACATAGGATTTTCGATTAGGCCAGTTATTTATTTTTCTGCTGTAAGAAATTTACTTGTTACAGATTCAAGGTGCTCATTGATAGTCCTAACAATATCATCATGGCCTGGCTTGATCTTTATGTCCACAACAAGTTTTTTGTATTGTTGCACAATTTCTTGAAACTTGGTGGCAAAAACAGACAGAGCATTTGCTTGATTGGATTCCATGGTCCCTAGCTGTTGCTTGATATTAGCTACAATTTGCTGTAAATTTTCAACAACTTTCAATTTGGAATTTTGAGCAGTAAGATCATGGACTTGTCTTCTGATATCCTCAAACAGGGCATGCAGTTCATTAATATGTTGATTAGTTGGTAGAGTGGCCACTGTCTGAGTAAGTTGTTTGATCTCTGTCTGGATATTCTTGATATCTTCTGATTTCAATATGCGATTCACAGCTCTCTTAATATTTTTAAGTTCCTGTGATGTATGCAGATTTGATACAGTATTTTGCAAAGATTCAAGTGCCAATTTCACATTATTTAATTCAGAAGCATCAGCCACACATTGTATAGCATCTTGGAGCAGGGCTATGTCTGCCTGAGTAGGTGTTGATTGTTGTAAAATTTCAAGCTTTGTTTGGATATTATCGATTAAATGATGAAAATGAGATAGCTCAGATTCAGTGTTGAGGTTTTCAAGTTTTGTGATCTGTTGCTGGACACTGACAAGTGTGTCTACAATACCAGGCAAGCGGGATTCTAGAGATTCTTGTAACTTGTCAAATCACTTTGCACTGCTGCTATGGTACCTTCAAGATGGGTTTTGGTACTCTGAATTTTTCCAAAATCTTCATAAGTTTCAAGTTGCAGCTTAATGTTGGCAACACTCCGAGTTATAGCAGTCAGAGCATCAGAAGATGGCAAGTTGTTCATAAAATTTTCAAGTGGCTCAATTTGTTCTTTAACCTCGGCTATGGCATTGTTCAGAGGGTCCAGATTAGGTATCTCCAGTGATTGAATCTGTTCCTTTAGAGTGGAAATCACTAGATGAAAATCTTCTTGTGATTTTATGCTTTTGACAATTGTTTGGATCTGTGTCTGGACATAATTTATCTGCTCTTCCAATTGCTGTTTCAATTGCTCAGAGTTGGTGGTCTGGGTTTTAAATTTGGTTTGAAGAGCTGCTACAGCTTCTTCTAAACGTTGAAAATTATCTAATGTGGCCAAGTCAGTATATTTCTGAAGCAACAATTTGAGTTCAGAATCAATTTTAAGAAGAGGGTCCATGCATTGTGATTGTAAATTTGTAATTTCTAGTTGAAGACTGGCATTGAGTGTGGTTTGTAAAGCTTGTAAATCACTTCTTAATTTTTTGACTCTGACATCAAGCATCAGAATCTCATCACTGTGACCTTCATGCCTTGTATGGCCAAATATATCATTAGGCATTTTTTGTTTTAGTGGTTATTTATTATTGAATATCTAATTCTTAATTCTATAAAAAAAGGTATAAGATTGTCATAGGATCCAGGGACCTCAATATATAAGCAGTCACCAGCAGAAACAGTATATACAGTGCCAGAAACCATGTTTGAGTGCTTTATCCTATAAATATTTTTGCCTATTGAAATCTCGACATTACCCTTGGGAGTTGTAATAAATTGTAATTGACCACCTACAGGTAACTGGTAATAATTTAAATTATTGTTAAATATGTACAATGTTTTACCTGTTTCATCATCAACATCTGTAAGTATGCTGTTCAGATGAATAATTAACAAAGCACTTAGTTTAGATATCATAGATTGTATATCTGAAGAGGGTGCTGGTGTTGTCAGGTCCATAATAGCCTGTTTTTTTAACCCAAATAAGTTCATAGGCATGTTTATTTATTTCAAATCATGCTCTGTAATTGGGCATTGTTTGCCACTTTTCAAATCACAATGACCCCATCGTAGAGTATGTATGCCACATGATAAAATGCATCTCTTATCATCATGTGGTCCACACTCTGAATTCTGCATTCTGATGTTCTGATTAAACTCTGGGTTTTGAGACAATTTTTGTAATCTTCAAATTGGAGCTCTTTGTCAACAGTTACTCTGCCAATGCCCTTGGCTTTTTTGCAACAACACCACTACATGTTTCAAAGCTGTACATCTTGGCCCTTAACCCAGCAAATGCCACAATAACATCACCAAGTGTCTCATCTTTTAACTTGCCAGGCACCTTTTTGTTGTGGACTTGAATCTTTGTATGTTCACTGGTATCAAAATATTCAAGCAATGCAGGCTGTGACATATCTTGATAAATATCTTCTTGGTTTGAGTTGGTGTTTAAGTTCACTTTATGCACAGTAAGGCTAATCGGGACTGGACCTACAGTTTAAAGCGGGTATCGAACCCGGGACCCCTTCATTACAAGGCAATGACGCTACCACTGCGCCATGGGGGAGGCCCGATAAATATCTTCTGTCTGAATTTCAAGAATAAAGCTATCTGTGTCCATGTACATCAGTTTAACACGATCACCATAAGAAGGCTTCAACACATCATAATAGAGCTCCAGCATGTGTAATTTGGCCAATTCCAATATCACAGCCCCAACATAAATAGGCTTATCAAACTTTATCTTTACTTTTTCATGTTGAAGAGTGCCATATTTTCATCATAAATTCTTCTGTAGTTGAAATTAGGCTTTGCAATCAATTTTTTGCTCAGGCTGGGGTCAGTAATTAATTTAACATGTTTTCTGACATTTTCTATGGTTTTGCCATACACTGAATTTACCATCAATTTAAACAAGGTCTTATCAAATTGGCTCATTTCAGATGTTCGAAGCTCTGTGTTTGTATCAATATATGGCTTCAACCATCTTGAGTGCCTGAACCTCAAATCTTTGCCAACTTTGGTCTCTTGAACACCATGATACATCAGGAACTGGAGGTTTTTATAATATATGACATAATCCTGTTTTGGCTCTAGAGTCATCATGAGCTTCTTTTGTTTAGAGCCAGGTGAACACTTATCCTCGGGAATTGGGGGCAGATCAGAAAATGTGTTGTGTAAATCATCAGGAATTGTCAGATAAACTTCTAAGAACAGGCCCTAGTCACTGTCATCAAAATCCTTAAGATCTTCAGTATTTAAATCTTCAACCCACTCAAGCCCTGCAAATGGCAATTTATCCATCATAGCATAACCATACAGGCTGTTGGCATCTACATACAGTATATAATTAAATGGCAGTGCTGGATTATAATTGAGAATATACTTCTTATTTGCTCTGGCATATCTCTGAGAACATTGCACCATGCCTCCTCTTATACATTGCTCCATAAACAGATACATATCTTGATCTTGGATTAGATCCAATTGCATTTTAGTGTTTAAAAACATTGCAGACCATGCTAGGCCTGGTGCACTGTAAAAATACATTGGATCCAGCTTATAATTTTCCATGGAAGATTTTCTAAATGCCTGAAGTATATCAGCTAAGAGAGTGACATCAAGTTTTAAATATGCCTTGTGATAATCACCAATTGTCTGGCATTTTAAATTTGTTCCACATCAACTGGGCATGGTGATAATCATCATCAGTAATTCCAGATGCCCTGAGTTTACTGTAGAACTCTTGTTGTGGTGGCAGAGAACACTCATTAAATTTAGAAAAATCTGTAACATAATCATATGAGTATACACCCTTCCGCCTAATTAATTTCAGGTCCTGATTTGGAAACAAAGCACATGTGATTTTGAATTGATCATCAGATAATTGACTGGCCAGTGTAGCCAGGCTAGCGAACAGAATTCTGTAGGAATCAAGAAATCTTAAATGAATGGGAACACCATTAACTTTAATTATCTTGCTAATAGCAATATATTTCTCATTATTTTCTGCTAAAATATTTAAATTCTGCTTGTCAAACCCTTCGTACCTGATCAGATGATGAAAATCATAATTGTATGCACCATGGCAAAATATATTGACAAATTTTGGTCTCTGGTACTTAATATTACAGCTATTACACAGGGCCATTTTGAATTTACCATCTGTATGAGAATGGTGATGCACCTTGATATTTGTATCTGAAAATTCAGAATCACATACCGGGCATTTTTCTGCATTGTTGAAATCTTAAATCTGATCCTCTGTTAAAGGCATCATGGGTTTTGATTTTAATAAGATATTAGATGCTACGTCATGGCATTTATTTTCTATTCTATGTGCAAATTTTTTGGTGGTATCTGGTCCCATGTATAAATATTCTTCACTAACAACACCATCCTATACAACAACATAACAAAAACTAGAAGGCTCATGTAACTGGTATGATGCAATTAAAGATTCATCAGGATCTGGGCTGCAGAATGCAAGGGGTTTGAGGTTTGATTCAAAATCACAGACTATATATGCTGGGTGTTCCAACAAGGCTTCAAATTTTTTAATTTGGCATTTTCACTTGGACTAGGCATCACCATATGAACAGGTTTATGGTTGCCACAGTATTTTAGATGCTCAATTAACTTCTTTTTAGCAATTTCTGCATTCACTTCCCGAACCCCATTCACCATTTTTCTACCACCAAATACATTTAAACATCTTCTACACAACTTGAATATTGTATTGGATTTGCCTTGTTGTTTACTGACTAAAGCTTCAAGATTATGTATTAGAGTGTAATGATATGTGTCATCCCCTTCAATTAAGAGCAGATCAATCGGAACAGCAGAATCATCATCAAATGTACTGATTCTGAGAGGTTCTATCAAGCAATTGCCACGGCCAGTGGAACAAATAAAAACATTAATAGATAATGGCCTACCATTGATATCTCTGGCCTTTTTTTTTCAAATTTATCAATATTCTGAACAGAGATTGGATATTCTAAGCCCTCCATTGCCTCATCAAAATCATTTTCATGTTGTTTATAATAAGTTTTTCCCTGAGGATTCCTTAAAACTGGATACAAAGCAGCTAAAATATACCACAGAAATCATTTCTCATCATTATTTTCTATGTTAACCACGGCTCTTTTGTTTTTAATATTTGCGGGTAAAGGCACATATGTGGAACCTTGTAATGGGTTAAATTTAGAAATATTAACATAGAGCTTGTGTGGAGATCCGCATAGGCTCCATCCTGACTCTTTTGCAGTAAATTCAGAATGTTTCATATTTAATTGCTCTATCAAACTGCTTATTATTTTGTCTAAATTTGCATTTGAATATACAGCTACAGTTTCTGTTATGTGGGGCTGTGTAAATTTTGTGCCATTTGCTTTCTTATATTGTGTAAACAATTTGAGGGACAGCTTATAAGAGCTATTTTGTGCATTTAGAATTGCCTGCACATCAGGATTTACACTAATCAAAAAATTCTTAATATCACATTTTTGCTCTGATACAAACCGGTAATCTCAAAGTTGGCCAGCAAAACTGCTATGGATGGCTTCATAGCGTGGCTGCTTTGATGCAGCATTAACAGGTGTTTCAAGCTTCCTTTTCAGACCAGATGTAGATGGTTGTGGGGGCAATGTTGATGACTGTGCAGGACAAGTAAACTTATGTTTATATGTGAAGTATTCCATGCTATATTTTCTATGGCATTTTGGGCATATTTTTGTGGGAGTTCTGCATTTGTGTGGATCACAATTCTTTTGGTGCCTAGCCCAATTGGGGCTGGATATATTCTTATTGCATTGATTACAGTATTTTTGATTTGGCATTTTTGTTGTTGGTTTATTATATGAAATTTCCTGGGGTTCAAATCAAAATTCTATGCTTAATAAAAAATATCAGTTGGGTTCAGCAGTGTGCTTTGTATACTTAGTGTGTTTGTTTGTGTATGTGTGTTAATATTTTTGGCTTTGGTATTTATATAAAATTTCTTGGGGTTCAAATCAAAACTCTATACTTAATAAACCTATGACAGGTTGTATAAAGCTGATAGCCTACATGCACAAAGGTAGAATAAGTACAGAAGCACTGCCCTAGCACAAATGCATGTCTACACAGGCATGTCCTAGAAAAACAATGACCTAATACCATGTGTCATGTATAACAAACTGGGGCAGATATAAGCCTGACTCTAAATATGAGTGGATTACAACAAACAAGCAAGATGTGTCAAATATCAGACCTGTATGAGGAGCACTGCAACAACACATCTGTACTCTTCAACCACTCTTACAATACTAACTGATATGTAATGCAAGAGCTCTTTCTTTATAATTTTTTGCATAATATTGGGTAATAATTTGATGCACAACATGATGCAAAAGAAATAAACCAGAAGAAGGCTACAAGTGGACCGGAAGTGGACCGGAAGTGCACCGGAAGTAAATATGTGTGGGTGTGGGTGGGTGTTTGTGTATGTGGGTAGCTCTTATGAGTATTTTTGGCTTAGTTTTAGGAGTAGCAAAAACAATATCAAGAGGTGCATATTTTTGACAGGCTTATGGACAACAATTTCACAGATGTGGCTTTTGTAAGTGTAGGCAAATCAATCTGAGGGTGCTCATCATTTCACGGGAAATTCCCGAGGGCATTTTTACAAAAATCTTGGGTTAGACAGAGTACCACACTTGAGCAATAAGCTCATATGCACATGTTGAGTTAGTTTTAAGTGTAGCCAAATCTGCCTGAGGGGGTCTCATCATTTATCGAGTATATAATATAGCCAATTACACTACTGGCATTGGTGCACACGTCATGAAGAAATTTGGAAGTTACAGTTTAAAACGAAGAGGATTACCCAAAAAATTGGTAACACACTTAGCGTAAAAATTACGGAATAAACTTCCTCGTTTCATAAGCTCTCCAAAAAGATACAAATGTTGTCAACTGGCACACGGGTTGGGGGAAAAATCTGAATAAAAAGCGGAGAAGGCACGTTCTAAGACTCTTTGAAAGTGAAAAGAAGTTGTTTGTTGTGAGAAATAAAGGAACTAAAATGAGTGAAATAATAATGTTATTTACCATTCTCATGATTCCAAGTTGTCAGAATTAACTATTACAGAAACTACAAATCCTGTTAAAATTGCCTCCGCCGGTTACGTACGCAAGCACACAGACTGCGGCGTACATCAGATAGAGTCACTCGCGTTGACACTCAGTCTCTTATGAATGGGCGGCTGTCATAATTCTATCTCTCAACTTTTCTTGGGAACACACTGGTGTACTGTAGACTAACTCTTTCATGTGACCTCAAATGCAAAAGTCGCATGGCATTAAATCCGGACTCCTCGCCGGCCAGGGTTTCGGGATGCCTCGACCAATCCGTTGCATGGTATAATTGTCGTCCAGCCACTGTCGCACACCCCGGAAATAGTGGGCTGGGCAGCCATCATGTTTTAAATCATACCCCATCTTGTGGCGAGCGGCACATCCTCCAGCAGCGTCGTCAATTCGTCCCTTAGGAAGTTTTTGTAGGTACTGCAGTTTAGGTTTTGTGGCAGAAAGAATGGCCGATCACATGATTGTGGATGATTCCCATCCACATATTTAGTGAGAAATTTCTCTGGTGAGCATTTTCTTTACATTTTCTTGTGTTATGACCTTAGGGGCCCAAAAATGCGCATCATGAAAATTCGTAATAACATCGCGGTCCAATTTGGACTCGTCCGTTCACAGAATAATTGTCAGGTGATGGGGGTCTTCAGTGTCGGTATGTAGTAAAAATCGACAAAAATCCATCCTTCTGACAGGATCTCCCTCCTCAATAGCATGTGACTTTTACATTTTGGATCACATGAAAGAGTTATTCTACAGTACACCAGTGTATTCCCAAGAAGAGTTGAGAGAGAGAATTGTGATAGCCGTAGGACGACACCGCAAGAACTGGCCCTGTGCCCCGAACTAGCCTCCACTGTTGATTAATAGAAATTTGGAAACACTGTTAAGGAATACGATAGTCCTACTAATTAACTAACTCCCTAGCCTTCTTAAACCCGAAGGTTCATGGCTGCAGCAACACAGGCCTTCCATCTGTCCCTATCTTGAGCAAGTTCTATATACTCTTTTCCATCCCTACCGATTTCCCTTAGGTCCATCTCAACGTTGTCCCTCCATCTTCGTCTTGGCCTTCCTACAGGTCTCTTACCATCAGGTTTCCCAACAAGAATCCTGTAAACTTCTCTTTCCTCTCCCATTCGTGCCACATGGCCTGCCCACCTAAGTCTTCTTGATTTAATTATTCTAATAATATCTGGACATGAATACAAATTATGTAGTTCTGAATTATGTAACCTTCTCCACTCACCTGTCTCCTCATCCCTTTTAGGTCCAAAGATTTTCCTAAGGATCTTATTTTCAAATACTCTCAATTTATGTTCCTCTTTCAATGTAAGGGACCAACTTTCACATCCATATAATACTACAGGCAAAATTACGGTTTTGTATATTTTAACTTTTAGTTTCTTAGATATTAAACGAGAAGACAAAAGTTTGTGAAGAGAGAAGTATTTGAATTTGGAAACTGGTTCAAACGAGTTGTTATCAATAATTAGATTTTGATTATTACCTAACACTTGGTTTCGGCCTGTAAGCATATATTTAGTTTTCTGTTTGTTAACTTCCAAACCTATCTCTTTAGCAGTTTTGACAAATATTTTAGCATTATTCTTAATTGTATTCACATCATCCCCAAGTAAGTCTACATCATCTGCATATGCTAACAACTGAGTCACACCATTTAATTTTAGTCCTTCGTTAGTTTCTTTAACCTTCTTAACAGCATATTCTAAGGCAAAATTAAAGAGCAATGGAGATAATGCATCTCCTTGTTTTAATCCATCATGAATTGCAAATTTGTCCGACATATTAATACCCACACGAATTTTACTTTCTGTTTCACTGGTGCATATTTTTATCATACTAACAAGCTTCTTAGGTATTCCAAACTCTACTAATATATTATATAATTTATCTCTTTTGACCGAATCATATGCTTTTTTGAAATCAATGAATAGCTGATGGACATTTTGATTATATTCCCACTTTTTTCCAAGCGTCTGTCTGATGTGAAAAATTTGATCTGTAGTTGATCTCTTACGTTTAAATCCACATTGATAATCACCTATAATTTCATTAGCATATGGGGTTAGTCTTGTTAAAAGAATGTTAGATAATATTTTATATGTTGTTGAGAGTAGAGTAATTCCACGGTAATTATTGCAGTTCATTTTATCACCTTTCTTAAACACAGGAACAATTATGGATTCTTTCCACTGTTTAGGTGTTTCTTCTTTATTCCATATTAAACAAATTAATTTATGAATTTGACATATTAATGAATTTCCACCATATTTAATTAACTCAGCTTGTATTAAATCAATGCCAGGTGCTTTGTTATTCTTTAGCCTTTTAATAGCACCTTTAACTTCAGTCAAGTTAGGTTCTGGAACTAAAGGTTCTGCTGTGTGGACTTCATTTACTTCTGATTTATCTTCTACATGGACATTTAAAATGTCGTTAAAGTAGTTCTTCCATCTATTTAGAATATCGCTTTGGTCAGCTAGAAAATCACCGTCTTTATTTTTTATCAAGTTTACTTTAGGTTGCCACCTCTTTGTAAACTCATTTACACCTTTATATAAATCTCTGATATTTTTGTTTTTGCTGTTAGTTTCAATTTCGTTAATTTTGCTTTTCAAGTAATCTCTTTTATTACTTCTAAATGTGCGGTTAACTTCTCGCTTTATTCTATTATAATTGTTAATATTTGTATCATCAGAGTTATTTAACCACCTAAGTCTAGCCTGATTTCTTATTTCTATTAGATTATGACATTCATTATGAAACCATTTCTTACTTTTTCTCGGTTTATGGTATCCTACACTTTCTTTAGCTGCTGATTCTTTTGCATTACGTATGTGCTCCCAATTCTTATTTACGTCTATTTCATTTATATTTTCATCATCATTTAAATCCTGCAAAACATCAAATCTATTTGACAGTTTAATTTGGTAATGTTTCTTAATTCTTTCATCAGTAAACTTTCGTGTATCAAATTTTATAACTTTTAGATTTTGTTTCTTATGATTTATCACTGAGAGTCTTTCTCTTAATTTAGCAATTACTAAATAATGGTCACTGGCACAGTCAGCACCTCTATGTGTACGAACGTCAATTATATTAGTATGCCTTCTATTATCAATGAGAATATGATCTATCTGATTATGAGTTTTACCATCTGGAGAAAACCAGGTATATTTATGGATATCTTTATGTTTAAAAGTGGTACTTTTCACAATTAAATTATTTGAGGTTGCAAAAGTAATCAATCTTATACCATTATCATTACTTAATTCATGAAGACTTTCTTTACCAATCGTGGGTTTAACTATCTCTTCTTTGCCAATCTGTGCATTACAGTCACCTAATAGAATTTTCATATCATACTGAGAAAATATATCAAAGACCTGTTCTAACTCTGTATAAAAATCATCTTTAGTATTATCATCTTTATCTTCCGTTGGTGCATGTATGTTTATTAAAATAATTTTACACCACCTACCCTGTAAAACTGCATATGATATCCTATCATTAATAAATTCTACTGTTTTAAGAGCCGAGATAATTCTATTATTTATGAAAAAGCCTGTTCCAAAATTATGATTTTCAGTACCACCATAGAAAAAAGTATAATTTTTAGTTTTACAATTCCCTTCTCCTGGCCACCTAACTTCCTGGACAGCTACTACATCTAATTTATACTGAACTATCTCATTAACTGTACACTGAAATGCCCCAGGCCGGTAAAGGCTCAGAACATTCCAAGTGCCAAATTTAATGTCCTTATTCCTAACGTAGATCTTATCCTTAGTCCAGGGACCTCCCAAAGTAGTCCCCACCCGGAGATCTGAACGGGGGACTATTTTACCTCCGGAATATTTTACCTTGGGAACATCCATGGCCTTATATTGCTGTTTCTTGACATTTTTTTTTACAGTGCAGAGTTGTCAGCTCTACGCCTAACCCCCAATATGAATGGAGGAATCTTGTTGTTATTGAATATGGTAAATATAAAGGCACAATATCATTTTTAACTGAATCCTTTGGCAATGTAATAAATAATTGATTTTCGTAAATTGAAGCCTACTTTCAGGTTCCCTTGTTGGCCACTAGCCTATTATTGTCTAATCCGTTTTTTTAAAGTAAAATTAATCACAACATTAAAATAATCTGATGCACGTGAAACACAATTGTATTTTGATATGCTGACCAACTACTGAATTGTGCAAGATCCGCTCTGAAAGAAAAACCTTTCTGTGTATTTTATGAAACCGAGAGGAGAAAACTATATTAGCACTTAATTGCTGTCTTTCCCTTTGCTTCGGTAGTTTAAATCACTGAATAATGGACTTCATCGAATTATTCAACTGCTCTCTTGTAATTTATGAAAAATCAAAAATCATTTCAAGGACAGAGATTATTTTTAGGTAATTTTAAAAAAATATTAGGTCATTTTTTAATAATTTCTAAGTCATTCTATGGGTCGTTTTTTTTAGATATTTTTAGGTCATCAACTTCCGATCCCTAGTGTCACAGATGTTGTCAGATGTTCCATAATAATTTTAATAATTGAAATTATACAAGGTGGTTCATCTCTTGCCCACTTCACTACATTGACAAAATACTGTGCTTTCCATACTAATTTTTAATTGTACGTAATATTTTATGTACAACTGTCAAATTGTACGTAAAATACAAATTACATCAAATCGTTATCTAAGAATTTATTCTGTTCATATCGCCATACAAGCAATCAAGTAAATAACCACAGAAATTATGAAATGCACATGAAGTGCTGTAAATAATACAGGGTGATTTCTTATACATGGCACAATTTGTTTTGTGTACAGAAAGTATAAAATGCAATAAGTAGATTTGATATTGGTGTATTCAGGAAGAAGAGTATTGGGAAAACTGGTGAGAATCATATTCGAAGCCTATCATTCCACAAAACAGGATGCCGCACACTGCACAAGTTCAGATGAGCTGTGCAGTATAATTGTGCACCAATATGAAACGATAGCCCTACACTTCCTGGAATTAAAATTACTTTCGTCATAATATTTTCAACCAACAGAGTGAAATGGTCAACATTTTGCTCTGTTGGGATTTACAGAGCTGTCCTGTCATGGCTCTATGAGCGTCCCACAATCGGCTGAAGTGGGGTATGGTTGGTGGACTACAATGTGATCCTCCCAGCTAGATCCGAGGATCCGCTGACCAACGATAGGTGCGGTCCTCCATTTATATTGGGAGTTAGGCGTAGAGCTGACAACTTTGCACTGTATAAAGACATGTCAAGAAACAGAAATATAAAGCCATGGATGTTCCCAAGGTAAAATATTCCGGAGGTAAATTAGTCCCCCGTTCAGATCTCCGGGTGGGGACTACTTTGGGAGGTCCCTGGATTAAGGATAAGATCTACGTTAGGAATAAGGATATTAAATTAGGCACCTGGAATGTTCTGAGCATTTACCAGCCTGGGGCATTTCAGTGTACAGTTAATGAGATAGTTCAGTATAAATTAGATGTAGTAGCTGTCCAGGAAGTTATGTGGCCAAGAGAAGGGAATTGTAAAACTAAAAATTATACTTTTTTCTATGGTGGTACTGAAAATCATAATTTTAGAACAGGCTTTTTCATAAATAATAGAATTATCTCGGCTCTTAAAACAGTAGAATGTATTAATAGTAGAATATCATATGCAGTTTTACAGGGTAGGTGTGTAAAATTATTTTAATAAACATACATGCACCAACGGAAAATAAAGGTGATAATACAAACGATGATTTTATGCAGAGTTTGAACAGGTCTTTGATAAATTTTCTCACTATGATATGAAAATTCTGTTAGGTGACTGTAATGCACGATTGGTAAAGAAAGTCTTCATGGATTAAGTAATGATAATGGCATAAGATTGATTACTTTTGCAACCTAGTGAAAGTACCACATTTAAACACAAAGATATCCATAAATATACCTGGTCTTCTCCAGATGGTAAAACTCATAATCAGATAGATCATATTCTCATTGGTAAGAGAAGGCATACTAGTATAATTGACGTTCGTACACATAGAGTTGCTGACTGTGCCAGTGACCATTATTTAGTAATTGCTAAATTAAGTGAAAGACTCGCAGTGATAAATCATAAGCAACAAAATCTAAAAGTTCTAAAATTTAATACAGGAAAATTTGCTGATGAAAGAATTAAGAAATATTACCAAATTAAACTTTAAAATATATTTGATGTTTTGCAGGATTTAAATGATGATGAAAATATAAATGAAACAGATGTAAATAAGAATTGGGAGCACATACCTAATGCAATAGAATCAGCAGCTAAAGAAAGTATTGTATACCATAAACAAAGAAAACGTAAGACATGTTTTGATAATGAATATCATAAACTAATAGAAATAAGGAATCAGGCTAGACTTAGGTGGTTAAATAACCCTGATGATACAAATCTAAGCAATTATGATACAATAAAGTGAGAAGTTAACCGCACGTTTAGAAGTAAAAAAAAAAGATTACTTGAAAAGCAAAATTAACGAAATTGAAACAAACAGCAAAAACAAAAATATCAGAGATTTATATAAAGGTGTAAATGAATTTAGAAAGGGGTGGCAACGTAAACTAAATTTGATATAAGATAAAGACGGTGATTTTCTAGCTGACCCAAGCAATATTCTAAATAGATGGAAGAACTACTTTAACGACCTTTTAAATGTTCATGCAGGAGATTAGAATAAAATGAAGTGCACACAGCAGAAAATTTTTTTCCAGAACCTAACTTGACTGAAGTTAAAGATGCTATTAAAAGGCTAAAGAATAACAAAGCACCTGGCATTGATTTAATACAAGCTGAGTTAATTAAATATGGTGGAAATTCGTTAATATGTCAAAGTCATAAATTGATTTGTTTAATATGGAATAAGGAAGAAATACCTCAACACTGGAAATAATCCATAATTGTTCCTGTGTTTGAAAAGGTGATAAAATGAACTGCAATAATTACCGTGGAATTTCTTCACTCTCAGCAACATATAAAATATTATTTAACATTATTTTAACATGACTAACTTCATATGCTTATGAAATTATAGGTAATTATCAATGTGGATTTAAACGTAACAGGTCAAGTACAGATCAAATTTTTCACATCAGACAGACACTTAAAAAAAAGTGGAAATATAATCAAAATGTCTATCAGCTATTCATTTATTTTTAAAAAACATATGATTCGGTCAAAAGAGATAAATTATATAATAGATTAGTCGAGCGTGGAATACCTAAGAAGCTTGTTAGTATGATACAAGTATGCACCAGTGAAACGGAAAGTAAAATTCGTGTGGGTATTAATGTGTCTGACAAATTTACAATTCATGATTTGTTAAAACAAGGAGATGCATTATCTCATTGAAAATGGAAGATAAATTGAGAGTATCTGAAATAAGATTCTTAGAAAAATATTTCAGCCTTAAAGGAATGAGGAAACAAGTGAATGGAGAAGTTTACATAATTTAGAAGTACATAATTTATATTCATTTCCAAGTATTATTAGATTGATGATTAATTCACGAAGACTTAGGTGAGCACGAATGGGAGAGGAATAAGGAAGTGTTTATAAGATTCCTGTTGGGATACCTGATGGTAAGAGTACAAAATCAAAATGGAGATAGACCTAAATGAAACCGGGAAAGATGGGATAGAATATACAGTATATAATTCTTGTTGAGGATAAGGACAAATGGAAAACCTTTATCGCTGCAGCCATGAATTTTCGGATTCAAGAAGGCTAGAGAGTTTTTTAGTTAATTAGTAATCAATGTAATATAATTTCACATGTTTCAGAAACCACAGGCAGCAGCATGGTATTCATTTTGACAAGGGAATTCATTCAAAACTCATTTTCCTCGTAAGTTTGACAATAGCATTTACACCCTGTGTTATTTCAAATCTTCAATTTTGCGATTCAAGAAGGAGAAGAATTTCCATGACTTGATAACATGAATGTGTACGTTGAAAAAAAAATGGAAATGAGAATTATAGAACTGTGCTGAAAAACAAACAAACAAAAAAAACACGCTTTTGACTGACGAGCGGGAAACATATTAGAAATCAAGGCCGAAAACTAACGGAAAATATGAACAGCGAATGCATGCTTCAGAGGAGAGGGAATATTCAAAAGGAGGTGGAAAACGGAAAGGCTCTTACCTGATATTTTTTTTTACTTTCTGAATCCGAACACATTCATGAACATTGTTATTATTATTATTATTATTATCATCATCATCATTGAATTGTTGGTTAAGTACTCAATTTACGTTGTCCCTCCAACCGACAAATGGAACACACACGAACCTGTGTCTCCTAAGTTAATCGTGGCTATGAAGATAAATTGCGAAATGAGACAAACATGTATATCAAACCGGAAACTTCCCATGATTTTATTTTTTAAAACATGCTTCGTTAAGGAGGTCAAATGACAAGTTCCGTAGTTAGTTTGCTATTCTCTTTATAACTTGTTGATTTTATTCCGAACGAAGAAAGAATGCATGGCACTTAATGCTCTAATATTACTGATGAGATCATATTTTATCTTGTTCGCATGATACCATTCGTCAATTAATCTCCTTACATTCTTCTTCTTCTTATAATATTCGTCCAGAATAGCGTTCATCTCCCACGTTATCATAATCGAGGCTTTTGGATTATCAATTACACAGGCCTGCGATGAAAAAAATACAAGGGAAGTGATAGGTGAACTTTATGTATTTTGTGGTGCTGAGTTAAAAACAAATAAAGAAAAATGTCTATCACGTCACGTTTTCTTGAAAAAATTGATTGTACGTGGATTTGAATGAACATTTACCATAAATATGTTGTTTCGGCGTCGAATATCTTCCCTCCCTGCCTAACCATCATTCTACAGTGGTGAAACGATACCCCTCTGTGACTCCCCCCGTCGACGTCCTTCCCTCCCCGTCGCAATGGCTCTCGACCAATAGCGTCGTGCAAATCCTTATCTTGGTTCGCCGACCGCGCAGAAACGCTCGCTAAGTCAGCGTAATCGGGAGTCACCTTCCAGTTGTGTCGAGCTTTATCTGGATTGATCCTGAACGTGTTATTCGTAAGACTGAATTCTCGCGACTTGTCTGGAGGCAGCAGAAACGATATAACACAGATGTCCTCATGAGGGACTCAGAATAAAGCTCTTTAAACCAGCAGATCATGTACTTACCATGTTCGTAGTAAGAGAAAAGACGTGGAAATTTGTAAGTTCGTCTCAATTTGTCTTTCATGTGTAGTGTCGCTGATACAGTGACAATTGGAAACTGCATCACAAAAACAATTGTAACTGGTGCTTTCCTCTGTGCGTTTAGTGAACCAGGACTTCGAGTTCCAGACGTTGTGAAAATGTGCCAGATGACTTTTGTTACATATGCGGCGAATATAGTGTTCTTAAACATCGCACGAGGAGCATTACAAACTATGTAAGAAAACTTTATCTTGCGTATTTTGACATGAAACTCGGAGACCAGGACAAATCGTGGGCTCCTCATAAAGTGTGTGCAGTGTCTCAATGATCTACGCTTATGGCTCAACGGAAAGAAGACTTCTTTGCGCTTTGGAATTCCTATGACATGGAGGGAGCCGAGAAACCACGTGATGATTGTTACTTTTGTGCCTGCCATGTCCATGGGTATAACCGAAAAAATCACAAGCTAATCTCTTATCCTGAGAACATTATAGGCCATACGACCCGTTCCTCATGGACCTGATGTGCCAGTGCCTTTGCCTCCAACTGAATTACCAGTCATCTCTTCAGAGTCTTCAGACTCGGAACATTTAGACAGTCAAGGCTCCGATACCGAATATAAGCCCTCTGAAGGCGATTCACCTCAGCCCTTCTCTCAGGTTAAACTTAATGATCTGACTAGAGATCTGGGCCATTCGAAAGAGGCAGCTGAATTGTTGGGCTCCAGATTGAAAGAAAAACATTTTTTGGCCAAAGGAACCACGTTTTATGGGTACAGGAATCAGTACTTTGAGGAAGCGGAGAACCTGGTCTATTGTTCTGATGTTCCCGGATTGATGAGCAAATTTAATATCACCTACGATAAAGATGAACGGAGGCTGTTTATAGATTCATCGACAAGGAGCCTGAAAGCTGCCCTTCTTCATCACGGAAGCCAGTATGCATCTGTTCCAGTTGTACACTCGGTACATTTACAAGAACGCTAAAAAAACCTGGCTCTCGTCGTCTACAAAATAAAATATGCCGACCACGGTTGGACCATTTGCGGTGATTTGAAAGTTATCACCATGATTCTTGGTCAACAAGGCGGATATACAAAGTTCCCATGTTTCATTTGTGAGAGGGACAGCCGTGCAAAGACTCAACATTGGGTCAAGAAAGAATGGGCTAAAAGTAAAAATCTTGAACCAGGCACCAAGAATGTGATTCGGAACAACTTAGTTGACCAAAAAAAAGTATTTTTACCCCCGTTGCATATCAAATTAGATGTAATGAAGCAATATGTCAAGGCTATTTCAAAAGATGGCGATCGTTTCAAATACATGTGAAAAAGTTTCCAGGTTTATCCGAGGCCAAGTTGACAGAGGGAATCTTTGTTGATCCAGATATCCGAAAGCTCACGAAGGATAAAGACTTTGAGACTGGCATGACAACAAAGGAGAAAGAAGCTTGGGTTGCCTTCAAAGATGTGGCCATTAAATTTCTGGGGAATTACAAGGATCCTGACTATAAAGCAATTGTTATGAATATTCTGGACAAATTTAAAGCGTTGGGTTGCTCCATGAGTTTCAAACTACATTTCCTTCACTCACATATGGACTATTTCTCCGAAAATGTAGGAGCAGTCAGCGAATAACAGGGTGAAATGTTCCACAAAGATATTAAAGATATGGAGCGCAAATATCAAGGACGATGGGACAAGAACATGCTCATGGACTACTGTTGGATGTTAACATGAGAGAGGCCTGAGATTGCACATAAAAGAAGAACGTCAAAAATAAGTTTCAAAAGCAAAAGGGTACGTACATAAATATAAACTTTTTTTGTTTTTGGTTTTGTTGTTTGTTCAATTTACAAATTGTGTCAAACGTTGATGTACACATACATTGCTCCTCGTGGCCAATCGTCTATTTTATGTACGTTACCTTAATAAACACAAATGAACATAATACGTTGGTGCTTTTTTTTCTAGAAACTTCACCATAATGGGATGTTAAAAGTGTAAACACAAGGGAACTTTGTGTTTTCCTCTCGACCAGAGGCGGCTCGTGCGATCTGGCAACAGTGGTTTTCTTCCATGTATACCTATAAAAAATAAAATCAATTGCTTATAAATCAATTTGCATTACCAAGCATCGATTTTACATAGATTTAAATGGATCAAAACACCGTGTTAGTAGTTATGTACACCCGTTGGGTCCGATAAATCAATTGATTTGAAAAGATCGATCAAAGATCAATTGATGACGTAGCTGTTTTTATGACATCACAAAATGGGCGGGGCTTATTTTGTAACGATGATTTTCAATGGTTGTGACGCCATAAAATGGGCGGGGCTTAATTTTGTGAGGAGCGTTTTGATTGGTTGGAGGAGAGAATTTGGGTTTTTCCCGTGACGGTTGGTAGGTAGTTTCCGGTGTCTGAAAACAGATGGCGTTGATGAGTCAGAAAGTCTGGGTTGGAAGGAGGAAAAGTAGGCGACGCGGTGACGGTTGGTTTTCTCGTAATTGGAGTACGTGTTTCCGGTGTTTGAAAACAGAAGGCGTTGATGAGTCAGAAATTCTGGGAATTTGGGTGTTTCCTTTGTTTGAAGAGAGATGGCGTTCATGAGTCATTGTTGGGAGGAGGTTTTTTTTCGGGCGGCCGTTGATGAGTTTGAAATTCCAGGAATTTGGTGTGGTCTGAAACATGCCCGAACATGTTTTAGATTGATGAGTCATTCTGGGGAGGAGATGTTTTTCTCGGGCGGCCGTTGAAGAATTTGAGTGATGGAGAAACGGCAAAAAGAGAAAAAAGAGAGAGAGAGAGTCTAGATGTAAAGAAAATAAATAGAGTAAAAAGAGTAGGTTTCACGGAGGGGGTGACTGTGCATAGTGTACCAGGGCAGGAAGAAGATAGGAGAGGCACGTGGGCGTTGGATGCTCTGCGCAAAACGATGCGTGCCGAATATAATTCGAAAATACGTCACGGAGACAGTACTATATAAAAATGAAAAATTGTGTACGTACCACAGAACTGTTGATCGAAGTCTACCGACCGGAGATCATAACCGAGACTGGCACATCTGTTGCGAGAGGGAAGAAAATTGAAAAGGTAAGAGACAAATATTTAGTTTTAATGTTCTACCTAGAACAATGCAAATCGCTGGTCAAAGACCATCATCACCTTCACACAGTGAGAATCGTAAACATAAATACATCTTTCTTTTCAAGCAGACAGCTTGAAAGGTGAGTAAATAAAAACGGTACCTGTGTCATCAACAGTTTAATGCAGAAGAGGATGACGTTTAACAGTGATCGATGGTGGGGGGGTCGGCTCCCGGTCCTCTTTTGCTGGGGGTGGGAGAGGGGGAGTGTAGCGTCCCTCCTCCTCTTCTTCAACCACATCGGTGACGTCGTCCTCTTCTTCCTGCTCTGACAAAACAGGAGAAACAGTAGGAGAAATAGAAGGAGAAACAGAAGGCACCAGTTGGCGCTTCCGATTGGCTCGAGCGTCATTTTGGTTACGCATTCTGAAAAACGAAATATAAAAAGTTAAATATATTCCGTTCCATGTAGATATCGGCTTGAAAGAAAAGTTATCAGATACGTAGCATATAAAACAGCATGCTATAATAAACGATGTTATCAGAAATAAACTGAAAAAATAATTGCCTGGCTCTATACCGACGGAGATTCGTCTGGAGCCTTTCCCTGTTCCGGGTACGCCGAGCCCGGAAAATAGCGGAGGCACGATGTTGGGCCTCCTCAATTCTATTTTCTTCCTCCAGGTACCGCTCAATGTACCTCGAAGCCTCTGCGAAATGCTCAACGCCTTCAGTGCCTGCCTGATGTTGATAATATGCATTTCGCAGAACCTCCCCGTGATGGATTATGTGTTCCTGAAAATATGTGTGAATTAATATATGAAAGTGATTAATTTGTGTAAAACATAACTAACATATTTTCTGTCTGATTTCAGATGTCGACACTCCCTCTCGGATTCAATTTGGTGTATGGCGATATTAAGGAGACAACAGCAGGTCTGACAGAACGAAGAAACTTATGGAGTAAAACACATGGAAGACAGGTTGAAAACACATCGGCAATTATGTGAATTTCTGTGACGAAAATGGACTGTCGGAAGAGTTATTGGCAAAATTAGAAGAGACATGTAAAGATATTGAGGTATCGGTGGACTGTTTGGTCAAAATATTTACTTATATTGTTGACAAGAAACGAGATGCGCCAGTGTTTGGTGATTTTATAGAAAATATACAAGGAGCGCAATATGTACCTTCCCATCTATCTTTAAGAATATGTTTCGAATTGATGGAGGTGTTTAAACGTGTGAGAAATGAGAAGGGTGAAAATAAGAAGACACGAGAAACAGGGGAAAATATACATGAACGAATGATGGTGATGTTGAAAAAAAGAAAACTGAACGAGTAACTAACACATACTAATACACTAACATCTACCAGTAGTGTAACAAAATTGTTAAAAATATCTAATAACCTGTAGTAAGACTTGAAATAAAAACTAGTTTGTATATGTAGAAAACTTGTAATTTCTCTGTAGAAGTTCAATGTGTTAATAAAAAATTTTGTACAGAACAATATTGTTTTTGTATATAAATAGTATTATATTAGAATGCCTAAGACAGGATACAAACCCCAAAAGTGTAATGAAAGAAGTACCACGAATCCTGAAATTAACTATGTTTTGATATAAGAGGTACTGGATTCGAAACCCTCCAGACATGGTTCGAATCCTGGAATTGCCAATGTTTGCATATAGAAAACCCGGATTCGAATCCCACTCAGGTATGGTTGCGAATGTCGACGGAGACCCCGGATTCGAATCCTGCAATTAACTAAGGTTCCCTAAAAAAGATTTATTGTTTCTGCTCAGGTATGGTTGTGAAATGTAAAAGGGTACTTACAAAAAGTACAAAATCTTGTCCATTCATGTTGCTGCACAGATGAAAAGGAGATGAACTGGAAGGAAGGATGCCTGCAGAAGGAATTCTATCCACTTCCTTATAGAGACACACATCTGCAATTATTTTTGCAACAAGTCTGCATATGAGATCACGACGTTTTTGTGGGACACAACAGTTCCTTGATGATTTTCACAGAAGTTCCTTGTTCCGTGTTAGCACATGTTCTTCGAACAAGACCTCCTTATAGAGACGGACATCTGGTATCATTTTTTGCAACGCGGTTTCCTAATTTCTTTATTTTGAATCGTAGACCCCCCCCTTCCGACCACTCTATCGAAAGGTCTCGACGTGCAGATTACTAATATGTCATCAGATTCGCTCTACGTCAATTAGGGGAGGAGCTAGAGCGAATTGAAAATTTCGATTTTTGCAACTCGTATGAATCAGGAAGACATCTGCGTTGAATAACAGAATGTGTCACTGCTAAAAGCCATCTTGTAAAGACGGTTAATTGATTCCGAGAATTTACGTGAGCCTTCATATCAGTCAGGAAAACATCAGCTGAAGACGTTTGACGATTTCTGAGAATTTTACATGAGTCACCATATCCGTCAGGAAAACATCTGGTGAAGACGGTTAACTAGCCGCAGTAGAACCATTAGGAACGGAAATAACTGCTTTGTCATGCTCGCGTATATAAACACAAGCGTTCTCTCCACAACACAGTGTTCGTGAAACAGTCATCGTACGATCATGGATGTACAGTTATCCGCTGACGATCTGTTAGCACGTTTTCGTGATGGATATTACACAACACATGGACAGTTGCGGGAAGTGTTGACGATCATCGCGCAAAAAATCATCGCGGGTGAAAGTATCTCCCTAGTAGAGGAGTATGACCGTCTACTACAGACCGTGACATCATTCGTACCCGATCTTACCGGAGAAGGATGGGGAGATATTTCCGAAGAGTCGCCAGGCCCGTCATCGACACCCGATCCTGTATCCAGAGTTGCCGAGGAGAAGCAGATTGTCGTCACATCACCAGGAACTTCCAGAAACACCGCATCCGGATCAGACCCGGAACCTTTACCATGACCGTCATGGAGACCGGATCCCTTACCCTCAGCAGATCCGTCAGCCAAAAGTGCTTCTGTATCAGATAGAAGAGGTAAAAAAAAGAAAACGTGATACAGTGCCTCGTGAACAAATAGGGAACATAATATTACATGACATTCAAGAACGCGAATATCCCAAATTCCGTTCCAAAGGACGTCGTGTGGAATTCAGTTTCTCGCACCCTCCAGAAAATGTCGATCCTCACACATGGATCCGTGAAGGCGTCGAAAATCTTCTCAGCTACGTTAAAAAAGACACCAAGGATGAAGACAAAATAGGTTTAACTCTATCTAACATATCTGACCCCACCGTGAAAGATATTTACATCGGGTGGCATAGGTGTGACCATTTACAAAGTGATATGGTGTGGAACATCATGTACAAAATATTCCAAAGTGCAAAAACCTTCACTGCTACAGATCGCTTAATTTTGCGAGCTGATCATGTCAACATACCTGTCGGAGGTGGAGGTAAGCGAACATATTGTTTACCTAATTACATATTAAGCACACAGAAAAGAAGTGTCGTCGGTGTGCCAAATAGAAAAAAACACTCTGTTTAGCTGAAGCTCTGGTCATAGGGAAGGCCTATGCTGATAATGACTCTTCCTATTCACAGTATCGAAAAAATAGAAATCTTCTCAAACCTGTTTTCGAACTTATGCGCAAAGCAGATGTAGATCTCAGAGACAATGCGTGTGCAGGAAGTGGAATTCCTGAACTGAGAAAATTTCAACAAGTTCTTACAGAATATAAAATTGTTGTATACAACAATCTTCGTGATGCTAAAGATGTTTTGTTTGAAGGAGTGGTTGAAAATGCTTCCAGATTTATATACCTTCTTTATGAGAACCTCAGACAGCATTATGATGTGATAGTGAACCGTGTTGGAGAATTTGCGGCTAAACAAGAATGTCGCGGGTGTAACGAACTCATATTTCAAAAAGCTCATAACCATCTGTGTAAACAATTATGTTCTATGTGCCGTTCAACTCCACAGTTTGTGCCTGAACAAGGTGTTTGCAGAATATGTCAGACATGTCACAGAATTTTCAAAAATGAGAACTGCTTCACAAATCATGTTTCTACACCATTCCGGTACGGTATAGTCTGTAGTGAAATCCAGCAGTGTCCCCGATGTTTCAGAATTATTCTAACACACAATACATATGAAAAAGTGCATAAATGTAACATGAAATACTGTACCGTATGCAACTGCGTGAAACCTATAAATCATTTCTGCTACATGGCTATACAGAAACCTAAACAGAATTCAAAATATCTATATATTTTTTACGATTTTGAATGTTACACAGATATCCCTCACACCGAGAAAGATAAAACTTTTCTTCATGTTCCTAATCTTATTGTGGTGCAGACGACCTGTCACGCATGTTACAAAAAAGAGGATCTAACGGTTCCATGTTCTGTCTGTGGAACAAGAGAGTTTATATTCTGGGATGACCCCGTAGACACATTCCTGTCCTACCTGGAATTGCAACATAAGTTTTCCAACATAACCATTTGTGCACACAATGCACGAGGTTACGATTTCACGTTTCTATTACGAAGAATGCTGGAAAGAGAAATGAAACCTCGTGTGATCTTAGACGGTACCAAAATCATCAGTATGTCATACCAAAATCTTCATTTTGTGGACAGTCTCAACTACGTTCAGACAAATCTTGCCGGATTCTCCAAACTTTTCGGTTTGCCTGTTTAGAAAGGCTATTATCCGCATCTGTGGAACACCTACAAGAACAGAAATTACATAGGACCGATGCCTCCTCCTTCTGCATACGGCTCTGAATATATGAAAACAGTTGAAGATCAGCACCGTTTTATGTCTTGGTATGACATTGAATGCAGCAAAAATGTACCTTTCAACAACAAAAACCAACTACTCCAATACTGCATCAAGGATGTTGCCCTCTTGAGACAAGGATGTTTGACGCTGAGACAGAATTTCCTAGACATATGCAAGATCGACATTTTCAAGGATTGCCTTACAATAGCATCTGCATGTTCACAAATTTACAGGCAGAAATTTATGCCGGCTAACACTATAGGAATAATACCTGAAGGAGGTTACCATCATGCAGATCAGATGTCCAAGTTCGCATTGAAATGGTTAACCTACGTGGAAGAACAAAATGATGTAATACTTCTTCACGGCGGACGTACTCGTGAAAAATATGTCATACGAGGGCGTTACAGAGTGGACGCTATCACGAGGAGACGCAGACGGTGTACGAAGCGCTTAGATGCTACTGGCATGGTTGTCGACGCTGCATATCAATTAACAGGGATATGTATCCGAAAGGTGACGAAGAAGATGAAACCGTTCAGGATAGTAAAAGTGACAAACATAGTGACATGTTGAACACTGCAGCCTTCAGATACGAGACAACGTGTCGTAAACTTAAGGCTCTACGTTCTGAAGGATACCATGTTGTCACATTGTGGGAATGCGATTTCAAAAAAATATTGCAAGCAGATCCTGAACTCGATAGACATCTATCGAGGCATCCTATCGTTTGCTGCATTCCTTTACATCCACGAGACGCCTTATATGGAGGAAGAGTTGAAAAAGTCAGGACGTATTACAAAATCAAGGAAAATGAGAAATTACAGTACTAAGATTTTACAAGTTTGTACCCTTATGTGAACAAATACTGTGCCTATCCTGTCGGACATCCTACCATATTTCTAGGAACTTCTATTCCTTCGGTGAATGAGGTTTTGAACATGGAGGGGCTCATAAAATGTACTCTTCTGCCACCAAAAGCCCTTTTACATCCTGTTTTACCTACAAAAATGCATGGAAAACTGATGTTTGTCCTGTGTAACAAATGTGCTATCAGATTAAAATGTGAAGGTACATGCAACCATTCCAATGAACAACGCGCACTTTCGGGGACTTGGGTTATCGCCGAGGTGCGTAAAGCTTGCAGTTTAGGCTACAGAGTACTGTCAGTGTCGGAAGTGTGGAAGTATGAAACATCGATGTACGACCCTGTCACAAAAACTGGAGGAATTTTTGCTGGTTATGTCAACACCTTCTTAAAAATAAAACAGGAAGCTAGCGGTTGGCCTTCATGGTGTCAGAACGACGAGGATAAGAAGAAGTACATACAGAAATATTTCGATAAGGAGGGTATTCTATTGGAAGAAAACAGTATCGAAGTCAATCCTGGTAAACGTACTGTGGCTAAACTCTGCCTTAATTCTTTATGGGGCAAGTTCTGCCAACGGGCCAACCTTTCCCAACCAACCATCATCAAGGAATCGAAAGATTTTCTCGATAAAATGACTGATCCAAATATAATGATTGGAGGAGTCGTATTCATCAATCAGGACACAGTTTTAGTGAACTGGAAATATGTTGAAGAGGCTGTCAGTCTGAACAGGAAAGTAAATGTTCCTATCGGAGCCTTCACGACATGCCATGCTCGTCTGAAACTGTACGAACTTCTCGAAAAGTTGGGTGATAGGATATGTTATTGCGATATAGACTCTGTAATTTACATAGATAGTCCTGAAATGGAGTATCAACCACAGACAGGTGAAGCACTAGTAGAACTCACCGATTAATTGACAGATTTCGGCCCCGATGCGATTTTGAACAGTTTGTCTCAACGGGACCGAAAAGTTACTGCATGAAAATAACAAAGCCATTCTCCGAACCACAATATATCTGTAAAGTGAAAGGGATCACATTGAATACCTCCACATCGGAATTGGTCAATTTCGATACCATGTGCGACATGATAAAGAATGAAAAACCTGAAGTTATGGTCGAAAATATTTTCAGGATCAGAAGAACAAAACAGTTCCAAGTAATCAGTACATATGAAAAAAAGCTGTTTCAGCCGGTACTGTTGAAACGACGTTTCGATGATGAACATTTATCGTATCCTTTCGGATACTGTGCTGACTTAAATATGTCTGTAGTGGTCCAGAGTTCGAATTTGGGATGCCAGGATATAAAATGTGTTTGCAGACTGTCGGATCTTCGATTTTCTTCAGAATCTGTAAGACGTTTCTTCAGCATGATTCCTAAACTTTCCCATCCCTTCACAATGATGGTTTGCGGAGCATCAGGAAGATGAAAAACTACTTTTGTGACAAATATGGTCGACTCCATCGTTCATCTCGTCGATGGAACCGTGAAGAAAATCTAATGGTGTTACGATCAGGAGAACAGTATTCCGCAAAATCTTCGAGATGTGCAATATCATAAAGGTATCGTTGATTGGCAGTCGTGGAACGGTAAAACCCCTACTCTCATAATCCTGGATGATCTTATGATAGTTGCTCAAGGAGAAAAAGTCGCCAACCTTTTCACAAAAGGCAGTCATCACAAAAACATTTCGGTGGTGTTCATAACACAGAATCTTTTTCATCAAGGGAAAAATTGCAGAGGCATTTCGCTGAAGTAAAGCATTTCGTTATTTTTAAGAATACGCGAGATATGAACCAATTCACTGTGTTTGCACGACAACTTTATCCTCACCGCATGAAGGAACTCGAAAAAGTATATATAGATGCTACCACTCAACCTTTCAGTTATTTGTATATTGATCTTTCACAGTCAACACCGGATCCTTTACGTTATCAGACAGATATTTTTAACCAGAATTACTCAACTGCATATCTTCCTCAGGAATGTTTAAAACATTGAGATGAGGAGAACGAGGAAGACGCGTACCAAATCACGTTCTAACAGGAATAGACATTCGTCTTCTTTCAAGAAACATTCACCTTTCTTGCACGTGTTGAAAAATTCACCGACCAAAATCCGTAAATCATTATTGAAAAGTGCTCCGAAAAAGAGAATCCGTTTCATCAGCGAATGCTGCCTGAACGTTTTAAAAGGAAACGTGAAAATTAAACCGTCCACAAAACGTCGTCTGACACCTTACAAGTCGGTATTACGCAATCTCGTGAAACCGAAAGTGAACATCGAAAAACGAAGAAAACTTCTTGTGCAAAAAGGTGGATTTCTACCCTTACTTCTAGGTACTTTGTTATCGGGTTTTCTCGGTACCCTCATTCCTCATTGAGAAATGACATCTTCCTATAAAAAGATGATCGTCCCTTCACCGGAACAGCTAGCACGTATTCGTGGATCCGACTCGTCTGTAACTCAAAAATTATCCGTCCTGGATAAAAAAGTGAATGATATTCTGAAAATGAAAAATATATCAGACGATCAGAAATGGCGTCTTTACAGAAAGGAACTTAACGAGTATTTATGGCTGAGTCGAAAATCCAAAGAACCATTACAAATTCCTATTGTTCAAGATAACGACGGTTCTTCTACTATTTCGCCAGGATCGACGTATTTTCCTCCGAACCTAGCAGAGACGTTACCCCGTAATACACGTCATCAGTTACAAAATATCATCGACGAGTACCAATCTACGGCTCAACATTTGATAGACGAACGTCAGGAAAAAACACTTCCTGATCCGAAGCCGTTGAACTTCTCAGCGTCGTCAACGGAAAGCCCTGGACCGTCTCATCGACAGAAACAGAAAAAGAAGAAAGCAGCTATCCGTGTTTCCAGAAAAACTACACCTTTTCTGAGAACACCTGACGCATACAAGCTGGTTGCTCTGAGAAAATGCTGTAGACAGAGAGATCAGTCATGGGAGTCCCTAAGTTAAAACACGATAAAATCCTCACCAAAATATATTACGATCCCCGACACCGTGCTTCATTCTCATCTGTAGATCGTTTATGGAACGCGGTACGTGATAAACATATATCCCGCAATACGGTGAAAAAATGGCTGATGGACCAGGAAACGTACACTCTCCACAAACCTGCGAGAAAAAGGTTTCTCCGAAATCATTACAATGTGTGAAACATAGACATGCTTTGGGAAGCTGATCTCAACGACATGACTTCGATACAAAAACATAACGATGGATACAGATATCTTCTGACAGTGATCGATGTATTCTCAAAACATGCCTTTGCATTACCGCTAAAAAATAAAACAAGCAATTCGGTAACCGAAGCTTTCAAAACTATTTTCGGACGAAAACACGTCACACTACAGACCGACCAAGGAACGGAATTCACGAATTCTACATTCCAGAAGTTCTTAAAAAATAAAAATTTAAATTTTTCGATCCTTCAAATTATCCTGTGAAAGCGAGTGTAGTAGAGCGTTTCAACAGAACATTGAAAGAACGAATGTGGGAATATTTCACGTCGAAACAGACAAGACGTTACGTAGATATTTTACCGCAACTTCTCGAAGGTTACAATACGGCAATCCACAGTTCCATAGGAATGTCACCTCGAGATGTAAACGAGTCTAACGTTTACATCGTGTGGAAACGTCTCAACAAAGCTGACAAACATATTTCACAGCCATCTTCAGATCTGAATGTTGGTGATATGGTACGAATCTCCGTCGTCAAAGGACATTTCGAGAAGGGATACGAACAATCGTGGTCACGAGAACTTTTCAAAATCCACTCCCTTGTTCAGCGATCACCTGTACCTGTATACAAATTAGACGATTTAAATGAAGAACCTGTAAAAGGTACATTTTACAAACATGAACTGCAAAAAGTTTATTCGGATCCTGGCGAAGAGTATAAAATTGATAAGATTTTGAACAGCCGGGGAAAAGGTAAAAATTTGGAATACCTGGTTCGCTGGCTCGGATATCCACCATAGTTTCGATTCGTGGATCAAGGCATCTTCCGTAAAACAGTTATCAGAAAAATAATTTCCAAAACATATTTATATCAAAATATATCGTCACCACGATCCAGTGAATTCTTTGTGTTCGGCGAGAATGGACGATAATGTCTATGTTTACCTTCCGTCATCTGCATCGGAGAAATATTTTTCGAGCAACACGCTGACCCATTTCTTCGTAAAACTTGCAAAACGGATCGATCTGTCCCCAGAATTGTGGGAAGTCGGATTAGCAGAACTGCATTATTCAACTCTATACGGCAATGTTTTGGAAACAGATTCTGGAGCGGTAACCTTTCCTGTTCGGACGTATGCGAGTGCTGAGGACCTGATCTCTTCCATCGAAGAATCCCTCCCCAACGACCTGGAAATAAGGAGAACCGTTCTCGAGAAATTCTGGCATTTTTTGTTGGAACCGCAATGGGAATCGTCGGGATCTTCTGTTTCTACAGATAATACACAGTATATTAACGAACAGCCATTCTATTTTCCTGCAGCAACATACACACTAGAGGATCTGATTCATTTCCTGAAAACAAACCCTGCTAACGTCGCTGTTCCTACTCATCTCAGGTTTTTCTTTAAAGAGGCTGTGTACAAACATCTGTCCATGATAGGGGTTCCAAAGCCTGAATCTAACGATGCTCCAACAAATACTGTTACACCCATAGACGAGACTGATGACTATGCTAAATTTCGATATGACATATTGAAATCTATTTATTCTACGCACGCTGTGTCCAACAACATCGTGGATAAAAACCCCTACATTTTCATTTACTCCGATCTAGTGAAACCGCAATTGGTCGGAGGAAAAATGATACGTCTTCTACGTCTTACTCGAAAACTGTATTCTGAAACAGATTCATCTTGCACAGTACCCGTAGCCCATCATACTTTCAATCCGATTCATTACGTTCTTTCGAAACAATAGAAATTGCGATGTACAATAGAAAAGGAGATCTCCTGCCGTTGAGGAACGGCTCCGTACCCACAATTGCTGTTTTACATTTTTGTAGAAAAGCAAAGTCCTTTTAAAAAGCAGCAAGTCTTTATTTTTCTCAGTGTATGCCAAAAAGCGAATGAATCACCATGAATTCGCAGACCGAATATTACAGTAATCAAATCCGTGGGGAAATTGGACCCATCTACCGTTCAACTGGAATTCAAAAAGGGAGAGGATTGGGCTCACTTTTCGCAGGACTCTTTAGAATGGTGAAACCTCTACTCTGGAGCGGTGCAAAAGCAATCGGGAAAGAAGCTTTAAAGACAGGCGCTAACATTATCACCGACATTGCAACAAGCCAACAGACTCCGTGAACTATCGTTCGTCAACGTGTACGTGAAGCGGGTCAAAATCTTCAAAGTAAAGCACAACGCAAAATCGACTCTCTGGTAGGTTCCGGTATAAGAACAAAACCTGCAACAAAAATTGCTCAGTCGATGTTAAAACGTTCAGCCACCAGTATTAGAACATCTACGATCCGTAAAAAAAGCGCATCCAAAAAGCGGAGAAAAACATCCAAAAAATCTAGGACAACACGCAAAATGAAAATTAAACAGAAGGTGGCAGGAAAAGATATTTTTGGATAATAATGAAAAATAACACTTGCATGATCTCGCAGTTCGATCTTTTCAGTAAAAAACCTATTCAGCAAAATGTCGAAAAAACTTACACGGTCGCCTACAAGCCTATGGCTTCCATCGATAATCAGACCATAATTCAGTTTGCCGTTCCGCCGGCAGGAACAGATTTTCTAGATCTTTCATCTGCCTATCTTCATCTGCTAACGCAGATGGTCAATCAAGATGGGTCTCCCATGAGTGCTTCCGAACCTTCCAACGCCCTCACAAAAAACTGCGGGGTCGTAAATTATCCTCTCCACTCACTTTTTTCACAAGTTACAGTGGCTCTCAACGGTATCGCTGTAACAGTTGCCGATAACAATTAGGCATATAAATCAATCTTCGAAGCAGAAATCAAATACGGCAGCGATGCTGCGAACACGCATCTCACAAATGCCTTGTGGTACTGGACACAACCGGACATCAAGATCAAATCACAGCCGACAACAAAGGTTTTACCGCCAGAAAAGAATTTTTCCAGCACGTTCCGACAACCGGAAATCCTACGGAAGTGTCTGCCGTAGTCGAACTTATGGGAAAACTGCACATAGATTTTTTCCACTAGCCTAATACCTGATCAACGGCGTTGAAGTACGTATCGATCTAGCCAGGTCACGTGATGCTTTTTACATCTGGGGAGATCAGACTTCACCAACCACCAGAATAAAAATTTTAAAAGCTGTTCTTGAAATAAATCACATCATTCCTACTCCTACCACCAGTTTGGCCATAGACAGAGCACTCTCCTACTCTCCTGCCCATTATCCGTTCACCAGAAGCGTCATCAAAGCTTATTCTTACGTTGCCGGAACGCAGCAGATTTCGATCGATAATGCTTTTCAAGGTCCTTTTCCGAATGTTGTTATTTTTGCTATGGTATCCACCGCCAGCTTTCTCGGAGACAGTAAGAAAAATCCGTTCGACTTTAGAAGTTTTAACCTATCTTCTTTTCATCTTGTGAAAAATGGAGAACTCGTACCTTACAAACCCTTGCGGGTCACCACAGGAGGAAACGGTGGATTGATAACACGTGCCTATCAAACTCTCTTTTCCGGTACAGGCATTCACCACGCTAATTACGGACACCAGATTACAAGGAAAATGTTTGAGAACGGGTCCTTTTTCCTGATTTTCGACATAACGCCTGACTCTTCAGGAAACGACACGCACACCAGTCTCCAGGAAGAAGGTATCATCGGAGCCGAGATGCAATTTTCTCCCCAGCTGTCGGAAAATATAACATGCCTTCTCTATGCTGAATTCGAATGTGCAGTAGATATAACAAAAAACCGAAGTGTTATCCTCCATCAGTGAGACCGAATTGTCTATAAATATGTGTGCTCGTGTTTCTGGCTTGCAGTGTTATTGAGACAGTTCTGATGTAGACATTATACTACCTGTGATGGAAAAACCAACCGAACGGAAAACCTGTGATATTTCTCATAAAAGTGTTTCTTCGAAAGTGACAACTTTCAAACCTGTTGACACACGTTTGCTTCCACGACTGCCCGATTTTACCCTGAACTCATAGAAATGACCAAAGACAGAGATAGTATTATAAACATATGAAAACATATGTAACGTGAGATGGGAAAACTCATCGGACTGATAACAAGTGATGATATTTATAATAGTGATTCTTTGGAAGTACTGTCCGCCAAACCTGTTGACACGCAACTGTCCCCCCAAATATTAGAAGAATATCATCTTACTCTCATTTTACGTTTTCGAAAACATAAGCAACATGAACACGTCGCAGATCAGGGAGATTCTATCTCGAAACTGTTCCACCAAGAACATTTTCTACGGTGTTTACTCGAGAAATCTTTTACCTCGGACGTTTCCTAACCCTGCCTTGATAATCGCAAACAGTGACATTTCCAACTTCCAGGGTACACACTGGGTAGCCTTCTATTTTGGCAAAAACAATATTGCTGAATATTTCGACTCATACGGATTTCATCCTTTCTATCCAGAATTCGTAACTTTCCTGAATCGTCATTCCTCGGTCTGGACTTACAACAACATTCCTTTACAGGGGGTATTGGCCACGACGTGCGGACATTACTGTTGCGTGTATACTTATTACAAAGCACGCCATGTTACGACCAAGGATTTCATTCAAGCACTTCCACCCGGTGTCAGTAACGATGGATATATCCTACACCGTTTTCGTCAGATCTTCAAATGTTTACCCCATTTCAAGTGCCCAAGAGGGGATCAATCGTGTTGTTCCATCCACGCGATCCGGTGTCGTGTTATGAAAAAAGCTATATAAATGTGTGCTGCTGTATCTCTCTCACAGTGCCGTCGAGACAGCTCTAGTGAAAACATCATGGAGCTTACTAAGGATTCTACAATGGAAAAACATAATAAACTAGTGAAACGCATGACCCATCAGGATGATGCTTCCAAACGTAAAACCCGCAAACGTGTGCAGCCCCTCAAAATCGAAACTGCCCCTATCAAGAACGAACCGATGGACGAGGGGATAGATGTGACTACAGACTGTGATTTCATGAAACGGCGTAGGAAGATCGGCTTTTCCCTAGATACAATCGAATGTCCAGGACTACACAACGTAGAGGCATTTTTAGATCTCTATCTTGCTAACACATATTTTCTGAACAAGTAAAAAAACAAGTTCGTAGCAATAGGATTCGAAAAGCAATCCCCTTTCAATTTGATGTGGGAGTTTTCGCAACAGGGGAGATCACCAGTACGCATCGATTATAAGCAGATTAGAGAACTGTGGGCTTTGAAATCTGACTTACTGAATTACGTCGAAACAGGTCGTCGATTCAATTACTTGGTTACGGGAAATATCACCGTCAGTGGTGTAAATTTTTTCGGGAAACGTTGTATCTCGATGTATCAGCATCATTCATCCGATGCTTTTATTTTCACAGCCTCTGAACTACACTTATTTTTGTGTAACCTTTTTTGGCCTCTGCAGAAATTAAAGAACGAACGTTGTCATAAATTGCAACCCGAAATGGAGGCTTTTGTATATTGTATCACGAACAATATGGTTTCAGAAAAAAAAGAAATGCCCAATTTAGTGAACTATTTTTATATTCTTTGGTACAACGAACTGATGATTGAAATATATCTTGAGAAAAATCTTGGACAGACATTGACATTGTAAATAAGTTCTGTTATTTTCATGTATCTGATGTTGTAAATGAACCATTGTTCTTTCTGTGTATTGTTATTTTATGTATTGTAATATAACCCTTCAGGTATTGTAAACCTTTCATATTCAATTGTAAATACAACATTTGTGTTATTCTATGTATTGTAAACCTATATCCATTTTATCGATTGTAAATAAAACATTTCTATATTTTAAAAAACTCTTTTATTTCTTGTACTTATTACAATAGAAACTGTACATCTTCCAGACATTTTCAACTGCACAGGTTTTTTTTTACATTTTCACATTTGCTATGTTCTTTGCATCTTCCTGAAGTGTTTTTCACACTATTCAATTTTGGACATTCAAGTTCTTCGATGTTACGTACGTATATTTTACCCTTACCTTTTTTTCCAAGTAATTTTTCAAACCATTTCAATTGATCCGTACCTTTGACGTACACTATTTGATTCACAAGCACAACATATAACAGATCTCCCAATTTCTCATACGGTTAGCCATCCATCTCCCCAGTTGAGACCGTGTTTGTTGGCACGGAGCCAGTAATTCACTGGGCGATACTTTTCACTCAAACAGTGTAAACCGTTTGGAGATTTCACTAAACAGTCAAATGCATTGTCAAAAGGAAATTTTAAAATTCCGACTTCTTTCCACACAAATTCTCCTGTTGCTCCTCGAAGACCTTGAACGTCCAAAAAACGGTCATCCATTTTGTTCATCAGGTGAAAACTGTCAACGTATTTTCAATGCTACCCCGGCATACAACGCACTTGTCCAACTGGGAAGCACAGGATCCGCAGGAAACAAAATGTCGACACGGGAGAATTACAACACTGCTAGGATTCTCAAAACATATTTTGCACACAGAATCCACACTAGGTTTATCGGACGTTTTCTCAGGAGTCTCTATACTGTCGCAATACTTGCAGCTCTTGGAGTTACGATGTAACGCCGCAACACTCTGTATAAAAGGACATTGGGGTACCAACATGTAATGTCCTAGAATCGGACAATCTTTGGATGTCCAATCGCAAAGTCCGTACGAACAATGAAAACATAATACTCCCTCGCTAAAGCCTGAATAGTAAAATCCTGCAGCCACTAATTCTTCCGGAGTATGACGTAATCCTATAGGCCACTTTCTGTATGTTCTGTATCTCATTCACTGATAAGTAATTGATAACATACGGCTCGGCGTGAGTCCAGCAGACGTGATAAGCAAACACTCTCATATGTCATAAAAGGTGAAGTAATCGGATACTGTAGGTGACGGCGTCCCAGGTAACGGCGATAAAGGAAGAGCCAGAGGATCGTCGGGGAACAGACGTCTGCGGACACCGAAACCTTCTGCAAGAACCACAGGGAAACAGGGATGTCCTTGTAATTTACGTAACAAAGGACGATCACAGCCAGAACACCACAAGGAATTTCTGTTCGCCAACAAAGAAAGCCACTCTTTCACTCTCTCCTTCAAAGCTTCACCGATCTTGTCCTCTTCCTTCCTGCGACGTAGTTCGCACATACATCCGTGACTTGGAAATCCTGTTCTCTCGTCCGCTCTTCTTTTCCTCTCTTCTATCTCCTTCAACGTCTCGCAGTGATGATGGACTCCTTTTCCTAAGCCGTTGAACAGGTAACATCCACACCAGAAAGATTCAGGTATAGCTACACACGTAAACGGGAAATAACTCAGCACCCGATGCAGGGCCGTTCGATCGTTGTACAGGTCGCCGAAAAATCGAACAAGTCCCCAGAACTCTTCGTAGCTAACCTCGTAGAAATTCACACCATTATCAGACAGTCTCGTACCGCACTCATCCATCCTCGCATGACGCTATTATCATGTATCCCTTCTATTTATACCTTCTTTTTTCCTACGTCAAGATTTCTGTTAAAAACTCTTCAAATAGTCCTCTAGAAGACCGAGCCTAAAACATGTTGGAACATGTTCCATTCAGACAGAAAACAGCCACGCCCAATTCCTGGAATTTCCCAGATCGACTCATCAACGCCATCTCTCCTCAAACACCGGATACACGTACCCAATTCCGAGAATTTCAGACTCCTCAACGCCATCTGTTTTCAAACACCGGAAACACATACTCCACTTTATATATGACGTCACACAAAAAAATAACATAAAAAAGGTAAAGTGTTCCCCTGTGCATAGCACCACGCCATGAAGGCGTATAGGGGTTGTGGGGGTAACGTCCCACACTTTTTTGATCCTGTCGTGAGTGGGGGTGATGTGATCAGCATCACGCCCCTGACCGCCTTTACCCCCCAGGGTTTCCCCCAGGTACCCATGTTATTCGACGCTGGGTGGGCGTCGGGGCTCTTCCATCGTTAGAAAAGTTCCCGGATTTGAACCGGCCGGGGATCGAACCCGGGACCTTTAGCATGGTAGTCAGACGCGTTACCGACTGAGCCACCGCGGCCAAATACTAAAACTACTAAAATAACATAACAAAAACAAAATGGCGTCACAGAAATTAAAACAATTCATAATAATAATAATAATAAATAAATTAATAATAATTTAATAATATAATCTGGTCACGTGACTTCCATTTTATGACGTCACAGTCACGTGACAAAAACAAAATGGCGTCACAGAAATTAAAACAATTCACAATAATAATAATAATAATATTTAAATTAATAATAATTTAATATTATAATCTGGTCAAGTGACTTCCATTTTGTGACGTGACAGTTACCTGACAAAAGAACAAAAAAACAGCTACGTCATCAATTGATATTTGATCGATCTTTTCCAATCAATTGATTTATCGGACTCAACGGGGGTACATAACTACTGTGTTGCCAGAGAGTGCATGCAAAATTGTTCGCGAAAATTCCTTTTCACATAGGTTTTTTACAAAAATATCGATATCGATTGTACAAAAAATCCTGACGTGATGGAAAATAATGGAGGTCATTTTTGAAATCAGCTCACCCAATAACATAAAACTCAGCCAACACGTCTCTTGTATTTTTCAAAAACTTCAATTTCGCAGGCCTGTGTTATTCTCCCTGCAATTTTATAATAATAATATTTTTCATGATTATATACCGAACGCCAGAGAAATTTCAGCAAAATGTCGATTATTCAGTGGATGTTTTCATCAGTCTTATACAATTTTTAAAAAATTTATGTAGCATTCCGGAGACAGGTAAAAGAACGTGACGCCGAAGATTCCATTTTTTTCCGTTCTCTCTTATTTAACAGATTTTCGTGTGACGTTTGACTAATCGTGCAGATGAAGATGACAGTACGTTCTATCACTTATATACAGGGTGACCTGTAAATAGATGTAATCCTTGAAAGTTGGTAAAGTAGAGGCAATTTGCAATAATGATACCCCGTTCAAAAATTATTAGTTTTCGAGATAATTGAATTTCAATTATTTTTTAATGACAATTTTCACATAAAAATGCGAATTGAAAAAAACTGCTCATTGTATGGCACATATTTTAGAGTTTTTCTGATAACTAACAATTAGGAAGTTGTTTGGAAAAAAGTTTTTCCGAAATATTAATTACATGTAAATAACAGGTGGGTCTAAAAATACATCCTTAGTTTACTTGGCAACGTATTAATAACATAAATGGTATAACAAGAAGCGTACAAATTAATTAAATTACTTCTTTGTGTCATCACCTGTTTAACAAGGTACAAATGTTGCAGTAGTGTAAATTTATTGTTTCAAGGATGAGCCCTCCTTTTTACGATTTAACTTCAGTGAAAGCCTTTAATAAGGACTTTTTGTGGATTTTATAGCGTTCAACGACATTTTAGTGGAATTTTCATATCAACGAAATTTTCAAAAAAGGAGGAGTTTTGAGCCCATTTTTTTACGATTTAGCCTCGTAGCCTTTCATGACGATTTTTTTTGAGCAACTAAATTTTCATACCTCACGATCTTACGTGATATAACAACCTATTCAGTGTTTATTTTTTTTTCGGTCTAAATTAACCTAAGTGTTACCGGTTCATATGGTGCAATGGAGAGAGGTACCCCCCAAACCTTTTTATTGGCCTTCCCCTTTGACAGAGAGGCAGGACTTGGAAAATTTTCGAATGACGAAAATTGGTTCTATGATGACCTATACTAATTTTGGTATGGGAGGACAGAGGACATCGAGACCCGACCAACACACTAAACTCGACCTCTCTACGACTACATGTTCGGAAGTTACGAGTGATCAAAGTTTTGGGGTTGCGCAAACAACCCTTACCCTTGAACTCAGGACCACCAAAACTTGGCATACATAATCTACATCCCCAAAATCGACAATGAGAAGTTTTTCGATTTATTGTTTCTCTATTTCTCTCCGTTTTCGAGATATTCGCAATTTTAACTCTGAACTTGTAAAATTTTCGACAGAGGGGTAAACCATGATAACCTATGTTTATTTTGTTAGGAGATCAAAAAGAACACTGAGCCGATGCTAACGCAAAAAACCTCATGTCCATACGATGATCCTATTGTGCGATCAAAACAAATAATTGGCAATTGGCCCATTCTTGAACTTTAGGACCACCAAACTTCGTACACGTACTCTACATTACCAAAATCGACAAACGGGTAGTGTTTGAGGAGATTTTTCGATTTATTTTTTCCATATCTCTTGCCGTTTTCGAGATATTCTCAATTTTAACTATGGACTTGAAAAATTTTCAGAGCCTACGTTATTTTCTTGAATTTCCAGTCAGGGAGGACACGAAGATGTCAATGCAACCGTCGAAGTTATGAACGATCGAATTTTTCGGAAATTGGTCCACCCTTGAACTTTTAGGACCTCCTAATTTCGTACATGTACTCTACATCACAAAAATCAAAAAGGTGCTCAACGGGGAAATTTTTCGATTTATTTTCGCGATATCTCTCACCGTTTTCGAGATATTTGCAATTTTTAAGGCTGAACTTGGAAAATTTTCGACAGAGGTGTCGACCATGATAACTTATGTTCATTTTTGTTAGAAGTCGATGCTCTACGATTAGTGTTGCCCACGGGACGAGACGGGACAGGCTTTTAAAAATTCGAGACGAGACGAGATTGACCATGTGTCATGAGAAAAACTAATATTTTCGAGACGAGACAGCATTTCCACGAGACGAGAAAGGCCAAAGTCTCGTCTCGTGGGCAACACTATCAGTAGTGTATTTGACTGTATAACCAGCACAGGAAAGGATGAGCCCCTCTCAGGCAGATTTGCCTACACTTAAAACAGGCTCAACATGCCCATATGAGCTTTTTGCTCAAGTGTGGAACCCTGCCTAATCAAAGATTTTTGTAAAAATGCCCTCGGGAAGTTCCCGTGAAATGATGAGCCCCCTCAGATTGATTTGCCTACACTTATAAAAGGCACTTCTGTGAGATTGTTGTCCATAATCCTGTCAAAAATATGCCCCTTTTGATTTTTTTTTGCCCACACCTAAAACTACGCCAAACGTATTAACACACACACATACACACACACACACACATACACACACACACATATTTACTTCCGGTTTAAGTTCAATTGGGCACCAGGCTCAACTTGTATATCTAGTATTAAGATAATATAATTTTTCTAGAATTGTTCTGTGACTCTCTCATTTCTTACATCATAAACATATGATTTTTCTCCTATGAGAATAACACTACATATGGTGTCATCAGGTAATGCCTCATGGAATTCACAGATAATTTTAATGTTTGTCCTGTCATTCACCACAACTTGTTTCCTTTTTGAAGCATTGATGACAAACATGTGTCTCTGTGTTTTGAATTCATCTGGTGTGTAATACATGTCAGTATTGCCAATAGTGACCCTTTTGTATGCTGTAAATGCCTCATATAATTTGAGGAAATCATCCTTGGACATGTCTAAATTATAATTTTCTCTAGGAAATACCTCATTTCTGCCATTTTTAAGATATATGTTCTTGATGTTGCAGTTATCAAATCTACTTGAATTTTTTTCCTGATTATTGTGTCTTCCATTCTGAAACAATACCACCACAAAATCCGGCATGTCATATTGTATACTGGAGAATGAATTTGTAGCATCAAACTCATAATAAGTACCAGATGCGGGCTTCTGTACACATTGATATGTATAAAATTGTAAAGGAACTTGTGGATTTTTTATTATATCTGGTTTGTATTTAAGAGCATAACTGGCCTCATATTCAACAACTGGGATTCTTAGCTCCATAGTCTGAATAATGCATTTGCCTTCATCAGGTAGGGTATTGGGCAAAGCTTCCCCTGTAGAGTTTAATGTGCTGTACCTCATCAAAGCATTATTATCATTGGCAGCTCTTCTAAATGTGATTCTTAAACCACCCTTCCACATAATATCTTTGTAATCTGAGAAGAATCCTGGCAACAGGCGCATAGGGAACAGCACTGTGTGGTTCTTAGATAATATCTTATCACCAGCCTCAAATCCACCTATTTTGTAGTAAGAAGCCTCGGTTTTGGATAATTTTAGAGTGGCCAAAGCTGTGGAGGTAATGCCGGGATAATCTACTCTGTTTATAACAACACCATGCTTTCTGATCTCAATTTCAGAGAACAAATGCCGCACAAAATTATCCACCAATCTTATATTTGAGTTTGCCGGATAATCTGTACCATCGAGCTTTACAACATCAAATTTGATGTATAGATCTGCTCTGTGGGGGTGTATAAATCCATCCCCTACATCAATATCAACCTCAATTTCTGTGTTGGGTTGATTTAAATTTGCAAATGTCCTCCTGTTTGGGGGGAATGATTGTAGCTCATAACTCTCAATATTTTCCACTTTTTTTGTATGTATTTTTATTTAAATATTAATCTCTATGATAGCAGTTGTTGTGGCTCCAGCAAAATCAACTAATTCTTCTTTTTCATAGTGACCATCAATTCAATGTTATCTATTCTATTATGGCACACAGGAAAATATAATGTTGGGGATGGAGTGTAGATGATTGGCTCCATAAATTCAGAATTAGGTTTGAATGTTGCAATGATGCCAGTTTGTTTGTGAGTGCCTATACCATTTGATTTGGTGATCATACCCTCAGCCACATCACAGTGAATATTTGGAGTATCTATGGCTAAGAATTTAGGTATATTAATAGCAGTGTGTTTGATAGCCGCTTCAAGTTTTGTGTTGTTCTCAAAGCCTAACAGCTCTCCTATAGTACCCAGATCCACTGTTTCTGTAGCAGATACAATCTCTACTCTGAGAATGACAGAATTTTGACTTAACACTATACCTCTGGGTAATTGAGCATTTAAAGTGGACAGATTATATTGCCCTGGAGTGATGACAATTTTTTGATCCCCTACTGCAATTTTGTTGTTGTGGTGTGTAATATCAGGGATCAAGTACATGCCGTAAAATGCTCTGAGAGCTATTGCTTTGGGATACACTATATCATCACGCAATTTGAGTTTCAATATTGAATTTTGGCTGGTGAGATGGAATACCCCCATGATGTTTTAAATACCACAGGGCCTTTTGAAAATTTTCAATTGATGGTTTATTTATTTGAGACATATATCTAAGAACAGATAAACACAGATGTCCGCAATTAACATCTTTGAAATTTTGAACACGGGCATTATTGTAATAAAGATTAGCTGAATTTAGATATTTTATTAAATTTTCAGGAGGAACACCTCCAAATGAATCAAACACAAATGCCTCATTGTTTAAATATTTAAGATAACAAATCCAGTGAGTGCCCTGATTTTTGTACCTATCCAAATTAACAATGCCACACTCTTTGTTGAGTGGTTGTTCTGGCAAAGAATCAGACATGTACACACCTCTAAAATTTTTGATGCCCAGTGGCTTGATTAAAGCTTCAATATCTTCGTTTGTAAGCGGCTCTTGTTTTTTTAAAACTTATTCATGGCTCTCTTAACACCTTTCCCCTGTTTCTCCATGGCCAGGTTATGGCGCCTTTGCTCATCTAATTCTGCCCTATTTTTCTTGGCATCTATTACTGTTTTTGCTATGGCAGCTGATCCCCCAGCCAAGCTCCCAACAGCCCCGAGAGCAGCTAAGATGGCAGGGATGGTAAATATAAATCCCCCCACATGTGATTTTTTTCTTGATTGCTGTAATTTTTTAATTTGGGGTACTAAGCAACAATTTCATACCATGTCCCTTTGCAATACAAGAATTTTTTTTCTTGCGCTGCTTTTTGGTCAAAAGGCTATCAATAGGCCCAAGAGATTTGAGACCTGCATAAGGTATTTGATACATAACACCCTTGGCCTTCATTGTAGGTTTATTATATACATATTCACAGCCCCCACCCCAGTTTTTGTTTGGTGCTCATAGCTATGGTGGTTCCCAATGCTGCTATTTTTTCACTCAAAGAAGCATCTTTGCTTACAAATCTACCAAATGCATCCTCTTCTAATTTCTTGTCTGCAACATGTCTCTTGTCAAGATCAGAATGTGTGTTGTATGCTATGTCATGGTCTCTACAAGCAGCATCTAGGAGATTAACACCAGGATCACCTCTGTTTAATCTATGGTCCAATTTTGTACCAGGACCACAATGCTGATAGCCTGGAATGTGTAGTTCAAATGGCAGCTTGTTTATAATGTCATTAACCAGGCCCCGACCCTCAGAAATATTCCAAAATTTAGGGGGTAGAGTATTAATAATTTTTATAAGATATCCAATCCCCTTAGTGTCATTCACTATAAAATTAGACAATTTTGTGCTTATCATGTCCATAATTCCAACTTTTTCATTGTAAAAATTGTGGTTCCCAGCATTTTCCTCCCCAGCTATCACCAATAACCTATCTACAAGTTTCCTGACATCATCAACCCACACAAATTCTTTAGGCAGGGTGTTGTATTGTTTGATTCCACTGCCAGTCTTGATCTGTGACCATATGGGCTTGATTAAATTATTGTATTTTGCCCCACTGCTAGACTTGACTCTTTTTTGTGTGGGATCATTGTTCTGGTATAGAGCATCTGATTTTATTAATATTTCTTTGTAATGTTCATAATCTTGATCTGTATAGCTGCCAGGCCTTTTCCTAGTCATCAGTTCCCACAACCCAGGTGTGCCGGGATATTTAACAAAACCACCTCTTTGTCCAAGATGAGATTCTGAATAAACAATTATATCATACCCCATAAATGTTACTCTGAAATTGCCAATTTTATGTATGATGCTACCATCAAGCTCTGTGTCAGCATATAAGCCAAACACCTCATCTTTATTGCCTTTAGGTGTGGTTAAATATTTTTGAGCAAGAAGACCCAATTCAATAGGATCCTGAGTAGCTTCAATTCTTCTAGGAGCAATAGGACTAGGTCTATGAATACTGGAAAGTGGGATGAATGGATAATCTAATATGTTTCTTGCAGCTACAGGTACAAGCTCTGTTATCAAATTTTGATTTTGCTCTGTAACAGTTTTGATATTTTTACCTAATTCACTAATAGCATCAATTATGGGCTGTTCTGTTTGTTTGTGTTTTTCATAAATTCCCCGGTTCTCTGATTTCCATCCCTTAAATCTTTTTACAAGATAATCTCTTAATTTAAGATCATCAATAATTGGCCTTTTCATGTTTATTTATATATGTTTCAATGTCTAGAAAATTGTTGATTTTATTTTTGTATTTGCCACTATTGGGTGTTCTTGTCATATCAATTGTAACAAACCCATAACTGTCCTGGTTCCAGCACCAACTGCAAAACTTGGAAAAATCATTGTAGCTCAAGTCCCCACCTACATATTCATCATGTATGTGTTTGAGGTTGGTATGATCTTGATGAAACACACATATAAAATTGCTGTTGTCTCGGATCAGTTGCTTGGGTAATTTTGAAAAAGTCTGTGCCAGGTAGAAACAATCAATGTTTTTGTGCCGGCCTTTGTAAAGAAATTTCTAACCTTGTTTTGATTATCCCATATAATGTCATCAAACACAACAACAGAATTATCGAGACATTCATGGAGTGGCTTAACATCTGGTTCAAAAGTGGCTATATCCAATCCATCATATAGCTTCATCAGCTGCTGATATTTTAATTGTTCCAAGCTCTTAGAGAAGACATACAAGTGCCTGTTTTTCCAGTCTAACCAGTTGGGTGCCAATAAAAAATTATCAACCATTAGTGTAGTTTTACCGCAAGCATATGGCCCAACAATAAGACACCTAATATTATCAGGCAGCAAGTTGCCATTTCTCTTATTCTGTTGTTCAGGTTCTGGCAGCCTTTTTATAACATCCCAGGTGCTCATATTATTATTTTGTTTGCATCGATCCAGCTGTGTTCTGGAAGTCCTAGCCATTTGACAAATAACTTGTTGCCTTTTCTGCGGATGATTTTTTCTATGAGATATGTGTCAGGCTGTTTAGTTTTGCTGAGTTCTTCTTCATAGAATCTGCCTTTGAGAATTTCTCCTCGGTGATCCTTTATTATATATGTGTTAAGGGTCCCGGGTTTAACTTGAACCACTGTAAATAATTCAGTGCTCCAGTTTCTTGTAAAGCCTCTTTTGAATAAGTGCTTATATTTGCTGATTCTTACTTGATCACCCACCCTGTATTTGTCCTTTTTTGTTGTTGGCTGGTATTTAGGATCAGTGCTGATCAATTTTTGCTCATCAGATGAAGTTACTTCAGAGGGTTTCATGTTGATTGTGGAATGGACCGAGTTGTTATATTTATGTAGAAGTTCTGGAAGAATATTAATCCATTTATAATTACCTTGGAGGGTAAATTGTTTATACATAAGATTTTTTAGGGTTCTGTTGAATCTCTCTACAATTGAGGCCTTGAGATCACTGTAACTCGAGTAATGTTTTATTGCCTGGCTTTTAATAAATTGTTGAAACACTGAATTATAAAATTCTTTGCCATTATCTGTTTGCAAATAGCGCGGGGATCTTCCACTCTGATTGATGATTGTCCTGATGGCTTCTGTATCACATGCCCCAGTCTTGGATTTGAGTGGCACAGCCCAGGCAAATTTTGAAAATGTATCTATGATAGTGAGTAGATACTTGTAGCCCTTGTTGATTTTGTCTAAGTTTTTCAACTGTCCACTTGCCATTTCAATCAAGTCGCTCTGCCATAAATCATCTATGCCCTTTGTGACTACTGGGAGTCTCTTAAAATTATGTCTGGCCTGTCTGTGTAATTCATCAACAATATTTTTTCTAGACATAATATGTAAACAAGAATATTGCAACTATGGGGTGTTCAGAAGCTGATGCTGCAGGATTTTCTAAATATAATTTGTCCCCTATTTGTATTTTAAATTCCAGAGAGCCATCATCTTCAACATATGCTGTTTCTAATGTATTGGGATCTGTAAAATCCTCTAACTCTACACTGGTGATTTTCACTTTCTTATCACCATTTGTTATTGATAAGGTGGGGTAGTGGTGTGCCTGTGGTTGAAGCCAATATTTGATCTTGATTGGTCTCAATGTGCCCCCAACAAAAAACTGGTAATAAAATTGTGCAGGGGACAGCATATATATTTTGCCACCTGGTGTAAATGGTGAATCATATTCTTTGTTGGGGATGCTATACAATTCAAGAATTACTGTATGTTTTGGATTCTCGATTATGCCTGTTATTTCTTTTTCTGCTGTAAGCAATCTACTTGTTACAGATTCAAGGTGCTCATTGATGGTCCTAACAACATCATCATGGCCTGGCTTAATTTTTATGTCCACAACAAGTTTCTTGTATTGTTGCACAATTTCTTGTAGCTGGGTGGCAAAAACATACAGAGCATTTGCTTGATTGGATTCCATGGTTCCTAGCTGTTGCTTGATATTAGCTACAATTTGTTGCAAATTTTCAACAACTGCCAATTTTGAATTTTGAGCAGTAAGATCATGGACCTGTCTTCTGATATCCTCAAACAGGGCATGCAGTTCATTAATATGTTGATTGGTTGGTAGAGTGGCCACTGTCTGAGTGAGATGTTTGATCTCTGCTTGGATATTCTTGATATCTTCTGATTTCAATATCCTATTCACTGCCCTCTTAATATTTTTAAGTTCCTGTGATGTAGGAAGATTTGATACTGTATTTTGCAAAGATTCAAGTGCCAATTTTACATTGTTTAATTCAGAAGCATCAGCCACATTTTGCATAGCATTTTGGAGCAGGGCTATATCTGCCTGAGTGGGTGTGGATTGTTGTAAAATTTCAAGTTTTGTTTGAATATCATCAATCAAATGATGAAAATGAGATAGTTCAGATTCAGTGTTGAGGTTTTCAAGCTTTGTGATTTGGTGCTGGACACTAACAAGAGTATCTACAATACCGGGCAGGCGAGATTCTAGAGTTTCTTGTACATTTGCCAAATCACTTTGCACTGCTGCTATTGTACCTTCAAGATGGGTTATGGTACTTTGAATTTTTCCAAAATCTTCATATGTTTCAAGTTGCAGCTTAATATTTGCTACACTCCGAGTTATTGCACTCAAAGCATCAGAAGATGGCAAGTTTTTCATAAAATTTTCAAGTGTCTCAATTTTTTCTTTAACCTCGGCTATGGCATTGTGTAGAGGATCAAGATTAGGTATTTGGAGTGATTGAATCTGTTCTTTTAGAGTGGAAATCACTAGATCAAAATCTTCTTGTGATTTTATGCTTTTGACAATTGTTTGGAGCTGTGCCTGGACATTATTTATTTGCTCTTCCAATTGCTGTTTCAATTGCTCAGAATTGGTGGCCTGGGTCTTAAATTTGGCTTGAAGAGCTGGTACAGCTTCTTCTAAACTTTGAAAATTATCTAATGTTGCCAGATCAATATATTTTTGAAGCAACAATTTGAGTTCAGAATCAATTTTAAGAAGAGGGTCCATGCATTGTGATTGCAAATTTGTAATTTCTAATTGAAGACTGGCATTGAGTGTGGTTTGTAAAGCTTGTAAATCACTTCTTAATTTCTTGACTCTGACATCAAGCATCAGAATCTCATCACTGTGATCTTCATGCCTTGTATGGCCAAATATATCATTAGGCATTTTTGTTTTAGTGGTTATTTATTATAGAGTATCTGATTCTTAATTCTATAAAAAAGGGTATAAGCTTGTCATATGATCCAGGGACCTCAATGTATAAGCAGTCACCAGCAGAAACAGTATATACAGTGCCTGAAATCATGTTTGAGTGCTTAATTCTATAAATATTTCTCCCTACTGAAATCTTGACATCACCCTCAGGGGTTGTAATAAATTGTAATTGCCCACCTACAGGTAATTGGTAATGATTTAAATTATTGTTAAATATGTACAATATTTTACCCGTTTCTTCATCAACATCTGTAAGTATGCTGTTCAGATGAATAATTAACAAGCCACTCAGTTTAGATATCATATCAGAAAAGGGTTGTGGTGTTGGCAGGTCCATAATACCTTGTTTTTTAAACCCAAATAAGTTCATAGGCATGTTTATTTATTTCAAATCATGCTCTGTGTTTGGGCATTGTTTGCCATTTTTCAAATCACAATGCCCCCAAGGTAAAGTATGTATGCCACATGATAAAATGCATCTCTTATCATCATGTGGGTCCAGAGCCACTTTTGTTACAATATTGCTAGTCAATAAGTGATCCACACTCTGAATTCTGGATTCTGATGTTTTGATTGTGCTACATGATTTGAGGCAATTTTTGTAATCTTCAAATTGGAGCTCATTTTCAACAGTTACTCTGCCAATGCCCTTGGCTTTTTTGGCAACAACACCACTACATGTTTCAAAACTGTACATCTTGGCTCTTAACCCAGCAAATGCCACAATAACATCACCAAGTGTCTCATCTTTTAACTTGCCAGGCACCTTTTTGTTGTGGTGTTGAATCTCTGTATGTTCACTGGTATCAAAGTATTGAAACAATTCAGGCTGTGCAATATCTTGATAAACATCTTCTGTTTGAATATCAAGAACAAAACTATCAGTGTCCATGTACATCAATTTTACACTATCACCATAAAAAGGTTTCAGCACATCATAATACAGTTTTAACATATGTAATTTGGCCAATTCCAATATCACAGCCCCTACATAAATAGGTTTATCAAATTTGATCTTTGTTTTTTTCGTGTTGAAAAGTGCCATATTTTTATCATAAATTCTTCTATAATTGAAATTAGGCTTTGCAACCAATTTTTTGCTCAGCCTGGGGTCAGTAATTATTTTAACATCGGTATGTTTTCTGACATTTTCAATAGTTTTGCCATATACAGAATTGACCATCAGTTTAAACAAGGCCTTATCAAATTGGCTCTTTGCAGATGTTCGAAGCTCTGTATTTGTATCAATATATGGATTCAACCATTTTAAGTGCCTGAACCTCAAAACTTTTCCAAATTTGGTCACTTCAACACAATGATTCATCAGGAACTGGAGGTTTTTGTAATATATGACATATCCCTGTTTTGGCTCAAGTGTCATCATCAATTTCTTCTGTTTAGAGCCAGGTGAGCACTTAACCTCAGGAATTGGGGGCAGATCAGAAAATTTGTTGTGTAAATTATCTGGAATTGTCAGATCAACCTCTAAGAACAGGCCATAATTACTGTCATCAAAATCCTTAAGATTTTCAATGTTAAAATCTTCGACCCATTCAAGCCCTGCATATGGCAGTTTATCCATCATGGCATAACCATAGAGGCTGTTTGCATCTACATACAGTATATAATTTGATGGCAGTGCTGGATCATAATCAGGCATATATTTGTTATTTGCTCTGGCATATCTCTGAGAACATTGCACCATGCCTCCTCTTATACATTGCTCCATAAACAGATACATATCTTGATCTTGGATCAGATCCAATTGCATTTTAGTGTTTAAAAACATTGCAGACCATGCTAGGCCCGGGGCACTGTAAAAATATATTGGATCTAGTTCATAATTTTGCATGGAAGATTTTCTGAAAGCTTGAAGTATATCAGCTAAGAGAGTCACATCAAGTTTTAAATAAGCCTTGTGATAATCACCAAATGTCTTGCATTTTAAATTGTTCCACATCAATTGAGCATGGTGATAATCATCATCAGTGATTCCAGATTCTCTGATTCTGCTGTAAAACTTTTGTTGTGGTGGCAGAGAACACTCATCAAATTTAGAAAAATCTGTAACATAATCATATGGATATACACCCTTCCGCCTAATTAATTTCAGGTCCTGATTTGGAAACAAGGCACATGTGATTTTGAATTGATCATCAGATAATTGAGTGGCCAGTGTAGCCAGGCAAGCCGATAAAATTCTGTAAGAATCAAGAAATCTTATGTGAATAGGAACACCATTAACTTTAATTATTTTGTTAATGGCAATATATTTTTCATCATTTTCAGCTAAAATATTTAAATTCTGCTTGTCAAACCCCTCGTATCTGATCAAATGATGAAAATCATAATTGGATGCTCCATGGCAAAATATGGGGACAAATTTTGGTCTCTGGATCTGAATATTGCAGCTATTACACAGGGCAATTAAGAATTTACCATCTGTATGAGAATGGTGTTTCATCTTGTTATTTGTATCTGAAAATTCAGAATCACATACCGGGCATTTTTCTGCATTGTTGAAATCTTCAATCTGTTTCTCTGTTAAAGGCAACATGGGTTTTGATTTTAATAGAACATTAGATGCTATGTCATGGCACTCATTTTCTATTCTATGTGCAAATATTTTGATGGCATCTGGTCCCATGTATAAATTTTCTTTACTAACAACACCATCCTGTACAACCACATAACAAAAGCTGGAAGGTTCATGTAGCTGGTATGGTGTAATTGAAGATTCTTCAGGATCTGGATTGCAGAATGCAAGAGGTTTGAGATTTGATTCAAAATCACAGACAATATATGCTGGGTGTTCCAACAAGGCTTCAAACTTTTTGAATTTTGCTTTTTCATTTGGATTAGGCATCACCATATGAATAGGTTTATGATTTTTACAGTATTTTAAATGCTCAATTAACTTATTTTTTGCAATTTCTGCACTCTCTTCACGAACCCCTTTTATCATTTTTGACCATAAAATACAGTTAAGCATCTTCTGCACAACTTGAATATTGTATTGGATTTGTCTAGTTGTGTTCTCACTAAAGCTTCAAGATTATGTATCAGAGTGTAATGATATGTGCCATCCCCTTCAATTAAGAGCAAATCAATCGGAACAGCAGATTCATCATCAATTGTACTGATTCTGAGAGGTGCTATCAAGCAATTGCCACGGCCAGTGGAACAAATAAATACATTAATAGATAATTGTTTGCCATTGATATTCCTGGCCTTTTTTTCAAATTTGTCAATATTCTGGACAGACATTGGATATTCTAAACCCTCCATTGCCTCATCAAAATCATTTTCATGCTGTTTATAATAAGTTATTCTATCAGGATTCCTTGAAACTGGATACAAAGCAGCTAAAATACACCACAAAAAGCATTTCTGGTCATTATTTTTTATATTAACCACGGCTGTTTTGTTTTTGATATTGGCAGGTAATGGCACATAAGTGGAACCTTGTAATGGGTTGAATTCAGAAATATTAACATATAACTTGTGTGGAGATCCGCATAGGCTCCATCCTGATTCTTTTGCTGCAAATTCAGAGTGTTTAATATTCAATTGATCTATCAAACTGCTTATTATTTTGTCTAAATTTGCATTTGAATATACAGGTACAGTTTCTGTTATGTGGGGCTGTGTAAATTTTGTGCCATTTGGCTTCTTATATTGTGCAAACAATTTGAGGGACAGCTTATAAGACCCATTTTGTGCATTTAGAATTGCCTGCACATTAGGATTTACACTGTTCAAAAAATTCTTAATTCCACATTTTTGCTCTGATACAAACCGATAATCCCTTAATTGGCCTTTAAAACTGCTATGGATAAGTTCATAGCGTGGCTGCTTTGCCGGTGAAGCATTAACAGGTGTTTCATGCTTCCTTTTCAGACCAGATGTAGATGGTTGTGGGGGCAATGTTGATAACTGTGCAGAGCAAGTACCTTTATGTGTATATGTGAAGTATTGTATGCTCTATTCTCTATGGCATTTAGGGCATATTTTTATGGGGGTTCTGCATTTGTTTGGATTACAATTCCTTTGATGCCTGGCCCAATTGGGGCTGGTTATATTCTTTTTGCATTGATTACAATATTTTTGATTTGGCATTTTTGTTGTTGTTTATTATATACACTTTCCTGGGGTCCAAATCAAAATTCTATGCTTAATAAAAAATATCAGTTGGGTTCAGCAGTGTGAATTTGTATATTTTGTGTGTGTATGTGTGTTAATATTTTTGGCTTTGGTATTTATATAAAATTTCTTGGGGTCCAAATCAAAACTTTATACTTAATAAACCTATGACAGGTTGTCAAAAATTCTGTATATTAAATCAAATAGATTTGTAATTCAATTTATACAAACCTGCAATATTTTTGTGTTTAAAAAATATGAGCAGCACTGCAACAACACATCTGTACTCTTCAACAACTTTTTCAATACTGGCTGATATGCAATGCAAAATCTCTTTATATACCCTAAGCACGGACCGCATTGAAAACATCTGAAACAATAAGCCAATCAGAATATAACACATCATTACATTATGTCATAAGCAACCAATCAAAAAACAACACGTGTCTAATAATTTGTTGCAAAACATGATGCAATAGAAATAAATCAGAAGTAGGTCACAAGTGGGCCGGAAGTAGGCAAACCGGAAGTGGACCGGAAGTGGACCGGAAGTGGACCGGAAGTGAACCGGAAGTGGACCGGAAGTGGACCGGAAGTGGACCGGAAGTAAATATGTGTGGGTGGGTATGGGTGGGTGTGGGTGTGTGTGTGTGTGTGTGTGTGTGTGTGTGTGTGTTTGTGTGTGTGTTAATACGTTTGGCGTACTTTTAGGTGTGGGCAAAAAAAATCAAAAGGGGCATATTTTTGACAGGATTATGGACAACAATCTCACAGAAGTGCCTTTTATAAGTGTAGGCAAATCAATCTGAGGGGGCTCATCATTTCACGGGAACTTCCCGAGGGCATTTTTACAAAAATCTTTGATTGTGCAGGGTTCCACACTTGAGCAAAAAGCTCATATGGGCATGTTGAGCCTGTTTTAAGTGTAGGCAAATCTGCCTGAGAAGGGCTCATCCTTTCCTGTGCTGGTTATACAGTCAAATACACTACTACTATCTACGATGATCCTATCGAAAATAAAATCGGCAATTGGCCCACCCTGGACCACCACACTTGGAACACGTACTCTACATCACCAAAATCGACAAGGGGGTTGACGGGGGAGAACGTTTGGCTTATTTTCGCTCTATCTCTCACCGTTTTGGAAATATTTGCAATTTTAACGCTGGACTTGGAAAGTTTTCAGAGATTGTGCGTGCGTTATGTTACCCCCACCCCTTTTGAACCCAAACGTAAGACCAGTGTGTTCCTCCTCTCTAACAACGCTTGTCACTACACCCGATGAGGTGAAGAATCTGTTGTCGTCTCCTTCAGTTCACCGTGCATTAGACCGGACGATTTAAACACCATGTTCCCCCAGGAAAACTTTGCAATCCCCTCTCCATTCTCTTGAACAGATGTTTTTCGGAAGGCATCTTTCCTCAAGCTTAGAAACAAGCTAACATCACACCGATTCACAAAGGTGGTAACAAAAATATTGTTTCATCTTACAAACCTATCTCCTTACTCTCCCCTCTGTCCATCATCTGTGAAAAAAGTAATCAAAGACAGATTGTACAGATTTGTTTCTCCGTACTTAAGTTCTAAGCAACATGGGTTTCTTCCTGAAAGCTCCTGTCTTACAAACCTGTCCGTTTTACTTTCACAGACACGTATTTCAAAAAAATCACAATTATATGTAATATACTTTGATCTGACCAAAGACTTTGATACTGTTAGTCATCGTCTTCTGATTCACAAAATATGCAATATATTCATATCAAATTTCTAATCCTTCTCGCAGATTACCTTAGCGATCACCAACAACATGTCGCTCTTCCAGGAACTGTTTCCAATTTTCTTCCTGCTTTCTCTGGAGTTCCACAGGGTAGTGTTCTAGAACCTCTCATGTTCATATTATTCGTCGATGACCTTGCCGACCAACTCACAGCTCCCTCTAGCAATTACCTTCTTTCGCAGATGACTGTAAAATTTTTAGAGAAATCTCCACTTCAGAAGATACTCATCTTCCTCAGAATGACCAAACAACGTTTACTTCCTGTAGCCTGACATGGGACCTTACATTACATCCTGACAAGTGTACTACTCTCACACTCTCTCTCAAGAAGAACCTGTTAAAGTCATCTTACTCCATCTCTGGCAATAACATCAAAGCAGTATCCTCTCACAAAGACCTAGCCATTGTTTTCGACCAAAAAGCTTACATTTGAGGAACATATTTTACGCACCACAAAAAAGACCATGCGTCTCTTAGGTTAACTCTACAGTTTCGCTGAAACTACAGACATCTCAGCCCTCACCTTGTACCACAAATCATTCATCTTCCTAATAATAGAATTCTGCTCTCCCGTCTTGTCCATGGCATGTAACACTCAGCTCTCCAGAATCGATTCAGTCTTTCATTTCTTAAAAACTATAGTCCGTCACAGGGTTCCCTCATTACGCAATTTTTCATCTCCTCATCTCTTGTCTTTTCTAAACTTACAAACTGCTTATCAGCGACGTTTGCAGAATGATTTCAGTTATTTATACAAAATTGTGAATGGCAAAATCCGCTGCAACGCACTTCTTGTGGAATTCCACTTTCGAGTACCTATGCGCACAACAGGCACCACAATATTATTGTATAAAAAACCTTGACTAAAAATTCAAACAAGATATCTCTTTTACGGACTTGCAGCACAATACAATGATCTCCCCTCAAATATTGATATACATCATGTCCAAAAATATACTGTCATACTTTAAAGTAGTATTACGTCGCTTTGGAAAACCGTATTTAAATGAAATTGGTGACATTCGAAAGAAAATCTCAAATATTTTATTTTACAACTCATAGAAATTGAACGTGGCCCCCACGAGTGGCCTGCAGACATGAAGGCGATATTCCCATTCATGCCATACACGTTCCAACATATCCGCAGGGATGGATTGGATTGTAGAAGTGATGCGAATTTGGAGTTCTTGCAGGTTTTGAGGCAATGGAGGTACATAGACACAATCTTTTATGTAACCCATAAAAAAAGTCCCAGACCCACAAGTCCGGTGACCTCAGCGACCAATTGTGGAAGACATTATCATCATTTCCGGAACGTCCAATCCAAGCCGTTCATTCTGATGTTTCCGAATATGCAAATGCCAGTGAGGAGGTGCTCCATCTTGTTGAAAAATAAATATATTGCCTTCATTTTCTTCCAATTGTGGAAATAACCATTCAGTGAGCATGTCAAGATAAGTTGGGCCTTTCACAGTGGCCTCTCGAAAGAAAAATGGTCAATAGACTTGACGTTTCGATACGAAACCAATAAGTTGCTGACCAAGGCAGTTTATTAAGGTAAAAACACTTAGCACGTAACGTTTCGACCCTGTATCAGGGTCTTCCTCAGACGAAGAACTAAACTAAATTTTTTTTAGTTTAGTTCTTCGTCTGAGGAAGACCCTGATACAGGGTCGAAACGTTACGTGCTAAGTGTTTTTACCTTAATAAACTGCCTTGGTCAGCAACTTATTGGTTTCAATATGGAAACAAGGCTTAATTATATTACAGTTTCGATACGGCACAAAGACATTCACTTTAGGGGAGTCTCTTTCACCTTCCAAAATTTCATGTGGATTCTCACTCCCCCAAATCCTTACATCAGGTTCACTTTTCCACCAACGTGGAATGTTGCCTCATCACTGAAAATTATTCTTCCTGACAGATTTACGTTATCTTCAATTAGTAACATAAAATGTTTATAGAAATCTAACCGTTTTACAGGGACATCAGGTTTCAACTTATGCACTAATTACATTTTTTAGGGGTTAAACTTAAGTCGCGTACGCAATATCTTAGATACGGTGGATTTAGGGATGTTCAACTGCTGACTAGCTCTACGTACAGACTTCTTAGGACTACGAACAAATGCCTCCCGTACTTGTTCCACAATTCCGGCATTGACAGATGGTCTCCCTGAATGGCCTTTCCTTTGATGACATATGAAGCCACGATCCACAAAATCCCGGTTCCACTTCAAAATTGACGTGTGTGAAAGAGCCTGATTTTGAAACCTTCGCCTATAAGCACGCTGAACCTTCACCTAACTCCGCGTGGAACGATAGAATACACCAACAGGTTCACCAAACTCTGCGTGTAATGTATTCTAAAACACACCAACTACGTTCTTAAATCTTCTGTAATAACAAGACAATTTTAAAGGAAACAATTCACATGTAACCTGCCTGCCTGCTAAATATCCAATAATGAACCCGCATCGTCCATTGTTGTCAGGAGTGAATTCATTTCAGATTTTATGTTTGATCTCGTTCATTGTTGTCCATTGCTGAACTTGGTGTCCATTGTTGACATGCACAAAAATATTTGAGATTTTCTTTCAAATGTCACCACTATTATTTTAATACGATTATCCAAAGCGACGTAATACCACTTTAAAGTATGACAGTATATTTATGGACACGGTGTACAATTTTCCGCCGAGTTTGCCTTTAGGTCTTCCATCAGAAGAAATGCTTGTAATTAATATCACATACAGCCATCTTTTACTTATTTTTTGGCAATTTGCTATTTACTTTTATGTTGTTTTTGTTACTTTTTTAAATTTTTTTGCTTATTATTATTATTATTATTGCTTTCCCGTTGTTGACAATTTCAGTGTAAATTGACCACCTGTGCTCTATCTGGAATTCTCTCAATAAATAAATAAATATATCAAATTCATAAATTGATTTGTTTTATATGGAATAAAGAAGAAAACCTTCAACAGTGGAAAGAATCCATATTTGTTCCTGTGTTTAAAAAAGGTGATAAAATGAACTGCAATAATTACCGTGGAATTTTCTCTACTCTCAACAAAATATAAAAATATTATCTCATATTCTTTTAGCAAGACTAACCCCATATGCTAATGAAAATATATGTGATTATCAATGTGGATTTAAACGTAACAAACCAAATTTTCCACATGAGACAGACACTGGAGAAAAGTGGGAATATAATCAAAATGTCCATATTCATTGATTTTTTGTACAATTCATGATAGGTTATAAAAAAATATTCAAAATTTCCTTTGCTCTTTATTCTTGCCTTAGAATATGCTGTTAGAAAGGTAAAATAAACTAACGAAGTACTAAAATAAAAAGACGTGACTCAAATGTTAGCATATGCAGACTTAAAGGGGATTATGAAAATACAATTAAGAATAATGCTAAAATATTTTCAAAGGAGCAAAGTAAGTTAGCAAATAGAAAATTAAAAGCCGAAACCAAGTGATAATTACTAGTTTGAACCAGTTTCCAATGCCAAGTACTTAGGAATAATACTAACAAATGAAAATTACATTAAAGAGGAAATGAAAAGAATGCTTATTTCGGAAAATGCGTGTTATTTTTTCTCTGTCTCCCCGTTTATTATCTAAGAAACGAAAACTTAAAATATACGAAACAGTAATTTTGGTTATGGATTCGAAAAATTGATTCCTTGAAGATAAATTGAGAGTTATAACTCCATTAAGCCTTGTTTCCATGATTATGAAAAACTAAATATGCTGACCAAGGCAGTAATTTATTTTATTAAAAAACATAAACTAACGTAACGTTTCAACCTTCTAGCAAGGTCTTCTTCAGACTCTGTATCAAGTACAAAAGTAACCAGATACAGCAAGAAGGGTAATATATATACACACAAACATTACTCCCTCCAGACTATTTAGAAAGTTGTTTGGAACTTTCTAGCAGATGACTTTCACTTTCCAACTTTACTTTCACCTAAAAGGCCAAACACTTCCATATAGAATGTGGTTGGACTTTTTAATCTCACGCTCTTTTCCCTTCATTTTTCTTCCTTCTCCTCTCCTCTTTTTCTCTTGTCCTTTCCACTCTTTCCAACATCTTCTTCCATTCTTTGTTTAACTTCAGTCCCCCATTCCAGTTCATTGTGTCTTCTTCGCCTTTCTTCTCTATTTCCTTGGCTTCCTTCCATTTTCTCACTAGCATTCTCTTCTCCCTTCCTATCTGCTTAGCCTCATCCCACTCTATGTCATGTCCTGTTTCTCTCGTGTGTTTAAATATTGCATTTCTCTCTCTCTTAAGTCGTACATCATCCCTATGTTGTTTCAACCTGTCTTTCAGCCTTTTTTTTCGTTTCTCCTATGTACACACTCTGACATTCTTTACATTTTACTTCGTAGATAATCCCTTCTTCTTCCTCTTCTCTGCTTTCCTTTTTCTTGTTAGCATTCCTCGCTATTCCTAAGATGCTTCTTCCTCCCTTCCTGTAAGTTTTAATTCCTGCTTTCCTAAGCACTTTGCATATCTTTTCTGTGGTCTTCCCCATACTCCTTATTCCAAACCTTCTCTCCTCTTTTTCTTTCTCTTCCAATTCTCCCCTGCCCGTTTTCTTACTTCTTCTGTTTATGTCCAGTCTATCCTGCTTCTCATAGCCATTCTTTTCCAGCTGTTTCCATAGGCTATTTATTTTGCCTTCTTTTTCACATTCTTTCATGCATATTTTCTTGATTCTGTCCTCCATATTCTTTATAAAATTTATTTTTGTCACCTCACTTACATCACTTCTTTTGTGGCAGAATACCCCTGCTGCACACTTCTTCTGATGCCAAGCGGTTTCAATTTCTTGTCCTCTTTTCCTTTTCATCAATATATATAGATATCTTAACTTGTCTTCTTCTTCTATTTCAAGTTCCAATAATATCCCTTTTTCTTCATCTTGAATTTCTTTGGCAAAAATGTCAAGCTGCCTCTTCGTTCCCTTCCATATGCCAAAACAGTCGTCCACATATCTGCAAAACAGAATCATTTTGTCACCTCCCTTTTCTATCACTTTCTTTTCCCATTCATTCATAACCAATTCAGCCAATGCTGGGCTTAGACTGGAACCTATATTTAGTCCTTCACTCATTAACATTATTTTATCTCCCATTATAATGATTCTTTCTTTTATAGTTTGTTCTTCACCTGTCATGAAGACCTAAAAGAAAATGGATATGAGGAGATTTGTGGAACAGGTGAAGAACAAACTATAAAAGAAAAAATCATTAAAGACTGTAGGAGGAGTGGATTCAAGAAATGCATAAAGGAGACAGGAAGACTACCAAGTTTGAAAGGCTTTCCAAAGATACACAAAGAGGAGATAAAGTTAAGACCAGTAATGAACTGCAGAAACAATATTTTGGAACCCTTAGAAAAGAAATTAAAGAAAGTTATTGACGTGTTAGTAACACAGCAAGAAAGCAGAGCAGTTAAGAACAGTGAACAAGTAGTAGACCTCATAAAAGGACTTAAGTTAAATGAGATGAAGACGACAATGTTTAACTTAGACGTGAAAAGTATGTTCCCGAGCATCAAGAGGGGACACGTTTTGGACATTATTAAAAAGAGAATGGGACAAGAAATTATAGGAGAATGGGATAGTGAAAGGGTAGTGAAGGCGCTGGAAACCATTTGGAATAACGGTTACAGTATAATGGGAGATAAAATAATGTTAATGAGTGAAGGACTAAATATAGGTTCCAGTCTAAGCCCAGCATTTGGCTGAATTGGTTATGAATGAATGGGAAAAGAAAGTGATAGAAAAGGGAGGTGACAAAATGATTCTGTTTTGCAGATATGTGGACGACTGTTTTGGCATATGGAAGGGAACGAAGAGGCAGCTTGACATTTTTGCCAAAGAAATTCAAGATGAAGAAAGAGGGATATTATTGGAACTTGAAATAGAAGAAGAAGACAAGTTAAGATATCTAGATATATTGATGAAAAGGAAAAGAGGACAAGAAATTGAAACCGCTTGGCATCAGAAGAAGTGTGCAGCAGGGGTATTCTGCCACAAAAGAAGTGATGTAAGTGAGGTGACAAAAATAAATTTTATAAAGAATATGGAGGACAGAATCAAGAAAATATGCATGAAAGAATGTGAAAAAGAAGGCAAAATAAATAGCCTATGGAAACAGCTGGAAAAGAATGGCTATGAGAAGCAGGATAGACTGGACATAAACAGAAGAAGTAAGAAAACGGGCAGGGGAGAATTGGAAGAGAAAGAAAAAGAGGAGAGAAGGTTTGGAATAAGGAGTATGGGGAAGACCACAGAAAAGATATGCAAAGTGCTTAGGAAAGCAGGAATTAAAACTTACAGGAAGGGAGGAAGAAGCATCTTAGGAATAGCGAGGAATGCTAACAAGAAAAAGGAAAGCAGAGAAGAGGAAGAAGAAGGGATTATCTACGAAGTAAAATGTAAAGAATGTCAGAGTGTGTACATAGGAGAAACGAAAAAAAAGGCTGAAAGACAGGTTGAAACAACATAGGGATGATGTACGACTTAAGAGAGAGAGAAATGCAATATTTAAACACACGAGAGAAACAGGACATGACATAGAGTGGGATGAGGCTAAGCAGATAGGAAGGGAGAAGAGAATGCTAGTGAGAAAATGGAAGGAAGCCAAGGAAATAGAGAAGAAAGGCGAAGAAGACACAATGAACTGGAATGGGGGACTGAAGTTAAACAAAGAATGGAAGAAGATGTTGGAAAGAGTGGAAAGGACAAGAGAAAAAGAGGAGAGGAGAAGGAAGAAAAATGAAGGGAAAAGAGCGTGAGATTAAAAAGTCCAACCACATTCTATATGGAAGTGTTTGGCCTTTTAGGTGAAAGTAAAGTTGGAAAGTGAAAGTCATCTGCTAGAAAGTTCCAAACAACTTTCTAAATAGTCTGGAGGGAGTAATGTTTGTGTGTATATATATTACCCTTCTTGCTGTATCTGGTTACTTTTGTACTTGATACAGAGTCTGAAGAAGACCTTGCTAGAAGGTTGAAACGTTACGTTAGTTTATGTTTTTTAATAAAATAAATTACTGCCTTGGTCAGCATATTTAGTTTTTCATAAATTGAAAGTATTTGAAAATAAGATCCTTAGGAAAATATTTCAGCTTAAAAGGGATGAAGAAACAAGTGAATGGAGAAAGTTACATAATTTAGAAGTACATAATTTATATTTATTTCAAAATATTATTAGATTGATGATTAGATCACAAAGACTTAGGTGGGCACGAATGAGAAATGAAAAAAGAAGGGTTTACGGGATTCTTGTTGGGAAACCTGATGGTAAGAGACCAAAAACGAAGAAGGAGATGGACCTAAAAGAAATCGGTAAAGATGGAATAGAATGTATATAAATCTTGCTCAGGATAATCACAAATGGAAATCCCATATTGCTGCAGCCATGAACTTTCGGATTCAAGAAAGCTAGAGAGTTTGTTAGTTAATTAGTATACAATGTAATATAATTTCACATATTTCAGAAACCAAAAGCTTCAACATAGTATTCATATTGACAAGGGAATTCCTACAAAACTCATTTTCCTCGTACGTTTACCAATAGCACTTACATCCTGTTTTACTTCAAATCTTCAATTATGCGATGCAAAGAAGATAAGAATTTCCTTGACTTGATATAAATTTGTGCGTTGAAAGAAAAATGGAAATCAAAATTAAAGAGCTGTACTTAAAAATAAAGAAACACGCTTTTGACTGACGAGCGGGAAACATATTAGAAATCAAGGACGGAAAATATGAACAGGTAATGCATGCTTCCAGGGAGACGGGTTATTCAAAAATGAGGTGGAACACGGAAAGGCTCTTCCATGATTATTTTTACATTCTGAATCCGAACAAATTCATAAACAATATTATTATTATTATCATCATTGAATGGTTAATTAGGTGCTCGGTTTACCTTGTCCCTCCGAACGAAAGATGGAATGTACACAAGAATGTACCTCCTAAGTTCATCGCTTCTTGCAAAATGAAATATCTGACCGGAAACTTCCAATGATTTTATTTTTTCAGAAAATGCTTCGCTAAGGAGGTCAAATGACAAGTTCCGTAATTCGAATATCTTGTTGATTTCATTAAGAACGAAGAAGGAATGCATGGCGCTTAATGCTGTAGTATTTTTATATCAGATCATCTTTTATCTTGTTCGCGTCGATTAATCTCCTTACGTTCAACGTACGTTGAAACGTTTGTATAGGAACGATGGAACGTACTGTCATCCTCATCTTCGCGATTAGTCAAACATGTCACAAGAATTTAACTGCTATTAGTAAACTTACGAGGAAAATAAGTTTTGTAGAAATTATCTTGTCAATATAAATACCATGTTACTACACTTGTTTTTTTAAAAAGTATGTGAAACAATATTACATTAAATATTAATTAATTAATTAATTAATTAATTCTCTAACCTTCTTGAACTCGAAAATTCATGGTTACAAATCAGTTTGTTTTTATCCTGAGCAAAATTCATATATATTCTATTCCATCTTTACATATTTCATTTAGGTCCATCTCCATCTTCGTTTTTGGTCCTTTACCACCAGGTTTCCCAACAAGATTCTTGTAAAATCTCCTTTATTCATTTCTCATTGGTGCCCACCTAAGTATTCGTGATTTAATTATCAATCTAATAATACTTGGAAATTAACTTAAATTATGCACTTCTAAATTTCGTAACCATCTCCATTCACTTGTTTCTTCATCCCTTTAAGGCTAAAATACTTTCCTAAGGATCTTATTTTCAAATACTCTTAATATCAATAGAAGGGATCATGTTCTCGCATCCACAGGCAAAATTCCTGTTATTGTATATTTTAGCTTTTTGTTTCTTAAAAATAATACGAGAAGGCTGAGAAAAATAACGTGCATTAAGCCTTCTTTTTCATTTCTTCTCTAATATCATTTCCATTTGTAAGTATTACTTAAATTTGGAATCTGGATCAAACAAGTTAGTTTCGGCCTGTACTTTTCTTTTTAATAACTTTCTTACTTGCTTTAAAAAAATATTTTAGCATTATTCTTAATTGTATTTACATCATCTGCATATGCTAAGAGTTGAGTCACAGTACTTCGTTAGCTTCTTTTACCTTACTAACAGCATATTCTAAGGCAAAATTAAGAAGCAATGGATAGGATGCATCTTTGTTTTATAACCTTTCATGAATTGTACATTTGTCAGACATATTAACAAGATTCTTAGGTATTCCAAATTCGAATAATTTATCGAACTATAGGTTCTGCTTCATTTATTTTTTATTTATCTCCTACATGAACATTTAAAAAGTCATTCAAGCAATTCTTCCATTTATTTAAAATATTCAGAAATTTTTCATCAAGTTTACTTTAGGTTGCCACCCCTTTCTAAATTCATTTGCACCTCTGACACTTTTATTTCAATTTGCGTTAATTTCACTTTTCAAGTAATCTCTTTTTTTGTTGTTACTTCTAAACATGCTGTTCTTTAACCACCTAAGTCTATTTCTAATAGGTTATGCGAATCATTGCTTACTTTTTTCTTGGTTTATAAATTATTTAACTGTTGATTCTATTTTATTATGTATGTACTCCCAATTCTTATTTATGTCTATTTAATTTAAATACTGCAGATTAAAAAAAAATGTACAATTGTATAGGTTCAAGTTCATTATGTGGAAATAAATTTCATTTTTTAAAAATTCATTATATGCCAGGGTTTGTATTTTCTTATAGTGGCATTTGCTTTCGTAACTAACTAACTAACTCTCTAGCCTTCTTAAACCCAAAGATTCGTAGCCGCATCAATACAGGCCTTCCATCTGTCCCTATCTTGAGCAAGATCTATATACTCTTTTTCCATCCCTACCGATTTACTTTAGGTCCATTTCAATGTTGTCCTTCCATCTTCGTCTTGTCCTTCCTATAGGTCTCTTACCATCAGGTTTCCCAACAAGAATCCTGTAAACTCCTCTTTCCTCTCCCATTCGTGCCACATGGCCTGCCCACCTAAGTCTTCTTGATTTAATTATTCTAATAATATCTGGACATGAATATAAATTATGTAGTTCTTAATTATGTAACCTTCTCCACTCATCTGTTTTAGGTCGAAATATTTTCATAACGATCATATTTTCAAATACTCTCAATTTATGTTCCTTTTTCAATATAATAGACCAAGTTTCACATCCATATAATACTACAGGTAAAATTACTGTTTTGTATATTTTAACTTTTAGTTTCTTTGAGAGAAGTAACATACATTTCCTCAATTAAGCCTACTTTTTATTTTATTTCCTCTTTATTACAATTTTCATTTGTTAATATTACTCGTAAGAATTTGAAATTAGAGACTAGTTCAAATAAGTTGTTATCATGTGCTTTCATTAGATATTAAATTCAGAATGTTTCAATTAAAGAAAAAATAGGTTTGTGATGCATGTTTGTTGTCCGTGTTGAGATGTTTTTGTTTGTTTTAACAGGATTCGAATTCTTGAAGGGAGAGAAGAGGGGGTTAGGTTTTTTGAGAATATCACGCATTCCATGCTTATAAGTAATTACATTTTTAATAGAAAGCGTATCTTTTATCAATATTCCATGAGATTTGGTTGCATGCAAAAGTTAATCCGTTTATCTCCTTGTTCTATCACGATAAGGAACTCAAAATATAAAATTTTCCTTATCCTCTGCTTATACATTTTCTCTTTTCACACAATCTCTATCTCGATCAATTATATTCCCACCTCTTAGAAACATGTTCCCTACCTTCTTTAAATGTACAACAGTCGCAGCAAGGGAAAAATACGAAGTAAAATAAAGCAATCTAATCAATTAAACACTACAAGAATAAATTTAAGCTGTGTGTTTGTATTAAAACTTTAAAAACATCCATAAACTTATGTCACCATCTTTGGAAATATGATTGCAATTAAGAAATTATTAGCCCCGTCTTGTTCGCTACACTTTGAGACATATGGTGGAGTGCAGGTGTATCCCAGCACCAGGCAAGTGCAGGAGAACTATGTTCAACCAAATAGACGAAAAGCTGTATTCAAGTTAAAAAAATTCAACAATTGCCTCTGTTTTAAACATTCATATGTTTTGTTAGCTCGCACCTTGTAACCATACACCACACACTACACCGCCCAGAACGTAGTATAACACATGCAGACACCAAATACACTACTTAACACCAAATCAACAAAATAGACAAGTTAATGTTGCACTATGTAACCGTTTATCTGTGGTGTAAAAAACTAGACGCACATAAGTAGTAAGAATATATTGTATTTATAACCTCAATTTACTAATCGGGAAATTCCCCTTAGAGAACCAATCAACACAAGACACGTAACATCGTCACAGGGGGAGGGGTCATTACATTCCCGAGCCAGTATTATTGATGTGACATTCTTAACAGGTTAGCACATAGCTGTAAGCACATCAATCTCTACACTTCGGAATGTTTGGAATGCAAATAATTCTTTTAACAAAACTAAAAACTAGTAATCAGGAAATTCCCCTTAGCCAACCAATCAGCCCACATTCCCGAGACAGTATTATTAATGTAATATTCATACCAGGCCAATGCCTTAATATTTACACACATACGTAAGTGCATAAATCTCTACACACACACTCACACACACAGGAATATTTAGAATGGAAAAAATTCTCAGGAAATTTCCCGTATTCAAGCAAACCACAAGTCCGCCTATGATACCTGATAGACGACACCTTTGGGTTTCATGGTGATGGTATTGTATGTATATATCATGCGAAGTTAGGAAAAAAGTTCGCGCCTCAGTCAATGCGATGAGTTGTGTGATGATGCTGTCTGTCTCCGCGTTTGACTTATACCAATCGTCCGTATACCGTCTCCTTCCTTCGCTCGCCTCATGAAGAGTAGACCCAGTGTCCGGGTACTGGGCCAACTTTTGGGGCTCGGTGGGGCTCGCAGTGTTGTCAACGCTTTATTCGAAAAAATCACCAAGGTTTTTGTTGGTCTAACCTAAAATAAAGCAAGGAACTGACAATTTTGCTTGAGAGTTCACAAACCGGAAGTGGGGCTCGATCGCCTTAATGGATTTCTCTCGTAAGGCATGATCTCCACTTGATGGCGCAGTGTTGTTAACTCCTTACCCGAAAAAATCACCAAGGTTGTGGCGCTCGTCGTAGCCTTTTATGATGTATATTTTGAGGGCAGAGTTGACAACACTGTGGGGGGCACTGTAGTTTTTTTATGAGGGGGGGGGTTTATTGCTTTCTGTTTGCATCTGACAACACTACCGTAGATTGACAGTGTTGTTAACCTACTGGGTTTTTTCACTGTAAATTTTCATAAAAGGACCTGAGGGGTCCATGTATTTTTTATGTCTGGCAATACTGTTGGGGGCCTAGTGTTGGCGACACTGTGGGTTTACTGTAGCTTTTTATGAGGGGTACCTATTGCCCTCTGTTTACATCTGGCAACTCTATTGGATGTTCCTTTTTGAGGCTTGGGTTTTGCCAACCCATCCGAAGAAAATTCCACTATATGATCTTTCACTGGCTAAGCTAACCTACAAATAGGAGTTGGCAACACTGACGAGCATTAAATAATGATTTCGAGCCTCAAATGATGATTCGAGCCTCGTCGGTGTTGGCTACCCACTCTACAAAAATTCCACTATATGATATTTTGAAACTTTTGAATGCAACTTATCGTAATTTTCCAACTGTGGCACCAAATGTTTATATATCGTGACTTTTGTAAACCTCTTTCGGGAACAATGTGTCGCACACACACACGCGCGCGCGCGTGCCTGTATTGTGACGCAAGCAAACAAAAAAAAACTTTGCGTGTTATTACAAAAAAAACTTTGACCGTATTCTTAAATAACTAACAAAGACAATGAATCTTTTTGGCTTCCGCAAACAGATCAACATGGAGACTGCACCGCCAAATTCCAATAACCTCTTACCTTCCGTGTTATCTAAACTCAATGGTTTACTGATTGTTCATCTCAACAGCATTTGGACGAAACTGAATGACGATGTGGGCAAGATGTTCTTTGTTTTTAATAACAATTTACATTTCTACGAAATTCCGATCGACGGGAAACTTCAAATCACCGTGAATCCGGAAAACGCAGGCGAAATCAAAATTTCTACCGGCAAGAATATTTTTCGAATCAAGCACGACAAGATGCTTTCTAACATTACGTACGATGTTTCTGCAGGAGATTATCTTTACATGGAACTTCTCGGAGATTACGACAAACTCATTCCTCTCTTCGTAGAATTACGAATCGTCTATCCTATTATAAATAACCGTTAACCAAAAATGCCTAACGACATTTTCGGCAACACCAAGCGTGTAGACCACGCAGAAGAGATTCTCATGTTGGACATTCGAGTTAAGAAGTTGAGGACCGATTTGATTGCTTTGCAGGAGACCTTAAACAAAAGTTTAGAGTCGGAAATCGCTACGCTCCAAACGCAATGTCTCGACCCCATTCTGAAAATCGATTCCGAACTGAAAACGCTCATAAAAAATTATGTCGACGTACCTTCTTACGACAGCGTTCAAAATATACAGTTGAGCGTGGATTCGCTTCAAAATGATTTGGCCAAATTACAGCAATTTCAATCGAAAAATGAAGATTTGGAAAAATTGAAACTCGAAATCGAAGAACGAACTTCCGCAATAGAAAAGAATTTCTCTGAACTTCAAACCGTCGTGAACGATATAGATGCAGAACGCTTACATGTCGTCGTTTCCAAATTACAAGAAGAATTCACCAGCACGTTGGAAGAAATTAAATCCAAGTTGCAGACTTTGGAAGATACAATGACGAACCTACCATCGTCGGACGAACTGCAGGTCATCGGTAAAAGCGTCGCGAACATAAAAATTCAATTGGAGGCCTATCAAGATTTCGAACACATTCAAACCACCATCGCCACGCTTCAGGCGTCCTTGGAATTGATCAACGAAGAAATTAAAAATATTCACGCTGAAGCGAGAGCGTTGACGAGCATTCAAGACACGTTGAGCACGGTTCAGCAGAAGATCGAGTATTTAGAAAATTTGAACGTCGAAACGAATCTCGCTCATTTTCATCACGTACTGGACAACATACAGGGTGACTTGGAATCGTTACGGACGAGCGTGCCTTCGAGCGAAGATTTGGAAAAATTGAAAACGGCGGTGACGGCACTATCCGATTCGAGCGACATCAAAAGCTCATTGAGCGATCTCGAGAGTAGGGTGGCCAATCTCCCCACCTCCAAAGAATTGCACACTTTGAAAAGAAACATATCTCGAATGCTGAAACGACTAGAAACGGAAACGGCGAACGTGGAACAGATTCGAGACGAAATTAGTTCGCTGGTGTCGAAACTGCCCACTTCCCAGAGCGTCGCCGACCTTCACACGCAGTTTACAGAGATGCGAAGCATCGTGAACGATCTTACCGAGAAGAGCTCGAAATTGAATCAAGTCGAGAACCTTCAGAACATCGTCGTCAACATCAGAGATCAAGTCGGAGTGCTGGAATCCACGCAGGAATCGACGCTGGCCTCTTTCGGTGCCAAGTTGCAAGAACTCAACGAAAACTACAAGCAGTTGAACGTGGAAGTGAAAATCAAACCGTCGTTTTCTGCCGTAACGGATACCATAGTCGAGCATTTGCTGCCCATCGAAAATAAACTCGGACAAGTTCACAGTAATCTGCTCGGCGTCGACACTAAATTCGCTAAACTGCATTCTCTGCAAGCCATCGAAATCAACAGCGTACCCAATCAACAGAGAATCTCCACGTTCGTCGAAGGTAACAAACTGTACATGTTACATCCTTATCATCCGTACTACAAGTTTCTCCTCGATGGCACGATTCAGATAAACGAATTTTCATACTGGTCTCACGGTAGAAAAGCTAGCGTTCCCACCATGACTTTGATATCGAATCGTGGTGTCCAAAAAAACAGGAAACATTCCTCTGGCACGTTGGAACGAAACGCGCAACATATATGAAATACACGAAGACGAAGATCTCACCGTTTTCGACGTGAGTGCCGGCGATAAGCTGATCATTCAAAACACGAGCGAAGTGCCACCCTCTTTGAATCCCATCACGCTTGTGCTTCTCTTGAAACGTAATCTCTAAAAAAATGTCTAGGCAAGCCATCGTCGAAGAATTGCATAAACCTGCACGCCGCAACTACGAACGTTTGGCTGTGGTAACCAAGAGCATCGACGACCTCTGGCAAAGCGACCTCGTGGAGATGAGTAGCGGCAATTTGAAAAACGTGCATAAATTGAACAAGGGCAACAAGTACCTCCTCACCGTCATAGACACGTTTTCGAAATTCGCATGGGCTCTACCTTTGAAGGCGAAAACGGGAACGTGCGTCACGGAAGCATTCAAATTAATTTTTCGCGAAAGCGGTGGCAGACGACCACGGTTTCTGCAAACGGACAACGGTAAAGAATTTTACAACGCCGTATTCGAAAAATTTATTCAAAAACATGGTATTCGACATTATTCGAGCTTCAGTCACATCAAAGCCAGCATCGTGGAAAGATTCAATCGAACCTTGAAAACACACATGTGGAAACGATTCACGCTTCGGGGAAATTACAAATGGGTCGACATCCTGCCGGAACTCGTCGACACCTATAACGAAACGGTACACAGAACGATAGGCATGAAGCCAGCTGACGTTACCAAGTCCGACGAGCAGCGTTTAATTTCTACCGTTTACTGTCCAAAGTACACACCCACGACAAAAAAAGCTAAATACAAAATTGGAGACCAGGTGAGGATCAGCAAATTCAAACGCACCTTCGAGAAGGGGTTCACAAAAAATTGGAGCACGGAACTTTTTACCGTGGTTCGAGTTTTACCCGGAAACCGACACACGTATATAATAAAAGATAGTAGCGGCGAGATTTTGAAAGGAAGATTTTACGAAGAGGAACTCTCTAAAACAAAACACCCCGACACGTACCTCATCGAGAAAGTATTGCGTAGGAAAGGTGACAAACTGTTTGTCAAATGGCTGGGACTTCCAGAAAAGAGTTGGATCGACGCGAACGAAGTGATCTTGTGAGTACGTGGAACGTGGTGAAGCGTCTACCGGATCCGGAAAGTCAAACGAGAAAAAAAAAGAACGGCGAGTTGCTTCCCGACAGCATCCGCTGTCTGATCGTAGGTCCTTCGGGGTGTGGGAAAACGACACTGCTCGTGGACAATTTTCTCCTCGCACCGAATTGGTTAAATTGGAAGAACAGGCACCTGTACGTGTTCTCGAAAAGTTTGGAGCAATCCAAATACCAGCAACTGATGAAAGTGTACGATGGTCTGGACATTGCAACGTTCGCTTCGGAAATAAAACCACTCGACGATTGTCGTGAAAATTCAGTTGTTGTGTTCGACGACGCCATCCTGGAAAATCAAAATGAAATTCGCAACTTTTTTACGCAAGGTCGTCACAAAAAAATGGATTGCTTTTACCTAGCTCAAACGTTTTCCAAAATTCCAAAACAGTTACTACGCGACAACGCTAATTTCATATGTTTGTTTCGTCAAGATCACACCAACCTAAAGCACGCGTACGATGACTACGTAGGCGGAGACATGAACTACAATCAATTTTCGGAATGCTGCTCTTCTTGCTGGAACGGTGACGATTTCGGATTCGCGACGATCGACATGACGAGGAAACCCAACGACGGAAAATACAGAAACAAAATCAACGACTTTCTAAACGTTGCAACGTTGTGAGAAACGACGTGTATAAATAACGTCATGACGAAACGAAAAATCGAAGACGAAAATCTCAAGCTTCGCGATTACCTCGCGAAACGCTTCAAAGGTTGGAAATCCGAGAATCGCGGATTCTACGAAGAGAAGAAACGTCAGGATCAACCCGTGATCGATGCCATCAGCAGTCTAGGTAAAGAAATTAAAAGTGTCACGGAACAAAATAAAAATTTGATCAACGAACTCGTACCGCTCGCAGCTAAAAGTTACGCCGTACCCACACCCATTTCGAGCATTCCTTCGACGCCGTTCGAACTGAAGGATGCGCCTGCACGACGTCGAGCCATAGGCAGCACGTCTTCGGATAAAATCGAGTTGGGACCTTTGGCGCGAGACTACCTGAGCACGGGGAAATTCGACAAGGATGAAGTGTTCGGATTGTATCCCAGCATGGAAACCAGCGAAGGCGGCGGTGTGGTGTGGAAGATTGGGAAATCGAAGGTGACCTTCGAAGGCAACGACATTAAAGTCAATTTAGGCGACATGGATAGTTGGAACAGGTATCCGGGTACGGTGGGACTGTGGGAACTCGTTGCCAAAAAGCAGCCGAAAGATTACACCGACGAAGATTACCAGAGTTACAAGGAAATTCTAATCATGACGGATGCCTTGTACCAAAACAACGACGCCTCGCAGAATAGGGTGAAATCGAGCAGCGGCGAGAAGTACAGGAATCTCATCAAACCGATTTGGAACCAGGTCAAAACGGGCAGCGGCGTCAAACGCTACAACACGTTACCCAAAGAATTCGTTTGGGTGGACGACGTGAGGAAACTCGTGGACCGATTGTTGGTGATAGCCGGCGAAGAGAATGCAGGCAACCGTAATTTCTACAACGAGAAGGTTGGCATCGTGGACATGATCAGCACGAAACTTTCCAACTTCATCGTGAACGACGACAAGGGCATAGGTTACCTGATCAAAATCATCAACACGCTGCCTCCGAAATTTTGGAACGTGGCCGAAGGAAAGGGACTCGTGAACGACATCATCAACAAGTTACCTTTCGAGATGCATCTACCTGGCTACCAGTACTGCGGACCGGGCACCAAACTCGAGAAAAGATTGGAGAGAGGAGACAAGGGTGTGAATCCGTTGGATGCCGCATGCAAAGATCACGACATCGCTTACAACACTACGCAGACGGATCTGGATGCACGTCACGAAGCAGACAGAAAGTTAGAGCACGCAGCTTTCGAAAGGTTCGTGAGTAGAGACGCATCGTTGGGTGAACGGGTCGCCGCACTGGGTACCACCATCGCCATGAACACGAAACAAAAATTGGGGTGGGGTATATAAATAACATACAGTAAAAAAAACAACATGTCTCACATAACCGATTTGCCACCCGAGCTACTATCTAAAATATTCAAAAAGGTAGTAAACGGAGATTGTGAGGATGTTAATAAACTTGTAATCATAGCAAAAACGACGCCGGAATTTCGCACCCCTTGTGAAATGGTTCTCAAGGACCTTCTTCGGGAGATCAGCGGCCTGAGGTGCGGTGATCTCAACATTCTGCTTTCGGCTGCAGGGGAGAAATTGGACGATAGGTCGGACGAACTGAACGAGGCGATGCAGTGAAGAAGACGGTATACTGATGATTGGTACAAGTCTATGCAGGAGAAGGATGATATCACTACGCTCATCCTCGCGTTTTCCGAAGCACGGACTTTCTTCCTCTGTTAAAAAAATAATAATATATATACGTGTCAAAAAAAACTTGATATATAAATAACACACATCGTGAAAAAAATAATCTTCGGTATATATAAATAACACACATCGTGAAAAACAATTTAATTTCTCTCTAACACTCTGAAATTTTTTTTGATATGACGACTGAAAAAATAAGTGATCTCCAAGCATTAAAACAAATGCTAAATTTGTCAGTTGAGTATGTAAAAATTCAGGAATTGGAAGTCGACAAACCTTACACGATAACTTCCGGTTCAATCGTTTCTACCCAGTATGGTCCCAAGGTACGTCTGTTGCTCAACGCACAATACAGTCTATTTTTACCAGATCGATACGCTAACATGTTATCCGACGAGAAGCTATCTATTTTAATCGAGAACAAAACTCGAATCGTGTACAAGGGGACAAAGGAACTTCTTGGCAAGAAAACAAAGCACGTAATAGAATTTGTGTAACGACTGCGAGGCCTTGAAAATATATAAATAACATACCGTAAAAAACTACACAAGAAAAAATCTCAGAATATATATATAAATAACATACCGTGAAAATAACACATAGAGCATCAACATGAAGCCCAAGGGTGTCGTGTACCAGATACCATACTCCAATCTAAAAAATCTAGGTACCCTCGATGGGTTACTCACCAAGAAACAACGCGAGAAGAAACGTTCTTGCTTGTCGAAAGGACATGGAATGAAATTGCTGCTCAGCACACCTCAATTGAAAAGATTGCAGCGTTCGCGGAAACAGCAAAAGATCGGAGGTTTCATATTCAGCATCCCGGCCATCCTGGCAGCATTGGGGGCCGTTGGAAGTTTGGCCGGCGGAAGTGCCGCCATTGCGAAAACCGTCATCGACTCGAAGAAGAACAAGGCGGAATTGGAAGAACAGAAACGTCACAACCTGGCCATGGAGAAGAAGGGGAAAGGTATAACCAAAAAACAAAAAAGCAACCTCGATGCTTTGAAGAAATATAAAAAAAAGAAACAGAAGCTCTCACCAACCGAGACATTGAATCTCTGATCGAACCGTTACAAATCAAACACTTCAGAGGAGTTTTCATGTCCGACTCGTTACCTTCAAGCGTGAAAAGAAGAGAATGTGGAGTAGTCAACTTGGACGGTCAAGAAAATCCAGGCACGCATTGGATATGTTACCACAAAAATGATGATAAAGCATTCGTTTTCGATTCTTTCGGAGGTGTTCCACCTACAAATTTAATTCATTATCTGAAAACGAACAAAACCTCCATATACTACAACGACGAACGCATTCAAAATTTCGGAGACGTGAACTGCGGTCATCTCTGCCTCTCCGTGCTCGCGTTTCTCTCTAAAATAAATAACCCTACGATCGAGGATTTCCAGAAAGCACTGTGGAACCTGAAACAGCATCACTAGGATGGGCGTGTTCCATCTCACGAGCGAATCTTCGATCTTGAAACTCACGCTGCACGACGACATCGTCTATCCTAAATCCGTGGCTCTGCGTGCATTCTACAGCATGTACCTCATACCTAACGTTACGCAGCACAACAACAAAATTAGCGTCGGAAGCGAACACATCGTCGTCACGCCAGGCCAATACAATCTTTCCACTTTGCAAGCTCAATTACCCAAAGGCACATACCTTTCTCAAAATTCGGTCACGCACAGAGTGGAAATCCTATCCGCGACGGAGACCGTGGACCTGGGCACCATGGGAGAACTTTTAGGTTTCGAGAATGACACCAAACTCGAAGCCGGCATCAAGCACACGGCAGTCAATATTCCTAAATTTCTAGCCATCGAAACTCTGAACGTACACTGCAACGTGGCCGAAGGCATGATCACGAAATCTTCGAACGGATTATTAGGAAGTCACAAGCAGACGGGAATCATAGCCACTTTCAAACCAAGTTCCGAGTTCATGGAACCGATCATCTACACGCCCTCTTCGCCGATCTATTTTCCAGTATGTCGCAACCGCATAGACGTCATAGAGTTGGTGGTGACGAACGAGAAAGGAGACGTGGTGGATTTCGCAGGTGCCACTACGACGGCCATCGTGGAGATCAACGTATAATAAATAACCATACATGTAAAATGGAGCAAATCGAAAGTTACGAATTGCAATCTTTCCCTCCCAACCGTCGCACGTTCGCCAATCTGAACGAAGCGAACAGAGAGATCGAATACGACGTGGACGTAGGGGATGGGTTCGTTCATCCTCACAGAGCGGACCTCTACCTTCAATTCGACGTGGTGAAGAAAGAAAGCGGAGACGCGTTTCCCGCAGCAGCAAACTTGATACTCGTGGACAACTTCGTGCCACACCTGTTCTCGCAGGTGGAGGTGAGGAAACACAACACCGTCATCGACAGAATCGATTATCCAGGCATCACGTCGACGGCAGTGGGAACGTTGAAATTATCCAAAACGGACGCAGCGTACTATCAGGCCGGGGGATTCGAAGCAGGAACCAAAATATCGACGAAAAGTCACACGGTGCTCTTTCCCATGCGTCTGCTGCCTGGTTTCTTCTCCGATTACAAGGAGATCATGTGGAAGGGAGGACTGAGAGTAACGTTTCGAAGAGCGGCCAACGACAACAACGCACTGATGCGATACGCTACTTTGGGTCCGGACGGCACCACGCCGATAGCCAACACTTTACCCGAAGCAGCGAAATGCGTCATCCGGAGCATGGAATTGAGAATGCCGGTGGTGGAATACGAAACAAACTACGCCCTCAAGTACAAAGCGGAGATCTTGAAAAGTCCGCAGGTGTTGATTCACTTTCACGGTTACCAGTGCGTGCAGAAGATGGCGTCGGGAAGTCACATGGAATTCGACGTGACGACGCAGTTCAACAACATACAGTTCGACATGCCAGATTTCGTCGTAGTGCTCTTTCAGACCGGGCGCGATAACAATCAGGAGAAAGATTCCAGCAAGTTCGACGACTGCAAGATCAAGAACGTTTATCTGAAGAATGGACGCAACGAAGTGTTCCCGCGCGAGAATTACAACCTCGACGTGACCAAAGACGATTACCTCAAACTTTACGAAGCTTACACAGCTTACAAACGCGTGACCGAGGGAAGCGTGGACATGTACTACACGCCCAGCGAATTCAAAGCACGGAGGCCGATGTTCGTCATCAATACATCTAAGAGGAAGAAGGTTGTGGTCAACGATCGAACCAACATCAAGGTCGTCTGCGAGTTCCACGACGCCTTGCCCGAGGATACCCTATGCAGTGTCATCCTGATTGCAGAGAAGTCCTTCGCCTACGACGTGAAGAACGAGAGGGTCACAGAGCAGTTTTAACAAGTTTTTTTAACATCTATTTTCTTGCACAATAAGAAATTTTCTGCACTAGCACAATCAGTTACAATAGCACAATACGAATTTCACTAGTTCAGATCACTTACAAATATTAATTTCATTAGTTATCAGTCACAATATCTTTTTTGCACTATAGCACGAGACAATCAGAAAATTTGCACAAAAAAAAAATTGTTGTTGTTTTTTACACGTGAAAATTAACAATAAAATTTTTTTTATCGTTTCAGATGCTGTCGAAACATCAAAAACACATACACACACTAAAAAAAGCATGCAATTTTATTTACATACATTCTCCATCTTCATCAAGAAAATATTATAATAAACATAATCATTTTTTATCTATATCTCACAATAAAACTCTATATCCAAAAATATCACAACATCAAATAACACTAGAGTCGTTAGTACACGTTGCATGCATTACGGAGGTCCTCTGTAGGGTTTCATGGAAGTTTGGGGAAAAAAAAAACACGTGAAACCCTACAGAGGTGCGGTAATCTATAACCGCAGCCATTAGAAAACTTTTACATTTTTGGTTGGGCACCACGCACCCTGGCGAGGTTATAGGGGCCAGGCCTCCTAAAAACAACAATTATTATTTTGTTTGTTTGTTTGTGTTACAATACATACGTGCGCGCGTGCGCGTGTGTGCGTGTGCGTGTGTGTGTGCGTGTATGTGGCACATCACCCCTCCTCGAGAGAGAGAGGTTTACAAAGGTCGCGATATACAAACATTGCCCCCCCCCCCCCGGGGAGTTGGAAAATTACGATATGGCGCATTCGCTCGTTACTGTTTCCAGCTATAAGTTTTTCTCTCTCTCTAGTCCCTTGCCAACTAAAAAAAGTTGTAGGTAGGTTGCCGGTTGCTTAATTCTCTCTCTCTCTCTCCTCTCTCTTTTGTAAAAAAACCATGGTAAAAGTACCAGTAGGTTACCAAAAATTGCTTTATGCACTGTAACTCAAGCCTCAAGCAAAGTTGCCAGCTCCTTGCTTTAGGTTAGGTTAGACCAAGAAGAAAAAGGCTGTAGGTAGGCTGTCGGTTGCTTAATTCTCTCTCTCTCTCTCCTCTCTCTTTTGTAAAAAGCCATGGTAAAAATACCAGTAGGTTACCAACCTTGCTTTATGCACTGTAAAACAAGCCTCAAGCAAAGTTGCCAGCTCCTTGCTTTAGGTTAGGTTAGACCAAGACAAAAACCTTGGTGATTTTTTTCGAGTAAGATGTTGGCAACACTGCGAGTTTTACTTTCGGTTGCAGAACTCTCAAGCAAGATTGCCAGCTCCTTGCTTTAGGCTAGGTTAAACCCAAAAAAAAAACCTTGGTGATTTTTTCGAGTAAGCAGTTGGCAACACTGCCAGAAAATGGGGGTTCTTGCCTTACGAGACAAATCCATTAAGGCGAGCACCAATAGATGGCGCAGAATTCCCCAAACTGGACTACTATGAAGCTCGTCCATCCTATAGCCAACATTTTGCCTGCAGCCCGAAAAAGAGAATCAGGATTCTGCAAGTTATTGATACCGCTTATTTTACGAATATTGTCCATAAAAATCATATCGCACGCTGGACTAAATTCAGGCGCTATTTTGCTTAAGTCGACGAGCCTCGCGACATCCTCACCTCCGCCGAATGTGTACGCAAAAATCTTGTGCAGCAGTGGTAAGTCGGTTATACAAGTTGTCATTTTCACAAGGTATTTTTTAAATAGAAGTTTCTCGGTATTTATATATAAATCTTCTCAAGGAAATATACAAAACCCACAATCAACTCAAAATTCAATAATATTCTATTTACTAGAAGAAAAAAACACTTTTAAACTTACGATAATTGATAGAATGTAACTTAAAAAACAATAGTTATAATTATAATATTTAATTTTTCAGTTCTGATATTTTTATATAAATTTTGTCGGGAAAATAAACAAAATTCAATACAAATACAAATTCATACAAATTCAATCTGTGTGAAAAACGACTTGAACCACCTTCAAAATAAAATAATTTTAGATATTACGATAAAATTTTCAGCTATGTTATTTATACAGAACTTTCGGAGACAACAAGTAAAATCTGATCACATCAAAACATAATCTGATCGAAATTACTATGAAAAATAAATCACTCCATACAGTTTTTTAAACTTATAATAATAAATAGTATGTAGTTTTAAAATAAATTAAATACTTAACTTTTAACACTGCGACAACACATCCATACTCTTCAAACACTCACGATACTGACTGATCTGTTATGCGAAAAAAACTTTAAGTAACCTAAGCGCGGAAGAAAACATCCGAAACAGTAAGTCAATCACAAGAAACCCATAACGCCATGAACAAGAACACACTAGATACGGGTCTGCGTAATAACTTGTTTCGTAAACATTGCACAATAGTTTACCTTACGTGCCATCGCAATGTTGCGTAATTTAACTCGTAAGAAATTATGACACTCGTACCAAGTACGAGATAAAAAATCACAGAGTTGTAATAGTATAAAATCGACAAAAGCATCATCAAAATAGGTTTACCACTGTGGTTAAATTAATAAAAATAATAGGCCTCGTACCAAGTATGATTTTGAGGGAATCTGATTACTCTACTAGTCTGGACGAGTAGGACAATGAGAAGAAGAACGCAAGGAGACGCGAACAAGATAAAAGATGATCTGATGTAATAATACTACAGCAATAAAGGCCATGCATTCCTTCTTCGTTCGTAATGAAAGCAACAAGTTATTCGAATCACGGAACTTGTCATTTGACCTCCTTAGCGAAGAATGTTCTAAAAAAATAAAAACATCGGAAGTTTCCGGTCAGATATTACATTTCGCAAGCCACGATGAACTTAGGAGGCACAGGCTTGTATAATTCCATCTTTCGTTCGGAGGGACAATATAAACCGTGCACCTAATTAACCATTCAATGATGATGATAATAATAATAATAATGATTATGAATTTATTCGGGTTCAGAAAGTACAAATTATCATGGAAGAGCCTTTCAGCGTTCCACCTCATTTTTGAATATCCCCTCTCCCCTGAAGCATGCATTAGCTGTTCATATTTTCCGTCCTTGATTTCTAATATGTTTCCCGCTCGTCAGTCAAAAGCGTGTTTCTTTATTTTTGAGTACAGCTCTTTAATTTTGATTTCCATTTTTCTTTCAACGCACAAATTTATGTTATCAAGTCACGGAAATTCTTATCTTCTTTGTATCGCATAATTGAAGATTTGAAGTAAAACAGGATGTAAGTGCTATTGGTAAACGTACGAGGAAAATGACTTTTGTAGGAATTCCCTTGTCAATATGGATACCATGTTGCTGCCTTTGATTTCTGATATATGAGAAATTATATTACATTGTATACTAATTAACTAACAAACTCTCTAGCTTTCTTGAATCCGAAAGTTCATGGCTGCAGCAATATGGGTTTCCCATTTGTAATTATTCTGAGGAAGATTTATATACATTCTATTCCATCTTTACCGATTTATTTTATGTCCATCTCCATCTTCGTTTTTGATCTCTTACCATCAGGTTTACCAACAAGAATCCCGTAAACTCTTCTTTTTTCATTTCTCATTCGTGCCCACATAAGTCTTTATGATTTAATCATCAATCTAATAATATTTGGAAATAAATATAAATTATGTACTTCTAAATTATGTAACTTTCTCCATTCACTTGTTTCTTCATCCCTTTAAGGCTGAAATATTTTCCAAAGGATCTTATTTCCAAATAGTATCAATCTATCTTCAAGTGATCAAGCTTTCGCATCCTAAGGCAAAATTACTGTTTTGTATATTTTAAGTTTTAGTTTCTTAGATATTAAAAAAGGAGACAGAAAAAAATAACATGTTACTTCCGAAATAAGCATTTTTTTCATTTCCTCTTTAATATAAATTTCATTTGTTAGTATTACTCCCAATTACTTGACATTGAAAACTGGCTCAAACGAGTAATTATCACTTGGTTCTTGCCTCTAATTTTAGTAGTGGTGATGGACCGTTTGACAAACATCAATTGAGGATCAAAAATACCTCAAAAACTCACTTTCTCTCCACGTTCCGCGCCTCATTTATTGCGCTGACGATGTTTCGCAGCGAAGAAAACAGCACCAAAAGATCAAAAACTCACTTTACTCATTTGAGGATCACCAAAACCTCAAAAAACTCACTTTTATTAATTGAGGTTCACCAAAACCTCAAAACCTTACTTTCTCTCCACGTTCCGCGCCTTCATTCGTTGCGCTGACACAGCGTGATGAGTAAATAATGGACCCTCTCATCCTTGAAGGATGAATGCACCTTATCGTAATTTTTTTTCCAAGTCCCGGTCAAATGTTTATATATATATCGTGACCTTTGTAAACCTACCTCTTTCGGGAACGATGTGCCGCACACACACGCGCGCGCGCGCGCCTGTATTGTGACGCAAGCAAACAAAACAAATAATAATTGTTTTTTTTCCCACATGTATGTAATGCAATTTAGGAGGAAGAGTGGGGGACCAAAATTTTTGAACTTACGGCTGGAAAAATGTTTTTCTATGACATGTTTTCGTTCGAGGCAAATTCGTAGGTAGATATTGTTAAATAAACATTAATATTGTATATATACTTATTGTATTTAGTTTTTTTTCGGTATCGAAAAGCGACTGTCATATCGTATTTGAAAAAAAAAATTACGCTTTTACCTGTGGATATCTAGAAAAACGACAATTTCGTTCCCTCTTTCTCTCTGCGTGTGCTATCAACGTTGACACAATGACACAAATTAAACAATACGTAGGCCACGATCTTCAGTCATATAACTTAACCTATTATTTTTTTATTTGCGCACCGACATTGGACTCCGCGTTTGATTTAATATTTCAGTCGAGAACATGAAGACGATACCTGAGGAAATAGTTCTAGTGTTTGCTACTAGATGTCGGCACCGGCGATGTGGACGCAGTGTTGCCACACTATGAGGGCCTTCCCAAGGGGGCAAAATTTCCCTTTTTGGACTATTTTTTCCCTTCACCTAAGCAAATGACATAATAGAATAATAATTAGTTGTGGTAGTAAAAGCAGCATTATTAGCGGTGGTGCAGTTGCGGTATTGTGGTATTTTTAATCGAAATTTCTCTTTTGGCTAAAAATCTCGGAATGTGGCAACACTGCGTGGATGCATAAAAGAACAATTTTACACAACCTTTTTCGGTTCTCCTCCGTAGCCGTGCTTGTTAAGGCGTTCACTCGTTCTTGGCATTGTTCGTTCTACGTGTGGCCTATAGTTTCGAACCCGGTCGTGGTCGAAAGTTTTTCAGCGTGTCTAGGAGTCTTGATCAGCGTGTATATTTACTTCTCTGTGTTGCGTCTACGGATTCTGAACGGGGTTCTTTAATGTATATGTTGTTCTTGATATATATATATATATATATGATGTTCATGTATGTATCCAAAGCACATTGGAAACAATATTCGATCATTAGCTGCGTTCAACCACTGCTTCGGAGGAGTAACCACCCCCTGTCCCCGGGGTTCCCCCCCCTGTCCCCGGGCTCGTGTTCCCGGTTAAGTTAGGTTAAGTTGTCTAATATCTATGTCTATGTGTAATGTCTATGTCTAAATGTAATGTCTATGTCCATGTCTCTGTCTTTGTAGTTTGAAGTTTTTTTTATCCTAAGATTTTTTAACGCAGGACTTGGAAAAAAAATTTTCGATTGATGAAAAAAAATGGGTTCCATGACGACCTATGTTTATTTTGGTATGGGAGGACAGAGGATACCGAGACTTGACCGACACACTAAACCCGACCTCTCTACGCGTATTGGAACGTTGGAACGAAACGCGCAACATATATGAAATACATGAAGACGAAGATCTTACCGTTTTCGACGTGAGTGCCGGCGATAAGCTGATCGTTCAAAAACACGAGCGACGTGCCACCCTCTTTGAATCCCATCACGCTGGTGCTTCTCTTCAAACGTAATCTCTAAAAAAAATGTCTAGGCAAGCCATCGTCCAAGAATTGCATAAACCTGCACGCCGCAACTACGAACGTTTGGCGGTGGTAACCAAGGGCATCGACGACCTCTGGCAAAGTGACCTCGTGGAGATGAGCACCGGCAATTTGAAAAACGTACATAAATTGAATAAGGGCAACAAGTACCTCCTCACCGTCATAGACACATTTTCGAAATTCGCATGGGCTCTACCTTTGAAGGCGAAAACGGGAACGTGCGTCACGGAAGCATTCAAATTAATTTTTCGCGAAAGCGGCGGCAGACGACCTCGATTTCGGCACACGGACAACGGTAAAGAATTTTACAACGCCGTATTCCAAAAGTTTATTCAAAAACATGACATTCGACATTATTCGACCTTCAGTCACATCAAAGCCAGCATCGTGGAAAGATTTAATCGAACCTTGAAAACACACATGTGGAAACGATTCACGCTTCGGGGAAATTACAAATGGGTCGACATCCTGCCGGAACTCGTCGACACCTATAATGATACGGTGCACAGAACGATAGGCATGAAGCCAGCTGACGTTACGAAATCTGACGAGCAGCGTTTAATTTCTACAGTTTACTGTCCAAAGTACACACCCACGACTACCAAAAAATCAAAATTCGAAATTGGAGACCAGGTGAGGATCAGCAAATTCAAACGCACCTTCGAGAAGGGATTCACAAAAAATTGGAGCACGGAACTTTTTACGGTGGTTCGAGTTTTACCCGGAAACCGACACACGTATATAATAAAAGATAGTAGCGGCGAGATTTTGAAAGGAAGATTTTACGAAGAGGAACTCTCTAAAACAAATCACTCCGACACGTACCTCATCGAGAAAGTATTGCGTAGGAAAGGTGACAAACTGTTTGTCAAATGGCTGGGACTTCCGGAAAAGAGTTGGATCGACGCGAACGAAGTGATCTTGTGAGTACGTGGAACGTGGTGAAGCCTCTACCGGATTCGGAAAGTCAAACGAAAAAAAAGAACGGCGAGTTGCTTCCCGACAGCATCCGCTGTCTAATCGTAGGTCCTTCGGGGTGTGGGAAAACGACACTGTTCGTGGACAATTTTCTCCTCGCACCGAATTGGTTAGATTGGAAGAACAGGCACCTGTACGTGTTCTCGAAAAGTTTGGAGCAATCCAAATACCAGCAACTGATGAAACTGTACGATGGTCTGGACATTGCAACGTTCGCCTCGGAAATAAAACCACTTGACGATTGTCGTGAAAATTCAGTCGATGTGTTCGACGATGTCATCCTGGAAAATCAAAATGAAATTCGCAACTTTTTCACGCAAGGTCGTCACAAAGGAATGGATTGCTTTTACCTAGCTCAAACGATTTCCAAAATTCCAAAACAGTTACTACGCGACAACGATAATTTCATATTTTGTTTCGTCAAGATCATACCAACCTCAAGCACGCGTACGATGACTACGTAGGCGGAGACATGAACTACAATCAATTTTCTGAACGCTGTTCTTCTTGCTGGAACAGTGACGATTTCGGATTCGCGACGATCGACATGACGAGGAAACCCAACGACGGAAAATACAGAAACAAAATCAACGACTTTCTAAACGTTGCAACGTTGTGAGAAACGACGTGTATAAATAAACGTTATGACGAAACGAAAAATCGAAGACGAAAATCTTAAGCTTCGCGATTACCTCGCGAAACGCTTCAAAGGTTGGAAATCCGAGAATCGCGGATTCTACGAAGAGAAGAAACGTCAGGATCAACCTGTGATCGACGCCATCAGCGGTCTAGGTAAAGAAATTAAAGGTGTCACGGAACAAAATAAAAATTTGATCAACGAACTCGTACCACTCGCAGCTAAAAATTAAGCTGTACCCACGCCAATTTCGAGCATTCCTTCGACGCCGTTCGAACTGAAGGAAGCACCGGCACGACGTCAAGCCATAAGCAGCACGTCTTCGGAAAAAATCGAGTTGGGACCGTTGGCACGAGACTACCTGAGCACGGGGAAGTTCGACAAGGATGAAGTGTTCGGATTGTATCCGAGTATGGAAACCAACGAGGGTGGCGTCGTGTGGAAGATTGGGAAATCGAAGGTGACCTTCGAAGGCAACGACATTAAAGTTAATTTAGGCGACAAGAATAGTTGGACCAGGTATCCGGGTACGGTGGGACTGTGGGAACTCGTTGCCAAAAATCAGCCGAAAGATTACACCGACGAAGATTACCAGAGTTACAGGGAAATTCTGATCATGACGGATGACATGTACCAGAACAACGACGCCTCGCAGAATAGGGTGAAATCGAGCAGCGGTGAGAAGTACAGAAATCTCATCAAACCGATTTGGAACGAAGTGAAGAGTGGAAGCGGCGTCAAACGCTACAACACGTTACCCAAAGAATTCGTTTGGGTGGACGACGTGAGGAAGCTCGTGGACCGATTGTTGGTGATAGCCGGCGAAGAGAATGCAGGCAATCGTAATTTCTACAACGAGAAGGTTGGCATCGTGGACATGATCAGAACGAAACTTTCCAACTTCATCGTGAACGACGACAAGGGTATAGGTTACCTCGTTAAAATCATCAACACGCTGCCTCCGAGATTCTGGAACGTGGCCGAAGGAAAGGGACTCGTGAACGACATCATCAACAAGTTACCTTTCGAGATGCATTTACCTGGCTACCAGTACTGCGGACCGGGTACCAAACTCGAGAAAAGATTGGAGAGAGGAGACAAGGGTGTGAATCCGTTGGACGCCGCATGCAAAGATCACGACATCGCCTACAACACCACTCGCACTGATCTGGACGCACGTCACGAAGCAGACAGAAAGTTAGAGCACGCAGCTTTCGAAAGATTCGTCAGCAGGGACGCGTCGCTGGGTGAAAGGGTTGCAGCACTGGGCACCACCATCGCCATGAACACGAAACAAAAACTTGGGTGGGGTATATAAATAACATAGAGTAAAAAAAATAAATAATAACAACATGTCTGGTATAACTGATTTGCCACCCGAGCTACCATGTAAAATATTTAAACACGCAGTAAACGGAGATTGTGAGGATGTATTGAAACTAGTAATCATAGCAAGAACGACGCCGGAATTTCGCATCCCTTGTGAAATGGTTCTCAAGGACCATCTTCGGGAGATCAGCGGCCTGAGGTGCGGCGATCTCGACACTCTTCTTTCGGCTGCAGGGAAAAAAATAAACGAAAGGATGGACACGGATGATTGGTGCAAGTCTGAACAGAAGATGGCAGATATTGTATCATCTCGTTTTCCGAAGCAAAAGCTTTCTTCCTCTTACAAACACTAAAAAATAATAATATACGTGTCAAAAGAAATGTACGTGTTAAAAAAAAAGTACGTCAAAAAATATGAGACAAAAAAATATACGTCAAAAAAAATGTAGATGTCAAAAAAAAATTGCCATGGAAAAATTTTTTATCGTCAAAAAAAATTTGGCTCGTCAAAAAAAAAAGTTGACGTGGACATCGTCAGAAAAAATTGTCTTATCGTAAACATTTTTTATCGTCAAAATAATTTGTCACGCCAAAGAAAGTTGACGTGGAAAAATTATTACCGTCTGAAAAAAAAGTTGCCTTATCGTAAAATTTTTTTATCGTCAAAAAAAATTGTCTCGTCAAAAAAAGTTGACGTGGAAAAATTATTACCGTCAGAAAAAAAGTTGCCTTATCGTAAAAATTTTTTATCGTCAAAAAAAATTTGTCATCAAAAAAAGTTGACGTGGAAAAATTATTACCGTCAGAAAAGAAGTTGCCTTATCGTAAAAATTTCTTATCGTCAAAAAAATTTGTCTCGTCAAAAAAAGTTGACGTGGAAAAATTATTACCGTCAGAAAAAAGTTGCCTTATCGTAAAAAAATTTTTATCGTAAAAAAAAAATGTCTCGTCAGTAGACCTAGTGCCCGGGTTCTAAGCCCTCATTTGGGGCTCGAATCATCATGTGGGGCTCAGTGTTGCCAACTCACCCCACGAAAATTTCACCAACTGATATTTTGAAGCCTTTCACGGTGTATGTTAACCTCACAAGCAGTGTTGCCAACTCGGGCGAGGCGTAGCTTTTCACGGTGTATGTTAACCTCACCAGCAGTGTTTCCAACTCGGCGTAGCCTTTCACGGTGTATAATTTTTTAGCTTTTTTTTGTGTGTGAGTGTACATGTGTTCGGGCGAGGCGTAGCCTTTTACGGTGTATGTTAACCCCACTAGCCTCAGCGTACATGAGAGTTCTGAATTTTTTTTTGAGGCTGGAATCATTATTTGAGGCTCGTCGTAGCTTTTTATGATGTATATTTTGAGGGCAGAGTTGGCAACACTGTGTGTTTTTACTGTAGCTTTTTATGAGGGGGGTCTATTGCCCTCTGTTTACATCTGGCAACACTACCGTAGATTTTTTGACAGTGTTGTTAAACCTACTGGGTTTTTCACTGTAAATTTTTATTAAAGGACCTGAGGGGTCTATGTATTTTTTATGTTTGGCAACACTGTTGGGGGCCTAGTGTTGGCAACACTGTGGGTTTTTACTGTAGTTTTTTATGAGGGGGTCTATTGCCCACTGTTTATATTTGGCAACTCTATTGGATGTTTTTTTTTGAGGCTTGGGTTTTGCCAACCCATCCGAAGAAAATTCCACTATATGATCTTTTCCTGGCTAAGCTAACCTACAAATAGGAATTGGCAACACTGACGAGCATCAAATGATGATTTCGAGCCTCAAATGATGATTTCGAGCCTCGTCGGTGTTGCCTACCCACTCTACAAAAATTCTACTATATGATTTTTTACAGGCTAAGCTAACCTACAAATAGGAGTTGGCAGCACTGACTTATAAACCCACTGGGTCCTCTTGGCATGTTTTTTCATGATGTGTTGCTAGGCTATTGAGCATCTTGGCGTATACAATGTATATATTTTGAGAGGGGGTTATAGCTTTTTATGCTGTACGAATACTGGAAGCTTGACAGTGGCAACCAACAGAGTAGGTAAACCTACATCCAGGAACTGGCAACACTAGTTTCTGACAGTAAATTTGAAATAAAATATTAAACAAAATACATGAGTAAGCACTGTGATTACAAATAGTACCAGTGTTAAGCCCCCAACTCCAACTGGACAACTGGGGGAAATAATTGTACAACAATTTGTACCTAATTGTGCAATACTTGTACCTAATTGTACAACATACATATACACAGACATAAAAGAGAGAGCCTTCCCGTAACTTACTTCATGTACAATTTATATGATTTTACAACTGTGAAAAGAAAGCATATGTGTTCTGTATGCACACATGTATTCTTATTTTTCGAAGTTGAATGAAAGCACATGTTTTTACGCTCTCGTAATACTAACCTTGCTCCACTGATTTTAAATTGCTTCCATCCGCTTTTTTTTTCTGTGTTATTTCCGCATGCACGCAACATTCGCTTTCAATAGACAGAAGGAGTGTTAGTATAGCAGGCTCCGAGTTTACAATTTATTAAATTAAACAATAATTTATGTAAGAATATACTTGTACTTACCGAACACAAAATAATAAAAAGCACATGTGAATGTTTGCGTGTGTTCATGTTATATGACGACTGAGTAAAAAAATAATGTTGACTCCCCGAAAGATAAAAGTTCCTAGTTCGACATCAGATGCATGCAAATTTTATGTTTTGCTCTCCAAAATCTTGATTTTTATGTTTGTGCTATTTGTCATACAGCAGAGGAGAAGAGGGGAGAGGGAGGGGAGGGGGTACTATTAGCGCCATCTATTAGCAAACAAAAGAAATAAAAAGTAGGGTCAAACTTTTTCAACACCCAAACATTTTAAACGTCTTCACGTAGTAATACGATAGCTGAAGATGTTTAAAAGAGTACTCTTAGTCGACGAAGCTAATTGCTAGGGCCCTTATATTACTAAAATATTCTTTAATTTACATATTTCTCATACCGCCATATGTTGTTCTATTTGACTTCTTCCAAAAAAATGCTAATTAGCGAGAGTTAATTAAGCAAGGCAAGTAAAAGAAGCAAATAGGACAACATATGGCGGCGTGAAAATATGTAAAAAATTCGATTCAAAGGTGGATCGAATTAAAGTTGGGGGATATTTTGCATTTTTTCCCTATAATGTACAAAACATTTACCGTACATAATCTTTTCCATTTACAACAGTATAAAATAAGAGGAATGTGTGACAATATCCATATTAATTAGGAAAGTATGTTGTATGCTAGGTTAGCTAATTGTGTCTTCTACAGCTTCACTGTATAGAGGGAAGATGGAAAAAGAGAGCTCTACAAAAACTGGTGCTCTTAACAATATTGTACGTCCGTGAAAATTATATATAAATAAGACTTAAGCGTATTATCTGCTTTCATGTCAGATTTTACCAACCTGTGAGCTGTAGTGTTTAGGTGACAAGCGACCTGCTCAAATATGATACTGTTGACAATATTGTACGCCCGTGAAAATTATATATAAATAAGACTTAAGCGTATTATCTGCTTTCATGTCAGATTTTACCAACCTGTGAGCTGTAGTGTTTAGGTGACAAGCGACCTGCTCAAATATGATACTGTTGACAATATTGTACGCCCGTGAAAATTATATATAAATAAGACTTAAGCGTATTATCTGCTTTCATGTCAGATTTTGCCAACCTGCGAGCTGTAGTGTTTAGGTGACAAGCGACCTGCTCAAATATGATACTGTTGACAATATTGTGCGCCCGTGAAAATTATATATAAATAAGACTTAAGCGTATTATCTGCTTTCATGTCAGATTTTACCAACCTGTGAGCTGTAGTGTTTAGGTGACAAGCGACCTGCTCAAATATGATACTGTTGACAATATTGTACGCCCGTGAAAATTATATATAAATAAGACTTAAGCGTATTATCTGCTTTCATGTCAGATTTTGCCAACCTGTGAGCTGTAGTGTTTAGGTGACAAGCGACCTGCTCAAATATGATACTGTTGACAATATTGTACGCCCGTGAAAATTATATATAAATAAGACTTAAGCGTATTATCTGCTTTCATGTCAGATTTTACCAACCTGTGAGCTGTAGTGTTTAGGTGACAAGCGACCTGCTCAAATATGATACTGTTGACAATATTGTACGCCCTTCAAAATTATATATAAATAAGACTTAAGCGTATTATCTGCTTTCATGTCAGATTTTACCAACCTGTGAGCTGTAGTGTTTAGGTGACAAGCGACCTGCTCAAATATGATACTGTTGACAATATTGTACGTATATTGTATTGTATAGGAGACTAGAAGCATATAATTTGACGAAAAAAAAACCCAAATAAGGTCATAGAAAATAGTTAAAAAAAGTGAACAATTATATTTTGCATTGCACAGCATTGGATATTAAATAACATACCCCAAAAAAATCTCTGCATTATGCGTTCTGTAAAAATTGCCCTACGTGCCAAATTGCTGTGTCAAGTAAACGTTTTCAAAGGCACTGTCGTACTTGTGTGCCGGGAAAACAAATATGTGCGACCAAACTGTGCTCTAAGTGTGAAATAAATATTTCTATTGCCAACTTCAAGCGACACCAGCTTACTTGCAAGAGCACTGGAACATCTCTACCGCAACCTTCCAAGCGAAAGGTAGAAGTAACCTCCCTCGATGCATCGCCACCTGCCAAACGCGTCAAGCTGGCGAAGAAAGCAGACCGATTTGCGTTTGAGCATTTATTAGAAGATTTTAACATAACATCAGACAGCTTCTGCGATGTGCGTAGTTTTCTGGAGAGCGAGCGAGCTAAGATAATATCCATCCTCAACGATGCATTGGCTACATACTCCACTAAATTCTATGCTGTGCTATGCTGCAAGTATAAGAAACCGTCTGATGAAATATATAAATTCTTCCATGCCACAAAAGCAAAAACACTGCATCAGGCAGATATCACTGACCTCGACAGCATCTACGACAAGTTTGTCGAGGAGTTTGTGGCAAAGCACGAGGAGCATAAGGCTAAAGGCTCGGGCGGTTCGCTGTGTGGCGACCCCCACGAACTTCGTCTGAAACTTAGCAAGTCCCTGCCACTGGCAGGGTCTAGCTATATTGCCCTGCCACCCGAGGTTGAAGCAAGGAAAGCTGTTCTCAATATTCAGAACAAAGACACCAAATGCTTCCTCTGGTCGGTGCTGGCAGCATTGCACCCTGTTCACTGGAAAAACCACTCGTACCGTGTTAACCACTACAAGCAGTATGAGTCGGAACTGGAGGATGCAATGGCCGGGATTGCCTACCCTGTAGAAGTCTCGCATATTCACAAGTTTGAGGTTCGTGCTCGTGACTTGTTGGGCCTGCAATTAGCCATCAATGTTTACGGTCTCACCGAGAACAAACATGAGGTCCACCCCATCCGGGTGAGCAACGTGAGCAACAACAACGAGGTACGAGAAATCAACCTCCTGCTCATCAAGGACGAGACCCATCACCATTACACCCTTATCCGTTCCCTCTCTCGGCTTGTTTCGAGCCAACGGAGCAAAGACAAAACCCACGTCGAGGTGTGTCGCAGGTGCTTGTTTACATTTCATAATCGAGAACAGCAGGATTACCGGCGCATCAGAGGTCCCAACATTGCTGCTGAGAAGCTAGCTTGCCACATGTTCTACTGTGGTACCAACAAGCCTGCACGAACTATCCTGCCCGAACCTGGTGAAGTAGAGTGCTTTCGCATGCACAGTGCTATGGTGAAGCATCCTGCCTATATTGTAGCAGACTTCGAGGCCTTTCTTCAACCTCTGTCTAACTGCGAGCCCAACCCCGAAACATCCTCTACCATTCCTTTCCAAATCCACGAGGCCTCGAGTTACTCCTATGTTGTGGTGTGGCGAGATCAACATATTGCCTCCGAGCCCTATGTGTATCGCGGTCCCGACCCGGTCAAACACTTCCTGGAGAGAATGCAACAGGAAGCCATCAAGATAGGGAAGGTGCTGTTGGCCCCCAAGCCCATGCTGCCTCTGTCTCCGGAAGACAAGCATCAGCACGAAATAGCTCTAAATTGTCCTGTTTGCAACTCAGTCTTCACTGACGATAACAAAAAGGTCCACCACCATGACCATTATGGGACCGGAAGCTACATTGGCCCGTGGTGCAACAGATGTAACTTGAGAGCCAGGGACCCGCGCTTCATACCGGTCTTTTTTCACAATGGTTCGGGATATGATTTCCATCACTTGGTTACACATCTAGGGTACAACAATGCGAGAATCAATGTCCTGGCACAAAACGAGGAGCGTTATATTAGCATCAGCAAGTGGGTGCCGATCCCCGACTCAAGCAGCAGCATCGAGCTTCGGTTCCTCGACTCTCTGAGGTTCCTCCAGGCAAGCCTCGATGCTCTTGCTGGGAAGCTCAGAGACGACCAACTAGCCATTACCACATCAAGTTTCCCGAACTTAGATGTCGCACTCATCAGACGTAAAGGGGTCTACCCCTACGAATACGTCACCGACCCTTCCAAGTTCGAAGAAGAGTTGCTGCCTCCCCAGGATAAGTTCTACAGCCAACTGAGAGGTTCAGGTATTACCGACGAGGAGTACAAGCATGCTCAGTCTATGTGGGTCAAGTTGGGTTGCCGAACGTTCGGTGATTACCACGATGCATACCTGAAGCTTGATGTGACGCTTCTTGCCGATGTGTTCCAGGCGTTTCGGGCGACTGCGATAAACATTTACAACCTGGACCCTGTATATTTTTACAGTCTTCCTGGACTGGCATGGTCGGCCATGCTCCTGCTGACTAAAGTTAAACTTTCACTTATCTCCGATAATAATATCATGCTTTTCATCGAGAGAGCTATCCGGGGCGGCATGGTCCAAGTGTCGCAACGCTTCGCACACGCCAACAATCACCACATGGCCACTGGTTACGACCCCTCCCAACCATCAAGCTACATCATGTACACTGATGTGAACAATCTTTACGGGCACTCCATGATGCAGCCATTCCCAACAGGACAGTTTAAGTGGGTTGATCCTTTATACCACGACATCGAAAAAGAGTGCGACGAGTTTGGGTTTTTTGCCGAGGTGGACCTTGACTTCCCCGAGAAGCTGCAGGATACATTCTGTGACCTTTCGCCTGCTCCGGAAGTCAAGTGTCCACCTGGCTCGGATCAACCGAAGCTCGTCATGGACTTGGAGCCCAAAAAGCGTTATGTGCTACACTACCGGAACCTCCAGTGGTTAATGCAGCAAGGGGTCTCGGTCGAAGCAGTTTACGACGTGCTCTTGTTCAGGCAGTCTCCATGGTTGAAGCCGTACATCGAACTGAACACCAACCATCGCACTGCTGCCACTTCGGAACTTTATCGCGATTTTTTCAAATTAATGAACAATGCGGTATTTGGGAAGACCATGGAGAATGTGCGAAATCGCGTTGATGTGAGGTTGGTGACGAAGAAAACACAGTGTCGTCGACTTGTTGCAAGCCCGCTGTTCAGGTCTCGAACAATTTACAACGAACAGATGTCTCTGATTCACATGAACCGGGGCAAGGTGCTACTCAACAAGCCCATCTATGTGGGAGCTGCAGTTTTGGATCTGAGCAAGTTGTGCATGTTCGAGACATATTACGGCATACTACGTGCACACTACAACCACAATATCTCGCTCCTCTACACAGACACAGACAGCTTGGTGTACCATGTTCGCACGGCCGATGCGTATGGTGATATAGCCAAAGTTCCAGCTCTTGTCAAGCTCTTCGACACATCGGGCTATCCCCAGCTAAACCGGTATGGAATTCTGCCCCGGAACAAAAAAATACCCGGCAAACTCAAGGACGAGAAAGACGGGGATGTGATTGTGGAGTTTGCTGGACTTCGTGCCAAAGCCTATGCGATCCGGGCTGAGGGTTCTGTAACAAAAAAGGCAAAGGGTGTAAGCAGGCAAGTGGTTCGGGAGCACCTCAAGTTTGAGGATTACCTCGAGTGCCTCAGAACAAAATCGCCCATTCTACAAAAAGAGTATCGTATCCAAAGCGTCGATCATGTGCTTACAACTAATATTGTCAGGAAAGTTGCTCTGGATGCACACGACGACAAGAGGTGTATTCTTGAATGTGGGGTCCATACACTTCCGTGGGGCCACTATCGCCTCCAAACTAGTAAGACCTGCCCAGAGTGCAACAAAAAGTAATAGGCAATGCGAAAAAAAAAACAATTTTAATTTACTTCCACTTCCTCGATTACATGCATGCATGGCACAGCAAAATTAAACTTCTGGAAACTGCTAATTGCAATTTGTACTTATATATATAAAATCCCACATTTCTTATTGTGTGCTATTTTTTTTTATTTATTTAAAACTGTTCAGTCACTCTTTCATTCTTGACGTCATACACAAATGTTTTCTCTGCAATAAGAATGACACTGCACAGAGTATCTGCAGGCAAGGCATCGTGGAACTCGCATACAATCTTGATGTTGGTACGATCGTTGACCACCACTTGCTTCCTCTTAGATGTGTTGATGACGGTCATGGGTCTCCGTGCTTTGAATTCGCTGGGCGCGTAGTACACGTCCACGCTTCCCTCGGTCACGCGTTTGTAAGCCGTGTAAGCTTCGTAAAGTTTGAGGTAATCGTTTTTGGTCACGTCGAGGTTGTAATTCTCGCGCGGGAACACTTCGTTCCTACCGTTCTTCAGATAAACGTTCTTGATCTTGCAGTCGTCGAACTTGCTGGAATCTTTTTCCTGATCGTTATCGCGTCCGGTCTGAAAAAGCACTACGACGAAATCTGGCATGTCGAACTGTATGTTGTTGAACTGCGTCGTCACGTCGAATTCCATGTGACTTCCCGACGCCATTTTCTGCACGCACTGGTAACCGTGAAAGTGAATCGGCACCTGTGGACTTTTCAAGATCTCCGCTTTGTACTTGAGGGCGTAGTTCGTTTCGTATTCCACCACCGGCATTCTCAATTCCATGCTCCAGATGACGCACTTGGCTGCTTCGGGTAAAGTGTTGGCTATCGGCGTGGTGCCGTCCGGACCCAAAGTAGCGTATCGCATCAGTGCGTCGTTGTCGTTGGCCGCTCTTCGAAATGTGATCCTCAGTCCTCCCTTCCACATGATCTCCTTGTAGTCCGAGAAGAAACCAGGCAGCAGACGCATGGGAAAGAGCACCGTGTGACTTCTCGTCGATATTTTGGTCCCGGCTTCGAATCCCCCGGCCTGGTAGTACGCTGCGCCCGTTTTGGATAATTTCAACGTTCCCACTGCCGTCGACGTGATGCCTGGATAATCTATTCTGTCGATGACGGTGTTGTGTTTCCTCACCTCCACCTGCGAGAACAGGTGAGGCACGAAGTTGTCCACGAGTATCAAGTTTGCTGCTGCAGGAAACGCGTCTCCGCTTTCCTTCTTCACCACGTCGAATTGAAGGTAGAGGTCCGCTCTGTGAGGATGAACGAACCCATCGCCTACGTCCACGTCGTATTCGATCTCCCTGTTCGCCTCGTTGAGATTGGCGAACGTGCGACGGTTGGGAGGGAAAGATTGCAATTCGTAACTTTCGATTTGCTCCATTTTACATGTATGGTTATTTATTATATGTTGATCTCCACGATGGCCGTCGTAGTGGCACCTGCGAAATCCACCACGTCTCCTTTCTCGTTCGTCACCACCAACTCTATGTCGTCTATGCGGTTGCGACATACTGGAAAATAGATCGGCGAAGAGGGCGTGTAGATGATCGGTTCCATGAACTCGGAACTTGGTTTGAAAGTGGCTATGATTCCCGTCTGCTTGTGACTTCCTAATAATCCGTCCGAAGATTTCGTGATCATACCTTCCGCCACGTTGCAGTGTACGTTCAGAGTCTCTATGGCCAAGAATTTAGGAATGTTGGTTGCTACGTGCTTGATGCCAGCTTCGAGTTTTGGGTGGTTGTTCTCGAAACCTAAAAGTTCTCCCATGGTGCCCAGGTCCACGGTCTCCGTCGCGGATAGGATTTCCACTCTGTGCGTGACCGAATTTTGAGAAAGGTATGTACCTTTGGGTAATTGAGCTTGCAAAGTGGAAAGATTGTATTGTCCTGGCGTGACGACGATGTGTTCGCTTCCGACGCTAATTTTGTTGTTGTGCTGCGTGACGTTAGCTATGAGGTACATGCTGTAGAATGCACGCAGAGCCACGGATTTAGGATAGACGATGTCGTCGTGCAGAGTGAGTTTCAAGATTGTAGATTCGCTCGTGAGATGGAACACGCCCATCCTAGTGATGCTGTTTGAGGTTCCACAATGCTTTCTGGAAATCCTCGATCGTAGGGTTATTTATTTTAGAGAGAAACGCGAGCACGGAGAGGCAGAGATGGCCGCAGTTCACGTCTCCGAAATTTTGAATGCGTTCGTCGTTGTAGTATATAGAGGTTTTGTTCGTTTTCAGATAATGAATTAAATTTGTAGGTGGAACACCTCCGAAAGAATCGAAAACGAATGCTTTATCATCATTTTTGTGGTAACATATCCAATGCGTGCCTGGATTTTCTTGACCGTCCAAGTTGACTACTCCGCATTCTTTTCTTTTAACGTTTAAAGGTAACGAGTCGGACATGAAAACTCCTCTGAAGTGTTTGATTCGTAACGGTCCGATCAGAGATTCAATGTCTCGGTTGGTGAGTACTGTTGTTTCTTTTTTTTAAACTTCTTCATCACCCCCCTTCCCCCCTTTCTTCTCCATGGCCAGGTTATGACATTTCTGTTCTTCCAATTCCACTTTGTTCTTCATCAAGTGGATGACGGTTTTCACGATGGCGGCACTTCCGCCGGCCAAACTTCCCACGACCCCCAATGCTGCCAGGATGACGGGGATACTGAATATGAAACCTCCGATCTTTTGCTGTTTCCGCGAACGCTGCAATCTTTTCAATTGAGGTGTGCTGAGCAGTAATTTCATTCCGTGTCCTTTCGACAAGCAAGAACGTTTCTTCTCGCGTTGTTTCTTGGTGAGTAACCCATCGAGGGCACCTAGATTTTTCAGATTGGAGTATGGTATCTGGTACACGACACCCTTGGGCTTCATGTTGATGCTCTATGTGTTATTTTCACGGTATGTTATTTATATATATATTCTGAGATTTTTTCTTGTGTAGTTTTTTTACGGTATGTTATTTATATACCCCACCCCCAATTTTTGTTTCGTGTTCATGGCGATGGTGGTACCCAGTGCGGCGACCCGTTCACCCAGCGATGCGTCTCTGCTCACGAACCTTTCGAAAGCTGCATGTTCCAATTTTTTGTCTGCTTCGTGACGTACGTCCAGATCCGTCTGCGTGGTGTTGTAGGCGATGTCGTGATCTTTGCATGCCGCGTCCAACGGATTCACACCCTTGTCTCCTCTCTCCAATCTTTTCTCAAGTTTGGTACCCGGTCCGCAGTACTGGTAGCCAGGTAGATGCATCTCGAAAGGTAACTTGTTGATGATGTCGTTCACGAGTCCCTTTCCTTCGGCCACGTTCCAAAATTTCGGAGGCACCGTGTTGATGATTTTGATCAGGTAACCTATGCCCTTGTCGTCGTTCACGATGAAGTTGGAAAGTTTCGTTCTGATCATGTCCACGATGCCAACCTTCTCGTTGTAGAAATTACGATTGCCTGCATTCTCTTCGTCGGCTATCACCAACAATCGGTCCACGTGTTTCCTAACGTCGTCCACCCAAACGAATTCTTTGGGTAACGTGTTGTAGCGTTTGACGACGCTGCCTGTTTTGACCTGGTTCCAAATCGGTTTGATGAGATTCCTGTACTTCTCGCCGCTGCTCGATTTCACCCTATTCTGCGAGGCGTCGTTGTTCTGGTACAAGGCATCCGTCATGATCAGAATTTCCTTGTAACTTTGGTAATCTTCGTCGGTGTAATCTTTCGGCTGCTTTTTGGCAACGAGTTCCCAAAGTCCCACCGTACCCGGATACCTGTTCCAACTATCCTTGTCGCCTAAATTGACTTTAATGTCGTTGCCTTCGAAGGTCACCTTCGATTTCCCAATCTTCCACACCACACCGCCGCCTTCGCTGGTTTCCATGCTGGGATACAATCCGAACACTTCATCCTTGTCGAATTTCCCCGTGCTCAGGTAGTCTCGTGCCAAAGGTCCCAACTCGATTATCCGAAGACGTGCTGCCTATGGCTCGACGTCGTGCCGGTGCATCCTTCAGTTCGAACGGCGTCGAAGGAATGTTCGAAATGGGCGTGGGTACGGCGTAACTTTTAGCTGCGAGCGGTACGAGTTCGTTGAACAAATTTTTATTTTGTTCCGTGACACATTTAATTTCTTTACCTAGACCGCTGATGGCATCGATCACAGGTTGATCCTGACGTTTCTTCTCTTCGTAGAATCCGCGATTGTCGGATTTCCAACCTTTGAAGCGTTTCGCGAGGTAATCGCGAAGCTTGAGATTTTCGTCTTCGATTTTTCGTTTCGTCATGACGTTATTTATACACGTCGTTTCTCACAACGTTGCAACGTTTAGAAAATCGTTGATTTTGTTTCTGTATTTTCCGTCGTTGGGTTTCCTCGTCATGTCGATCGTCGCGAATCCGAAATCGTCACCGTTCCAGCAAGTAGAGCAGCAGCCTTCCGAAAATTGATTGTAGTTCATGTCTCCGCCTACGTAGTCATCGTACGCGTGTTTGAGGTTGGTGTGATCTTGACGAAACAAACATATGAAATTAGCGTTGTCGCGCACTAACTGTTTTGAAATTTTGGAAAACATTTGAGCTAGGTAGAAGCAATCCATTCCTTTGTGACGACCTTGCGTGAAAAAGTTGCGAATTTCATTTTGATTTTCCAGGATGGCGTCGTCGAACACAACAACTGAATTTTCACGACAATCGTCAAGTGGTTTTATTTCCGAGGCGAACGTTGCAATATCCAGACCATCGTACAGTTTCATCAGTTGCTGGTATTTGGATTGCTCCAAACTTTTTGAGAACACGTACAGGTGCCTGTTCTTCCAATCTAACCAATTCGGTGCGAGGAGAAAATTGTCCACGAGCAGTGTCGTTTTCCCACACCCCGAAGGACCTACGATCAGACAGCGGATGCTGTCGGGAAGCAACTTGCCGTTCTTTTTTTTTCTCGTTTGACTTTCCGGATCCGGTAGACGCTTCACCACGTTCCACGTACTCACAAGATCACTTCGTCCGCGTCGATCCAACTTTTTTCCGGAAGTCCCAGCCATTTGACAAACAGTTTGTCACCTTTCCTACGCAATACTTTCTCGATGAGGTACGTGTCGGGGTGTTTTGTTTTAGAGAGTTCCTCTTCGTAAAATCTTCCTTTCAAAATCTCGCCGCTACTATCTTTTATTATGTACGTGTGTCGGTTTCCGGGTAGAACTCGAACCACGGTAAAAAGTTCCGTGCTCCAATTTTTTGTGAATCCCTTCTCGAAGGTGCGTTTGAATTTGCTGATCCTCACCTGGTCTCCAATTTTGTATTTAGCTTCTTTGTCGTGGGTGTGTACTTTGGACAGTAAACTGTAGAAATTAAACGCTGCTCGTCGGACTTGGTAACGTCGGCTGGCTTCATGCCTATTGTTCTGTGTACCGTATCATTATAGGTGTCGACGAGTTCCGGCAGGATGTCGACCCATTTGTAATTTCCCCGAAGCGTGAATCGTTTCCACATGTGTGTTTTCAAGGTTCGATTGAATCTTTTCACGATGCTGGCTTTCATGTGACTGAAGGTCGAATAATGTTGAATCTTGTGTTTTTGAATAAACTTTTGGAATACGGCGTTGTAAATTTCTTTACCGTTGTCCGTTTGCAGAAACCGTGGTCGTCTGCCGCCGCTTTCGCGAAAAATTAATTTGAATGCTTCCGTGACGCATGTTCCCGTTTTCGCCTTCAAAGGTAGAGCCCATGCGAATTTCGAAAATGTGTCTATGACGGTGAGGAGGTACTTGTTGCCCTTGTTCAATTTATGTACGTTTTTCAAATTACCGCTACTCATCTCCACGAGGTCGCTTTGCCAGAGGTCGTCGATGCCCTTGGTTACCACAGCCAAACGTTCGTAGTTACGGCGTGCAGGTTTATGCAATTCTTCGACGATGGCTTGCCTAGACATTTTTTTTTTAGAGATTACGTTTCAAGAGAAGCACAAGCGTGATGGGATTCAAAGAGGGTGGCACTTCGCTCGTGTTTTGAATGATCAGCTTATCGCCGGCACTCTCGTCGAAAACGGTAAGATCTTCGTCTTCGTGTATTTCATATATGTTGCGCGTTTCGTTCCAACGTGCCAGAGGAATGTTTCCTGCTTTCTGGACACCACGATTCGATATCAAAGTCATGGTGGGAACGCTAGCTTTTCTACCGTGAGACCAGTACGAAAATTCGTTTATCTGAATCGTGCCATCGAGGAGAAACTTGTAGTACGGATGATAAGGATGCAACATGTACAGTTTGTTACCTTCGACGAACGTGGAGATTCTCTGTTGATTGGGTACGCTGTTGATTTCGATGGCTTGCAGAGAATGCAGTTTAGCGAATTTAGTGTCGACGCCGAGCAGATTACTGTGAACTTGTCCGAGTTTATTTTCGATGGGCAGCAAATGCTCGATTATGGTATCCGTTACGGCAGAAAACGACGGTTTGATTTTCACTTCCACGTTCAACTGCTTGTAGTTTTCGTTGAGTTCTTGCAACTTGGCACCGAAAGAGGCCAGCGTCGATTCCTGCGTGGATTCCAGCACTCCAACTTGATCTCTGATGTTGACGACAATGTTCTGAAGGTTCTCGACTTGATTCAATTTCGAACTCTTCTCGGTAAGATCGTTCACGATCCTTCGCATCTCTGTAAACTGCGTGTGAAGGTCGGCGACGCTCTGCGAAGTGGGCAGCGTCGACACCAGCGAACTAATTTCGTCTCGAATCTGTTCCACGTTCGCCGTTTCCGTTTCTAGTCGTTTCAGCATTCGAGATATGTTTCTTTTCAAAGCGTGCAATTCTTTGGAGGTGGGGAGATTGGCCACCCTACTCTCGAGATCGCTCAATGAACTTTTGATGTCGTTCGAATCGGATAGTGCCGTCACCGCCGTTTTCAATTTTTCCAAATCTTCGCTCGAAGGCACGCTCGTCCGTAACGATTCCAAGTCACCCTGTATGTTGTCGAGTACGTGATGAAAATGAGCGAGATTCGTTTCGACGTTCAAATTTTCTAAATATTCGATCTTCTGCTGAACCGTGCTCAACGTGTCTTGAATGCTCGTCAACGCTCTTGCTTCAGCGTGAATATTTTTAATTTCTTCGTTGATCAATTCCAAGGACGCCTGAAGCGTAGCGATGGTGGTTTGAATATGTTCGAAATCTTGATAGGCCTCCAATTGAATTTTTATGTTCGCGACGCTTTTACCGATGACCTGCAGTTCGTCCGACGATGGTAGGTTCGTCATTGTATCTTCCAAAGTCTGCAACTTGGATTTAATTTCTTCCAACGTGCTGGTGAATTCTTCTTGTAATTTGGAAACAACGACATGTAAGCGTTCTGCGTCTATATCGTTCACGACGGTTTGAAGTTCAGAGAAATTCTTTTCTATTGCGGAATTCGTTCTTCGATTTCGAGTTTCAATTTTTCCAAATCTTCATTTTTCGATTGAAATTGCTGTAATTTGGCCAAATCATTTTGAAGCGAATCCACGCTCAACTGTATATTTTGAACGTTGTCGTAAGAAGGTACGTCGACATAATTTTTTATCAGCGTCTTCAGTTCGGAATCGATTTTCAGAATGGGGTCGAGACATTGCGTTTGGAGCGTAGCGATTTCCGACTCTAAACTTTTGTTTAAGGTCTCCTGCAAAGCAATCAAATCGGTCCTCAACTTCTTAACTCTAATGTCCAACATGAGAATCTCTTCTGCGTGGTCTACACGCTTGGTGTTGCCGAAAATGTCGTTAGGCATTTTTGGTTAACGGTTATTTATAATAGGATAAACGATTCGTAATTCTACAAAAAGAGTTTGTCGTAATCTCCGAGAAATTCCATATAAAAATAATCTCCTGCAGAAACATCGTACGTAATGTTAGAAAGCATCTTATCGTGCTTGATTCGAAAAATGTTCTTGCCGGTAGAAATTTTGATTTCGCCTGCGTTTTCCGGATTCACGGTGATTTGAAGTTTCCCGTCGATCGGAATTTCGTAGAAATGTAAATTGTTATTAAAAACATAAAACATCTTGCCCACATCGTCATTCAGTTTCGTCCAAATGCTGTTGAGATGAACAATCAGTAAACCATTGAGTTTAGATAATACGGAAGGTAAGAGGTTATTGAAATTTGGCGGTGCAGTCTCCATGTTGATCTGTTTGCGGAAGCCAAAAAGATTCATTGTCCTTGTTAGTTATTTAAGAATACGGTCAAAGTTTTTTTTGTAATGACAGGTAAAGTTTTTTTTGTTTGCTTGTGTTATAATACGGCACGCGCGCGTGCGTGTGTGTGTGACATATTGTTCCCGAAAGAGGTTTACAAAGGTCACGATATATAAACATTTGGTCCCACAGTTGGAAAATTACGATAAGGTGCATTCATCCTTCAAGGATGAGAGAGTGCATTCGTCACAATACACGCGCGTGTGTGTAAAAATTATACACCGTGAAAAGCTACGACGAGTTGGAAACACTGCTGGTAGGGTTAACATACACAATAAAAAGCTACGCCTCGCCCCCGAGTTGGCAACACTGCTTGTGAGGTTAACATACACCGTGAAAGGCTTCAAAATATCATATAGTGGAATTTTTGTAGAGTGGGTTGGCAACACCGACTAGTCTTGAATTATTATTTGAGGCTCGAATCATCATTTGATGCTCGAAATCATTATTTGAGGCTCAAATGATAATTCAAGACTCGTCAGTGTTGGCAATTTCTATTTGTAGGTTAGCTTAGCCAGTAAAAGATCATATAGTGGAATTTTCTTCGGATGGGTTGGCAAAACCCAAGCCTAAAAAAAAACATCCAATAGAGTTGCCAAATATAAACAGAGGGCAATAGACCCCCCTCATAAAAAACTACAGTAAAAACCCACATTGTTGCCAACACTAGGCCCCCAACAGTGTTGCCAAACATAAAAAATACATAGACCCCTCAGGTCCTTTAATAAAAATTTACAGTGAAAAACCCAGTAGGTTTAACAACACTGTCAAAAAATCTACGGTAGTGTTGCCAGATGTAAACAGAGGGCAATAGACCCCCTCATAAAAAGCTACAGTAAAAACCTACAGTGTTGCCAACTCTGCCCTCAAAATATACATCATAAAAAGCTACGACGAGCCTCAAATAATGATTCCAGCCTCAAAAAAAAATTCAGAACTCTCATGTACGCTGAGGCTAGTGGGGTTAACATACACCGTAAAAGGCTACGCCTCGCCCGAACACATGTACACTCACACACAAAAAAAAGCTAAAAAAAAATTATACACCGTGAAAGGCTACGCCGAGTTGGAAACACTGCTGGTGAGGTTAACATACACCGTGAAAAGCTACGCCTCGCCCGAGTTGGCAACACTGTTTGTGAGGTTAACATACACCGTGAAAGGCTTCAAAATATCAGTTGGTGAAATTTTCGTGGGGTGAGTTGGCAACACTGAGCCCCACATGATGATTCGAGCCCCAAATGAGGGCTTAGAACCCGGGCACTAGGTCTACTCTCGTCAAAAAAAAAGTTGACGTGGAAAAATTATTACCGTCAGAAAAAAAAAGTTGTCAAAAAATGTACAAGTAAAAAAAAAACTTGATATATAAATAACACACATCGTGAAAAAAATCTACGAGATCTCAAAAAAAATTCTTCGGTATATATAAATAACACACATTGTGAAAAATTAAAATTCTCTAACACCCTGAAATTTCTCTTCGATATGACGACTGAAAAAATGAGTGATCTTCAAGCATTAAAACAAATGCTAAATTTGTCAGTCGAGTATGTAAAAATTCAGGAATTGGAAGTCGACAAACCTTACACGATAACTTCCGGTTCAATCGTTTCTACCCAGTATGGTCCCAAGGTGCGTCTGTTGCTCAAGGGACAATACAGTCTATTTTTACCAGATCGATACGCTAACATGTTATCCGACGAGAAGCTATCTATTTTAATCGAGAACAAAACTCGAATCGTGTACAAGGGGACAAAGGAACTTCTTGTTAAGAAAACGAAGCACGTAATAGAATTTGTTTAATCACGGACACCCCAACCCCCGGAATATATATGTAAAATAACATTCCATGAAAAAAAAAATGTCAACTTGTATAAGTCAACTTCCTCCCGAAGTGTTGCACAAAATATTTACGTTCACGTTCGACGGGGATGTAACTAAACTCATAGACTTGTGTAAAGTAACGCCAGAATTTCGTTCACCGTGCAAAATAATTTTCATGGATCACCTCCGAAAAATAAGCGGAATGAAAAAAATGTTCCGATCCCCAGAGACTGTCTTTCGAGCCGCAAACAAAAAAATTGACGATAGGTTAGATGAGCTGCACGAGTGGAGGCAGGGGAGAAGAAGATTTACCGAAGACTGGTACGCGTCGAACATTGAAACTGTCGATCTTGTAAACCACATGATAGCATTAGGCGAAGCAAAAACTTTTTTTCTTTCCCAGAATACATATATATAAATAACACATCGCCACAGTTGTTTTGAGTGAGACGATATAAATAACACATACCTTGAAAAAAAAAATTACACGAGAAAAAAAAAAATCTCAGAACATTTATATATATAAATAGGGAACGGAACTTTATGTGCTAAAAAACTCAGAAATATTTATTTTTTATGTGTCATAAATGTTGCAAATATGTGATAAAAACAGGAACATATGTGACAAAAATAAAAACATTTGTTAACAAAAACAAACTATAACATGCATTTTAAACACCTGAAATCAGTTTCTAAATGATTACCTCTTAGTGAGCTATTTTTTGGAAGAGTTGCAGTGGATCACCATAGTTTGTTTCCAAATTCTCCATTGTAAATCTGTCACGATTATCTCTAAAAAGCATCTTATATTGTGAGAAAGATAGCTCCACGTCACAAGAAACAATTCTTGCATATTTGAAGCACGAAATGTCACTAACGCTGAAGTTTTCCAAAGCTTCCTCTTCCTCTACTTCACTTTCCAAAACACGTGCAATTTGGCACAAAGTTTGAAAACCTTGTTTTTTCCCAAAAAATTCTGTACATTTAGACATTTGCACTCGTGCGTTAGATCCAGTGAATTATTTCAGTTTCGTTTCTACTATACGCGGACGATTCAAGCTTTCGTATGGAATTGGAGAGAAAGGACAGGTTTCTTGAGATGTATGCCAATTCGACTTTTAAGGAGGGCTCCATCAACAGTTCTTGCAGAATTCTTCTTTGTCGAGATCATTTACAACAGATACAATTTTTTCAATGTTCTGGGCATAACATCTGCATCCAACCAAGTGCCCTATCGCGTAACTACAGGTGTAGGGGGAAGGGGAACTTCAGGACATTTTTGTTTAAAAATGTCTATTCTTCTAGGCGACTTGATAAAAACTTTCTTCCCATTTGAAACCAGTTCATCGACATTGGGATAAAGAGCTCTTATCTTTTCACATATTCTATGCAACGCATGAGCCACACATGTAACGTGCACCATTTTGGGGTAGCTAACAGCAAGGCCTACTGCATGTAAGCTGCAGCATCTGTCAAGAGAAGAACATTGTCAAATTTTATGCCTTCCGGCCACAATAGCTGAATTGCTTCATTAAAAAGCCTTGCTATCGTTACGTGTAGCCAGCCCCAGCTACTTACAGCTATTTTCTCCCAATAGGATCGTAGGCGAGGTGCCAGAAGTCTGCCAGCGAGGGTGCTTAAAGACAAAACAAACCTAACACTCTCGATATGAAAGAGGTGCGGAGAATAAACATTTTTCCTTCGAGGATTTCGAGGTAGATGAAGTCAATGAGCGATTTTATGCATTTAAAATGAAAATTCGCAAGATATGTATTTACATACGGAAAACTGGAAAATATGTGTTTTTATGTAAAATAAAATTTGCTGTGTTGACATATAAGGCTATGATCAGAATTTTGGCGAAAATGAGGGTCTCTATCTTATCGCAGAAAAAACATTTATTTACCTGAAGTTCCTTTCCCTATATATAAATAACATACCGTGAAAAAAAAAAACATGAAGCCCAAGGGTGTCGTGTACCAGATACCATACTCCAATCTGAAAAATCTAGGTGCCCTCGATGGATTACTCACCAAGAAACAACGCGAGAAGAAACGTTCTTGCTTGACGAAAGGACACGGAATGAAATTACTTCTCAGCACTCCACAATTGAGACGCTTGCAGCGTTCGCGGAAACAGCAAAATATCGGAGGTTTCATATTCAGCATCCCGGCCATCCTGGCAGCATTGGGGGCCGTTGGAAGTTTGGCCGCGGGGTAGCGCCGCCATCGCGAAAACCGTCATCGACTCGAAGAAGAACAAGGCGGAATTGGAAGAACAGAAACGTCACAACCTGGCCATGGAGAAGAAAGGGGGGAAGGGCGTGATGAAAAAGTTTAAAAAAAAGAAACAACAGCACTCACCAACCGAGACATTGAATCTCTGATCAAACCATTACGAATCAAAAACTTCAGAGGCGTTTTCATGTCCGACTCGTTACCTTCAACCGTTAAAAGAAGAGAATGCGGAGTAGTCAACTTGGACAGTCAAGAAAATCCAGGCACGCATTGGATATGTTACCACAAAAACGACGACAACAAAGCATTCGTTTTCGATTCTTTCAGAGGTGTTCCACCTACAAATTTAGTCCATTATCTGAAAACGAACAAAACCTCTATATACTACAACGTCGAACGCATTCAAAATTTCGGAGACGAGAACTGCGGTCATCTCTGCCTCTCCGTGCTCGCGTTTCTCTCTAAAATAAATAAGCCATCGGTGGAAGCTTTCCAGAAAGCATTGTGGAACCTTAAACACGATGGGCGTGTTCCATCTCACGAGCGAATCTTTGATCTTGAAACTCACGCTGCACGACGACATCGTCTATCCTAAATCCGTGGCTCTGCGTGCATTCTACAGCATGTGCCTCATGCCTAACGTCACGCAGCACAACAACAAAATTAGCTTCGGAAGCGAACACATCGTCGTCACGCCAGGTCAATACAATCTTTCCACTTTGCAAGCTCAGTTACCCAAAGGCACGTACCTTTCTCAAAATTCGGTCACGCACAGAGTCGAAATCGTATGCGCGACGGAGACCGTGGACCTTGGCACCATGGGAGAACTTTTAGGTTTCGAGAACGACACCAAACTCGAAGCTGGCATCAAGCACGTAGCAACCAATATTCCTAAATTTCTAGCCATCGAAACTTTGAACGTTTACTGCAACGTAGCGGAAGGCATGATCACGAAATCTTCGGACGGGGGGTTGCTGGGAAGTCACAAGCAGACGGGAATCATAGCCACTTTCAAACCAAGTTCCGAGTTCATGGAACCGATCATCTACACGCCCTCTTCGCCGATCTATTTTCCAGTATGTCGCAACCGCATAGACGACATAGAGTTGGTGGTGACGAACGAGAAAGGAGACGTGGTGGATTTCGCAGGTGCAACGACGACGGCCGTCGTGGAGATCAACGTATAATAAATAACACTCATAGTGAAAATGGAGCAAATCGAAAGTTACGAATTGCAATCTTTTCCTCCGAACCGTCGCACGTTCGCAAATTTGAACGAAGCGAACCGGGAGATCGAATACGACGTGGACGTAGGCGACGGGTTCGTTCATCCTCACAGAGCGGACCTCTACCTTCAATTCGACGTGGTGAAGAAAGAAAGCGGAGACGCGTTCCCCGCAGCAGCAAACTTGATACTCGTGGACAACTTCGTGCCTCACCTGTTCTCGCAGGTGGAGGTGAGGAAACACAACACCGTCATCGACAGAATAGATTATCCAGGCATCACGTCGACGGCAGTGGGAACTTTGAAATTATCCAAAACGGACGCGGCATACTATCAAGCGGGAGGATTCGAAGCGGGAACCAAAATATCGACGAGAAGTCACACGGTGCTCTTTCCCATGCGTCTGCTTCCCGGTTTCTTCTCGGACTACAAGGAGATCATGTGGAAGGGAGTACTGAGGATCATGTTTCGAAGAGCGGCCAACGACAACGACGCACTGATGCGATACACCAACTTGAACGCCGACGGCACGCCGATAGCCAACACTTTACCCGAAGCGGCGAAATGCGTCATCCGGAGCATGGAGTTGAGAATGCCGATCGTCGAATACGAAACGAACTACGCCCTCAAGTACAAAGCGAAGATCTTGAAAAGTCCACGGGTGCCCATTCACTTTCACGGTTACCAGTGCGTGCAAAAGATGGCGTCGGGAAGTCACATGGATATCGACGTGACGACGCAGTTCAACAACATACAGTTCGACATGCCATATTTCGTCGTAGTGCTCTTTCAGACCGGGCGCGATAACGATCAGGAATAAGATTCCAGCAAGTTCGACGACTGCAAGATCAAGAACGTTTATCTGAAGAACGGTAGGAACGAAGTATTCCCGCGCGAGAATTACAACCTCGACATGACCAAAGATGATTACCTCAAACTTTACGAAGCGTTCTCGGCTTACAAACGCGTGACCGAGGGAAGCGTGGACATGTACTACACGCCCAGCGAATTCAAAATCCGCAGGCCGATGTTCGTCATCAACACGACGAAGAGGAAGCAAGTGGTGGTCAACGATCGAACCAACATCAAGGTCGTCTGCGGGTTCCACGACGCGCTGCCTGCCGATACTCTGTGCAGCGTCATCCTGATCGCAGAGAAGTCTTTTGTGTATGATGTCAAGAATGAAAGAGTGACCGAACAGTTTTAAGTACAAGAAAAAAAATCACATAATTCTCAAAAAATTATACTGACCGTAGGTTCATATATTAGATTAACCTGCAACGCAATGTTTAGGATGTACTGCGAGGAACACCTTCTTACATTTTGTGAGAATAATCTGGAACAAATAAAAATAATAAAAAAATTAATTTTGATGCATTTTAGAAATAAATCACACTTGAACGCACAAAGGAACTTCCCCTTTGGCCCTGCGTGTGCCCCATATTCACCCCGTAGGGCGCGGCAGGGAGTTAGTCCCGCTAAAAATCCCAAACCTCCATCTGTTTTTTTTTTGTTTTTTTTTGCATTTGAAGATAAACACTATTGTTCTAGTATCTTGGCTATATTAAATTAGAACATCTGTTACATGAATTGTTTTTTTTTGTTTTTTTTTCATACATACATACATACTATTTACTACATTTGAGGCATATCTTACTAGTTTCTAGACGATGGTGGCCCCATGGGAGCGTGTGAATCCCACATTTCAAAACGCACCTCTTGTCGTCGCGTGCGTCCAGGGCAACCTTTCTCACCTGGTTGGTTGTCAACACATGGTCGACACTCTGTATGCGCTGCTCCACTCCTGGAATTGACGTCCTAGTTTGAAGGGTTTTGACGTAATCCTCGAACTTGAGGTACTCTTGGACGACCTGCCTGCCCACACCCTTAGCCTTTTTCGTGATGGATCCTTCTGCCCGAATAGCATAGGCTTTGGCGCGAAGACCGGCAAACTCGAGAATTACATCACCGTCCTTTTCGTCTTTGAGTTTTCCAGGCACCTTCTTGTTGCGAGTCAGGATGCCGTACTTGTTTTGCTGGGGATAGCCCGAGGTGTCGAAGAGGTTAACCAAAGATGGAACTGTGGCTATATCCCCATATGCGTCGGCTGTGCGAACGTGGTACACCAAGCTGTCCGTGTCCGTGTAGAGAAGCGAGATGTTGTGGCCGTAGTGTGGACGTAATATGTCGTAGTACGTCTCGAACATGTGTAGCTTGCTCAGATCCAGAACCGTGGCTCCAACGTAGATGGGCTTGGTGAGCCTCACCTCACCTTGCTTCATGTGAATCAGAGCCAGCTGCTCATTATAAATGGTCCTCGATTTGAATAATGGGTTTGCTATGAGCCTGCGACATTGTGCTTTGTTTGATATTAGCCTCACATCTACACGATTTCGCACATTCTCCATAGTTTTCCCGAACACCGCATTGTTCATTAACTTGAAGAAATCGCGATCGAAATCAGAAGTGGCGACTTTGCGATGTTTGGTGTTGAGCTCGATGTATGGCCTCAACCATGGAGAATGCTCGAACATCAAAACTCGATGTACTGTGCGGACGGTAACCCCTTGCTTCATCAACCACCGGAGGTTTTGGTAGTGCAGGACATAACGCTCTTTGGGCTCGAAGTCCATGACGAGCTTTGCTTGGTTCGAGCCAGGCGGGCATTTGAATTCCGGGACTGGCGGAAGATCGCAGAACAAATCCTGCAGCTTCTCGGAGAACTCAAGGTCCACCTCGGCAAAAAATCTGCATTCCACATCGTCGAAACCTTCAACGTCAAATTTGGAGGGATCAGCCCACTCGAAGCCTCTAAAGGGGAGTGGCTGCATCATGGAGTGTCCGTACAAGTTATTGACGTCCGTGTACATGATGTAGCTGGACGGTTGTGAGGGGTCGTAACCGGTGGCCATGTGGTGATTGTTGGCGTGCGAGTGTCGCTGCGATACCTGGACCATTCCACCCCGCACGGCACGTTCTACAAACAGCATCATGTCCACGTCCGAAAGAAGCTCAAGCCTGACTTTCGTAACAAGAAGCATGGCCGACCATGCCAGTCCGGGAAGACTGTAGAAGTATGCAGGGTCCAGCTTGTAGATGGTCTTCGCAGTTGCACGAAACGCCTGGATCACATCAGCGAGGAGCGTCACATCAAGTTTGAGGTACGCATCGTGATAGTCCCCAAGATTTTGGCAATCCAGCTCGCGCCACATGGACTGAGCATGGTTATAGTCATCCTCAGAGATGCCCGAGCCTCGCAGCTTGCTATAGACTTTTGCTCGAGGAGGTAGCGACGTCTCCGCGAACTTGGTAGGGTCTGTGACGTATTCGTAGGGGTGGACCCCCTTACGCCTGAAGAGACCGGCGTCCAAGTTCGGAAAATTCTCAGAGGTAATGAGTATTTGCTCGTCGCTAATCTTCCCCGCGAGATCATCGAGGCTTGCCGGGAGGAACCTCAGGGAGTCGAGGAAGCGAAGCTCGACGGTAGAGCATGATCCCGGGATTCGCACCCACTTGCTCAAGCTAATGTAACGCTCCTCGTTCTGCGCCAGGACGTTGATTCGCATGTCGTCGTACCCAAAGTGAGGCACCAGATGGTGGAAGTCGTATCCCGAGCCATTGTGAAAAAACACAGGGATGAAGCGCGGGTCCCGGGCCATGAGGTTGCATCCTTTGCACCAAGGACCAACATACCTACCGTTAAAGTGATCGTGGTGTTGGACTTTACGGTTGTTGGCGGTGTACTCCTCGACGCAGACAGGGCAAGCGATGGCCTCGTCGTGTCTACGTTGATCGTCGGGGGACAGTTTGAGCATAGACTTGGGGGCCAACAGTACCTTCCCTATCTCGTTGGCTTCCACAACCATCCTGTCTAGAAAATGTTGAACTGCGTCGGGACCGCGATACACGTAGGGCTCGGGGGCGATGTGCTGGTCTCGTAGCACCACAACGTATGCGAAACTGGATGCCTCGTGGAGTTGGTAAGGGGTGGTGGAGGAAACTTTGGGATCGGGATCGCAAGTGGACAGGGGTTTGAGGAAGGCCTCGAAATCCGCGATGATGATAGCGGGGTGCTCCACCATGGCACCGTGCATGTGGAAACGCTCCACGGTGCCAGGTTTGGGTAAGACTGCCACCCCCGGCTCGTTGGCATTGCAATAATGTTTGTGGCGAGCGAGCTTCTCTGCAGCGATGTTGGGACCTCTGATGCGCTGGTAATCCTGCTGTTCTCGATTATCAAAAGTTGACAAGCACCTGCGACACACCTCGACGTGGTGACTATCACTGCTCCGTTGGCTCAAAACAAGCCGAGAGAGCGAGCGAATGAGGGTGTAGTGGTGATGGGTCTTATCCTTGATGAGCAGAAGGTGAATTTCCTGCGCACCATCGTCGTCTACATCGCTCACCCGGATGGGGTACACCACATTTTTGTCGGTGAGGCCGTAAACGTTGATGGCCAACCGAGGGTTGTGTGTACGGGCCTCGAACTTGCGAATATCCGGGACCTCCACCGGGTAGTCGATCCCAGCCATCGCATCTTCCAGCTCTGGCTCGTAGGGTAGGTAGTGGTTAACTCGGCGTGGTTGTTTTTTCCAGTGGACAGGGTGCAACGCTGCAAGCACCGACCAGAGAAAGCACTTGGCGTCACTGTTCTGAATGTTTAGGACGGCCTTCTTTGCAGCAATGGTAGGTGGTAAAGGGACGTAGCTGGAGGCGGAGAGAGGTACAAACTTGCAAAGTTTGACGCACAGTTCGTGAGGATCGCCACACAGTGAACCCCCCGAGCCCTTAGCTTGGTGTTCTTCTTGTTTCGCCACCAGCTCCTCGGCAAACTTGTTGTAGATGACCTCGAGGTTGTCGACATCCGCCAGATGCAGCGTCTTCGCCTTGGTGTTGTGGCAGAAGCTGTAAATTTCATCAGACGGCTTCTTGTACTGGCAACGTAGCGATGCGTAGAATTTGGTGGAGTGCGTTGCAAGCGCATCGCCGAGGATGGAAATAATTTTGGCTTGCACGTTCTCCAAAAAGCTACGCACGTCGCATGAGCCCTCCGAAGTGAGGACAAAGTCCTCTAACAAACGGTCGAAAGCAGAGTGGTTCGCTTTCGCCATAGGCTTGACACGTTTGGCGGATGGTGGCGAGTCGGCTTCCGCTTTCCTCTTGGTCGAGCTGGTCGACGGTTGTGGAACAGGTGCTCCGACGACTTTGCATGATGTTATATGCCTTTTCAAATTATTAATGGTAATATGTTTACCGCACCTGGGACATTATTTTTTAGCGGTCACACGCTTACCAGGTACGCAGGTACGACAGTGCCTTTGGAAATTTTTAGCTGAAACACCAGTTTTACAAGTGGGGCAAATTTGTACCGATTGCATCTTGTTGAAAAAAATAATATTTGTGGGGTGTTATTTTATATATATAGTAGAGTGCCACAAAATAAATACTTTTGCAATAAAAAAGAAAAACTTGGAAGGCTAATTTGCTATAGTGAAAATATTTGTGGGGGTATGTTATTTTATATATATAGTGGAGTGCCACAAAATAAATGCTGTGCAATAAAAAAAACTTGGAAGGCTAATTCGCGATGGTGCTGGGTTTGGTGTGAGTGTGCTATTTATGTATATGCTACTTCTTGCTTCTTAATCAATCCTGTAAATAATTGAAAAAAAAATAATTAAGCTTGTGTATAGAAAACACAAAAATATTATGTGTACATAATTCTACGAAACAGTCTTTTTTTTTCTAACCCTCAGCCCTCTTGGCGTATGAAGTATAAATCATAATTTCAGAAAACAGAGTTATTTTAAGGTCGTCATTTTTTAAAATTAAACCATAAGCTTTGTTTATGTTTATAGTATTCGTCGAGCAATAGCAGATAGAGCAAGAATCGTTTTCCTACAACCCATAGTTTATGAATTACAAAACATCTTAGAAATTACATCTTGAAATTTTAATCCAAAATAACTCGAAAACAGCAGGCACTAGTCATCATCCCTCCAATAGGTTGTAGAGTACTTCTAATTTTGTATCAAATGCTATTAAAATTTTCGAATTAGAGTAAAAACTAAGCCGGCAAATCAAGTTTCCCAAAAAAAATAAAAAATTGTCTGTATTTCCGAAACTTGAGGGGGTGGAATTGATTTTATTTGCTAGTCGAATAGTTCTCGTCGAATCCTATCCAACAAACCTAAAATCATCATCCTATCTCAATTAGGAGCCGAGAAAATCAATGTCTTGGAAAACGTCTTAAGATTTTTGTCTTAAGAAAATTTTCTTGACAGACCGGAAGTAACATCTTGTGATACCGGAAGTCGACTTTCTTAAAGATTAAGATATTTGTCTTAAGACGTTTTCCAAGACGTTGATTTTCTTGGCTCCTATGGGGCCTAGAACCATGTAACTTTGGTCTATGTATATACCAATACTTGCCCGACCCTGTGGCCGAGTGGTTAGCACATCGCGCTGCGACGCCAAGGGTCCCGGGTTCGAATCCCGGTCGGGCTTGGTTGTTTGTGAATGTCCATTTTCATCCATTTCATCACTCATCCCCAATCTTCGCAAATTAGACAAGAGGTACAAAACGCGAAGTAAAATAAACTAAATCAATCAATCAATCATTAAGTTCCGTGTTGCAATCATGAAATTAAATTTTAATTAACTTTTTTCTATCCATCTCTCTCTCAAATCTATATAGCCTGTTCATATTTGGCATGTCGGCCATTTTGTTTACGTAGCAAAAAAAATCTCAAGCCATTTTTTGCGAATGCTCGTTGTAGCCATAAGTATAATTGGATATAATTGCCGGATTTTATTTAATTTTAGGTTTAAAATCAATAAGCGTGCATAAAAAAACTAAATATTTTAAATAAATAAGATTCGAATAACTATGTACTTCCACTAGCCTTTGCGATGGCGCAGCGATAGCCTTGTAATCAAGGGTTCGATACCCGCACAAGTGGTTCTTGAAACTGTAGGTCCAGTCCCGATTAGCCTTACTGTGCATAAAGTGGACTTAAAACATCAAATCAATCAGTACTTTCAATAGCCTCTGCGATGGCGCAGCGATAGCCTTGTAATCAAGGGTTCGATACCCGGTGGAGGCACAAGTGGTTCTTGAAACTGTAGGTCCAGTCCCGATTAGCCTTACTGTGCATACACCAACTCAATCAATCAATCAGTACTTCCACTAGATATCAAAAACACGCAACTCTCCTCCATTTTTTTTTCTTGCCTTCCTCTAACAATTTAACATATTTTTTTTTTTGAAATATGCCCCGCACACATATTTCCTACCTACCAACAACGGCACACGGAAGAAAAAGATATTCCAGCTACCAAAATGCATGCTTCAAATATATAAAAGCAGAGAGAGACATGAAACATCTTCTATATTCTCTCTCTTTTTGCATGTTTTGTGAGTATATTTTCTTCCACAATACATAAGAGCTGTTTGGTTTTTCAGAAAGTTACCTTTCTTCCACAATCTCTTATATCTGTTAGGCTCGTTTCAAGAATCAACTCACAAAAGCAATGCCATACTTATAAATCAAAGCCAACTCATGCAAGCTAAGAAACAAAGTTACTTACTTTTGGAAAATCCTGCGGAAATGTTCTTCACTGACGTTCAAAATGAAAGAGAACTTTCTACACTAGCGCTTTAAGTTTTATACGGTTTTCTAATGAGGCCAAAAGTGAAATGACAGCCAACGCAACGTGGACCAATAGAAATCCGATACAATCTTCTCTAGAACATTCTTCCCCTACATTTCAGCCACATCATTTTGCGAGTTCGAAAATTCACAAGTTAATGCATCGCATCGCATCACTGCTACCTATGCTGTTAACTGACGTCACTATTTCTCAACAGTTGCCAGAGCTGATGTTAACAACTGTTGTAACCTAAGCATCACGTGTATTGAAATATAAACAAAAGAAATTTGTATACGTCAGTAGGGAATTCCATCGTTCGGCTATTGAAAAAAAAACAAAAAACAAGGAAGTATAACTTCCGTCGTCCCAAGGCCTACGTATTGTTGAATTTGTGTCATTGTGTCAACGTTGATAGCACACGCAGAGAGAGAGAGAGAGAGGGAACGAAATTGTCGTTTTTCTGGATATCCACAGGCAAAAGCGTAATATTTTTTTTTCAAATACGATATGACAGTCGCTTTTCGTTGCCAAAAAACTAAATACAATAAGTATATATATATATATATATATATATTTACAATATTAATGTTTATTTAACAATATCTACCTACGAATTTGCCTCGAACGAAAACATGTCATAGAAAAACATTTTTCCAGCCGTAAGTTCAAAAATTTTGGTCCCCCACCCTTCCTCCTAAATCGCATTACATACATGTAGGAAAAAAAACAATTATTATTTGTTTTGTTTGCTTGCGTCACAATACAGGCGCGCGCGCGCGCGTGTGTGTGCGGCACATCGTTCCCGAAAGAGGTAGGTTTACAAAGGTCACGATATATATATAAACATTTGACCGGGACTTGGAAAAAAATTACGATAAGGTGCATTCATCCTTCAAGGATGAGAGAGTCCATTATTTACTCATCACGCTGTGTCAGCGCAACGAATGAAGGCGCGGAACGTGGAGAGAAAGTAAGGTTTTGAGGTTTTGGTGAACCTCAATTAATAAAAGTGAGTTTTTTGAGGTTTTGGTGATCCTCAAATGAGTTAAGTGAGTTTTTGATCTTTTGGTGCTGTTTTCTTCGCTGCGAAACATCGTCAGCGCAATAAATGAGGCGCGGAACGTGGAGAGAAAGTGAGTTTTTGAGGTATTTTTGATCCTCAATTGATGTTTGTCAAACGGTCCATCACCACTACTAATTTTCTCTTTGCTAACTTCCTTAGCTGCTTTGAAAAATATTTTAGCATTGTTCTTAATTGTATTTTCATAATCCCCTTTCAGTCTGCATAAGCTGACAGTTGAGTCACATCGTTTAATTTTAGTACTTCGTTAGTTTCTTTTACCTTCCTAACAACATATTCTAAGGCAATAATAAAGAGCAAAGGATATTTTGAATCTTTTTTATAACCTATCATGAATTGTACATTTGCAGACATATTAAGAATATTCTAAATCGATAATATATTTTATCTCTTTTGACGGAATCATATCCTTTTAAAAAAAAACAATGTATGGCTGATGAACATTTTCATTATATTCCCACTTTTCTCAAATGTCTGTCTGATGAGAAAAATTAGGTTTGTTACGTTTAAATCCACATTGATAATCACTTATATTTTCATTAGCATATGGGGTAGTCTTGCTAAAAGAATATGAGATAATATTTTTATATTTTGTTGAGAGTAGAGAAAATTCCACGGTAATTATTGCAGTTCATTTTATCACCTTTTTTAAACACAAGGAACGATTATGGATTCTTTCCAATGTTGAAAGTTTTCTTCTTTATTCCATATTAAACAAACAAATCAATTTATGAATTTGACATATTTATTAATTTATTGAGAAAATTCCACTAGAGCACAGGTGGCCATTTTACACTGAAATTGTCATCAACGAGAAAGCAATAATAATAATAATAAGAAGAAAAAAATAAAAAAGAGTAACAAAAACAACATAAAAGTAATTAGCAAATTGACAAAAAAATAAGTAAAAGATGGCACTATGTGATATTAATTAGCATTCCTTCTGATGGAAGACGGAAAGGCAAACTCGGAGGAAAATAGTACACTTGTCCATAAATATACTGTCATACTTTAAAGTGGTATTACGTCGTTTTGGATAATCGTATTTAAATGAAATTGGTGTTATTTGAAAGAAAAACACATATTTTTGTGCACGTCAACAATGGACACCAATATCAGCAATGGAAAACAATGAACAAGATCAAACATAGAAACTGAAATGAAATCACTCCTGACAACAATGGACGATGCGGGTTCATTGTTGGATATTTAGCAGGCAGGCAGGTTACATGTGAATTGTTTCCTTTAAAATTCTGTTGTTATTGCAGAAGATTTAAGAACGTAGTTGGTGTGTTTTAGAATATCATTACACGCAGAGATTAGTGAACGCGTTGGTGTGTTTTATCATTCCACGCAGAATTTTGTGAAGGTTCTGTTTGCGGATTGAAATGGCGACCCCACAAGAACGTAGTTAGTGTGTTTTAGAATATCATTACGCGCAGAGTTTGGTGAAGGTTCACCGTGCTTATAGGCGAAGGTTTCAAAACCAGGCTCTTTCACACACGTTAATTTTGAAGTGGTACCGGGATTTTGAGGATCGTGGCTTCATATGGCATCAAAGGAAAGGCAATTCAGGGAGACCATCTGTCAATGCGGGAATTATGGAACAAGTGTGAGTGGCATTTTTTCGTAGTCCTAAGAAGTCTGTACGTAGAGCTTGTCAGCAGTTGAACATCCCTAAATCCACCGTATCTAAGATATTGCGTACGCGACTTAAGTTTCACCCTTACAAACAGCAATTAGTGCATAAGTTGAAACCTGATGACCCTGTAAAAAGGTAACATTTCTCGGAACATTTTATGTTACTAATGGAGGATAACGTAATACGGTCAGGATGAATAATTTTCGGTGATGAGGCAACATCAGAATAAGCGACTTGGATTGGACGTGCCGGAAATGATGATAATGTATTCTATAATTGGTCGCCGAAGTCACCTGACTTGTGGGTCAGTGACATTTTTTTATGGGGTTAAATAAAAGATTGTGTCTATGTACCCCCATTGTCTCAAAACCTGCAAGATCTGCAAATTCGCATCACTTCTGCAATCCAGTCCATCCCTGCGGATATGTTGGAACGTGTGTGGCATGAATGGAAATATCTCCTTCATGTCTGCAGGCCACTCGTGGTCGCCACGTTCAGTGTCTATATGTTGTAAAATAAAATATTTGAGTTTTTCTTTCGAATGTCACCAATTTCATTTAAATACGATTGTCCAAGGCGACGTAATACTACTTTAAAGTATGACAGTATATTTATGGACATGCTGTATATCAATATTTGTGGGGAGATAATTTTGTATTGTGCTGCAAGTCTGTAAAAGAGAGACCTTTTTTAATTTCTAGTCAAGTTTTTTTTGTATACAATAATGTTGTGTTGCGTGTTATGCGCATAGGTACTCGAAACTGGAATTCCTCAAGAAGTTTGTTGCAGGTGATTTTGCCATTCACAATAACTGATAAGCAGTTTGTAAGTTTAGAAAAGACAAGAGATGCGGAGATGAAAAATTGCGTAATGAGGGAACCCTGTGACGGACTATAGTTATTAAGAAATGAAAGACTGAATCGATTCTGGAGAGCTGAGTGTTACATGCCATGGACCAGACGGGAGAGCAGAATTCTATTATTAGGAAGATGAATGATTTGAAGTACAAGGTGAGGGCTGAGATGTCTGTAGTTTCAGTGAAACTGTAGAGTAAACCTGAGAGCGAGGATACTGCTTTGATGTTATTGCCAGAGATGGAGTACGATGACTTCAACAGGTTCTTCTTGAGAGAGAGAGTGAGAGTAGAACACTTGTCAGGATGTGATGTAAGGTACCATGTTAGGCCCCAGGAAGTAAACGTTGTTAGGTAATTTTGAAGAAGATGAGTATCTTCTCAAGTGGAGATTTCTCTGAAAATTTTACAGTCATCTGCAAAAGAAGGTAATAGTTATAGGGAGCTGTGAGAAAATTACAAACAGTTCCTGGAAGAACGTCATGTTGTTGGTGATCGCTAAGGTAATCTGCGAGAAGGGTTAGAAATTTGACATGAATCTATTGCATAGTTTGTGAATCAGAAGACGATGACTAACAGTATCAAAGTCTTTGGTCAGATCAAAGTATATTACATCTAATTGTGAATTTTTTGAAATGCATGTCTGTGAGAGTAAAACAGACAGGTTTGTAAGACAGGAGCTATCAGGAAGAGAACCATGTTACTTAGATCTTAAGTGCGGAGAAACAAATCTGTACAGTCTGTCTTTGATTACTTTTTTCACAGATGATGGACAGAGGGGAGAGTAAGGAGATTGGTTTGTAAGATGGAACAACATTTTTGTTACCACCTTTGTGAATCGGTGTGATGTTAGCTTGTTTCCAAGCTTTAGGAAAGATGCCTTCCGAAAAACATCTGTTCAATAGAATGGAGAGGGGATTGCAAAGTTTTCCTGGGGGAACATGGTGTTAAAATCGTCCGGTCCTAATGCACGGTGAACTGAAAGAGACGACAACAGATTCTTCACCTCATCGGGTGTAGTGACAAGCGTTGTTAGAAAGGAGAAACACACTGGTCTTACGTTTGGGTTCAAAAGGGGTGGGGGTAACATAACGCACGCACAATCTCTGAAAATGTTCCAAGTTCAGCGTTAAAAATTGCAAATATCTCGAAAACGGTGAGAGATAGAGCGAAAATAAAACTAAAGATCTCCCCCGTCAACCCCTTTGTCGATTTTGGTGATATAGAGTACGTGTACCAAGTTTAGTGGTCCAGGGTGGGCCAATTGCCGATTTTTTTTTCGATAGGATCATCGTAGAGCATCGACTCCTAACAAAAATGAACATAGGTTATCATGGTTGACCCCTCTGTCGAAAATTTTCCAAGTCCAGCGTTAAAAATTGCAAATATCTTGAAAACGGTGAGAGATAGAGAAACAATAAATCGAAAAATCTCCCCCGTTCACCCCGTTGTCGATTTTGGTGATGTATAGTACGTATGCCAAGTTTGGTGGTCCTGAGTTCAAGGGCTAGGGGTGTTTGCACACCCCCAAAATTTGTTCAATCGTTACTTCCGAACATGTAGTCGTAGAGAGGTCGAGTTTAGTATGTTGGTCGAGTCTCGGTGTCCTCTGTCCTCCCATACCAAAATTAGTATAGGTCATCATAGAACCAATTTTCATCAATCGAAAATTTTCCAAGTCCTGCCTCTCTGTCAACTGGTGGTGGGGTGTACCTCTCTTTTGCACCGTTTTTCAAGATTTGGCCCAGTGGGATTCGGTAACTCGTAAAGTCCCGTAGACGACACTTAGGTTAATTTAGATCGAGAAACAAAAAATGATCAGTGAATAGGTTAAGTTATATCACGTAAGATCTTGGTGCGAAAATTGCACAAAAAAAATCGTCATAAAAGGCTATCACTGAGGTTAAAGCGTAGAAAAAAGAGGGGTCTTCCTTTTTGTGGCGTTGAAACAACCAACATTCACTATTTATTGCTAACATTCAAAGTTGTGTACAAGAAATAATACTTCATTCATCTTCATGTGAATAGAATCACAGAACAATACAATTAAAAAACATTACATGTCTTGCACCTCTGTTACGAATGCAGGCACCAAGGTGTTTACGGACATTTGTTCTGTTAACTCGTGTTGTCATTGTGTCCTTGCTTGATGTGTTGACCAGTTGTTAAGATCCTCACCCTGAGCTCTTCTTGCGAGTTTACCGGTGTCTTGTAAACAAAGTCTTTCATGTGGCTCAAAATGCAGAAGTCACAAAGGGTCGATTCGGGGTATCGAGCCGGCCAGGGAATCAGGCCACCTCGGCCAATCCATTTATTTGGGTAATTTTCATCCAGCCACAGCCACACGCCCAGGCAGAAGTATGGATGGGTGTCATCAACAATAATTTAATCGAGCCATTTATCCTGCTCCAAATCTTAAATGGCATCACTTATGAACATTTTTGACGAACGAAATGGCAATGTTGTTGGAGGATGTGCCTCTAGCTACAAGACGTGACATGATTTACCAGCATGATGGTTGCCCAGCTAGATCCCCCGATCGATTTGACGCCTTGCGACTTTTACATTTGGTACAACCTGAAAGACTTAGTTTACAAGACACCGGTAAACTAGCAAGAAGAGCTTCGGGAGAGGATCTTTACTAGCTGGTCAACACATGAAGACCACAATCACATCACGAGTTAACAGAACAAATGTTCGTAAAAATCTGCGTGCCTGCATTCGTTACGGAAGTTCCCACTTTGAGCAAGACCTTAAATGTTCATTAATTGTATTTTACATTGATTCCATTCACTTGAAGATGAATGAAGTATTACTTCCTGTACACAAATCTGAATGTTAGCAACATTTGTACCTTGTTGGATAGCTGATGACACAAGGAAGTAATTTAATTAATTTGTACGCTTCGTGTCATACCATTTTTGTTATTAATATGTTGCCAAGTAAACTAAGATTGGATTTTTATATCACTTGTAAATTTAGATCCACACTTAACTTACATCTGATTGTTATTTGGGACAGATGAAAAAATATGGGGTCTCCCAACAGATCAAAATGAGGAGGCAATAATATAACCAACTAATAAATATACATTGTCCGAATCCAAATACCTCACATGAAAGGACATGACAAACCTTAGGAAAAAAAGGGACGAGTTTTTCACTGTCTATATTATCCAAACTGAGATTATCTTGAAAGAGGAAAAATATGTAATAAAAAAATATCTTCAAAAGCTAGCGAATAGAATAAACATAGGAGAAGAGGCCAAGCTTTATTTCCGACACGGCTCCCACTCTCGTCATAGTCCATGCTTTTTACAGATAACATAAATAAAACGTGGAAGGTATTTTCTTTAATTCACAATACGAAAACTAATGTTAGCACTTCATGGAAAAATGTTCTCCTCTTTACGTCGCAACGACGAGGATGCATAATTATGGTCAAATCCAATGTGGTTGAACGATCGCACTAGTTTTTTTTTTTCAGATGCCGAAATCATTTTTTCCCCTCCATTCACACTAGAAAAAGCTTTATTTATCCCACATTCCATTCATTCATGTTAATTGATTAAGAATATGCTGCTTTTCGATAGGTTCTATTTTTTCCCATACATGTCATGCGAATTCAAGGCACAGAGACACATGTTCGTCATCAACAAGTCGAAAAGAAAACTAGTGGTGTTCAACGATAAAAGAAACTTGAAGATCATGTGAGAATTTCACTATCCAATCACGGACGACACCGTTTGCAGCGTAATCCTGGTGGCAGATAAGTCGTTCGTTCAAGATGTCATGAACAAGATGGTCACTGAACAGTTTTGAAAAAAATATGAAGAAGAAGAAGCTTCAAATTACAAACGCAAGTAGCAAAGTTTCCATTTCATTCACCAATCTCAAGTATTTTCACAAATTGGCTAAGATTCATGTAGCAATTTTGGCACCATGAACACACTGATACTACTTGTGAATAAATATAATTTTCTTTATTTTTTCAGGTGCTGAAAAATCAATTCCAATCACACTAGGAAAAATAAGCATTCCATTCATACATGTTACTTAACCAAAATATGTTATTTTTGGATTTGGTTCTATTTTCTCCCCAAATTGTCACAACCTGTAACAAAAGAAAAAAAAACAATCAGACTAGGTTCGATAACTGCACACATATACGTTGCACACACACGTAGGTCCTCTGTAGGGAGTCATGGGTGTTTAAGAAAAATATAATAATAACCAATTTAACTCTACAGAGGCATGGCTCATATGGCCACGGCCAATAAAACTGTGTTGCAAATTGATTAATAGGTACGGAATAACGTATAGCACATGCCATTATTTCACCAAGTAGTTAAATTCCATTTTTGGTGTGTACTTACTTATATGACTCAAGCTTTCAACACATCATGTTGCTTCTTCAGGGTTAAAACACAGATAGTCAAAGTTTAAAACAAGGGAAGGTAGGTTAGCTTAAAAGATAAATAGTGAAATTAAAATGCAATGGAAAGTACCATGTCACTTCTTCGAACTATAATCTTTTTCTGGCAAATGATTCTTATATTCAACTTGGCTGCTTGGCTGAGAGAATGTAAAGATGGTGGTACTTCTCTTAGAAAGTCGGTATTGTAATGAACTACTAACAAAATTTACAGTGATTCTGCAATTCATAAGAAACAAGTTACAAAAATAAACAAATGTCGAAAATGGATGCTTTTCTCTTCACAATGGTTTTGGTATACAACTTCAAAACAAACCGTTTCCAGTTATTGATAACAAAGCAGTACTCTTTAACATTTTGGTTCTCTTAAACTATATGTAGCATGTATTTTAATCCATCAAGTTGCAATATCATATATGTATTATGCAACGTTCGTAAAGACACGAACCAACGGCAACCAAGGTGCAGGGCGAACGGTGCGCCAATGGCCGCCGCTGTTGCATTACCCTTTATTGCTACTCACATTTGTCGGGAGTATGAGAACTCTTATACACTCAGGGCTTGCGGGGTGAAAACATGGGAAACTCGATTAAATATTGCATAACTATTTATTTAAATAAAGGCTCTTTGAAACAGGCTTTTGCCAAGACTTGCTTACAATTTTCATAATTTACAAAGTCCCAAATTACAATAAAAATTCCTTTGCATAAAACTACACTCGTTTACAATGGCAGAATGAGAAAACTTGCATATACCAAAATTAATACAATTCTTAAACAATTTAATATTATTAAAATGTGCTCCTTGTTAATTCTAAAGTTCCTATACCTTGGCGCTATTAACTTTTAATCGGGTGCCAATGACATTGATACTAAAATTTACTTATCCTGATTATAGTCATGGCCTTCGATAAAGGATATATATCTCTCTCAGAGCGAGGAGTAGGGGGTGGGATATATATATATAAACCAAAAGAGAAACGTTCTGGCACTTTTACTTTCAGTATATACATACTGGTACGAACTTACGTTCGGGTGCCTTCCCACGGTGCGCGGTGACAACACCGGGGATCGAACCAGTCGGTATGACAAGAGACTCCTCACAGCACGAAGCCGGGATCGAATCTGGTTCGATTACCTACCGCTCAGTTAAAGACTTAGGGACGAGCCAACTAAGGCTCGGGTACCTTGTTCCTCAGCACGAGGCTGGGGTCGAACCAAGGTTCGGATACCTCTCCTCAGTCTTAACCGGGTTCAGACCAGGCTGTAGGGGCTGGAGGTGGACCTCTCAGCCTAAGCTGAGGAGCCAGCCCTCGATGTGCTCCAGTCAGTGTCCACAAACCAACTGATTCTAGGGGCACATTCAGGCTTCATTTATAGCATTGAGAGCCCCGATCGCAGCGTAAGCATGTGGCAATTCTAAGAACTACTTAGATTTACTATGGTTGCGCTGAACAGCTGCCCACAGTAATAACTACTACCGAGGCGCCTCTACTGGCATACATATGAACTCGGTGCTTAAGATAAATTGAAAACAGCCAAAATTACCAACTTAGGGTATTAATTAACACACAGAGCAGAAATGCCAGAACAAAATCAACTAATGAAAATACAACCTTAATAATTTATAAAGTTACAAACCAGGCTGACAGCCGGGGACGTTACAACACTCCCCTCCCTTTGGGGAAAAATCTTTTGAATTAAAAATGAACCATTCTTTGAGGCAAAATATTTTTCTGTTTCTTTTTATTTCCCCTTTCTTCTCGTTGAAATTATTTCAAAACCTGCAACAACCAACATACTGAATCGCTAAAGTTGCATGTTATACCCCAATTACATTATTATTTTCCTACAGCTAAGTTACAGGAACACTTTATCAAGAATCAAAATTACACTTTGGTAAAAATTCCATTTACATAGCTCTTTCTTACATAAACAACTCAGAAGGAGAACATTTAAGTACATAGGCAGGTTGAATACAGTTTCATCTAGTACAATAACATTATCTTATGTCCCTTTAGTACACGCTCAAGTTTATTCCTGGGGTTACTATACCATGGCAGCATTCCTAGCTTGCCGTAACACGGAGACTCTAGCTCTTGCACGCCCTCTATAGGCCCTTGTGCATACGTGGGAAGTATCTTAACCTTTAATTACACTAACTCAAGCTTCATTTAAGGACATTTATAACTTTTTTTTTGCACTTAATACTGCTCCACTAGCCCTTCTTCGGCTTCTTAATCTATTCGTACTTAGCATTTTTGTTTTTTAGCAATTAAAGGAGTTTATATGACAGTAGAACTTGTGCCATTCATATAATTACTACCCTTACAATCCAGACTCTTACCCTTTAAAGTTTCCCTACTTGCATAGAAAGGGGGGAATTTTAGCATAATCAACCTTATTTACTCTGCATGCTATACTTCTTACAAGCTTCTATTACAATTTCAACTTTTCCTTTTTAAACTCATAATTACTAAATATTAAGAAAAATTCTTTCAGCATATGATTATAACAATAATACGAAAGTCCTTTCATAAAAAAGCACTATTATGGTTTTTACATCAAAAAGAATTCTTTTTTCAACGAATTAACTTCTCCTCTGTGAGGAATTTCATTAATTGGAAAGATCTTGGCACTCTCACTCTGTTCTCTTGCAAGAATTTTCACACATCCTGAAATTTGACATCCTTATTTCGAAACAATTCTATCAGTCTTTGCTCTATCTTAGCCCTTCTTTCTTCTTTAATTCTGGCTGAAGTTTCACTTTCCCTTAAGCGATCTGTCGGCTCATAGGCACGGGGTTTTCTTTTCAAGTCACTCAGTTCCTGCTGTAGTTTTCTGTTTTGGTCTTCCAATATGCGCAGTCGCTCAAACAGCACTTTCTTTCCATCTTCTTCTTGAGAAGTGGCAACCTTCCTTGATTTAGTCTTCGTTTTAATTCCGCAAGAAGCCATGGGTCGCACTACCATAGAATCTACTCCAAATGGTTTAATAGTTGGTCCAGAGTTCGCCTTCCGAAGTGTAGATTTGCTGATGGGTACTTCAAGATCACTATCTCCAAGCTGGGATGTTATAGGGTTGCTACAGACTTTAGGTAAATGGCACGTCTCGCGTCGGTCTTCCAGGAAGGGAAGGCTGATAGATGACTCGCGACATAAGTCGATTATCTCTTCTTCTATGGGATAACGTGCAAGAAGGATTGGTTCACTTGGTACTCGTAAGGTATTTGTCACTGTAGTGGTACTATCAGGAAGTCTGGAACAAACATCAGATGTTCCAGAGGGCGAAACATCCATCCAACTGTAGTCCAGCTCCGGATGGGTTGGAGAGTATCCAGGGACTTCATCTTCCTTTGTCTTCTTTCCTTTTAAACGATCCACCAACTTCTTCCATTGGTTCTTCGACTTCTTAGATTTTTCCCTCATCTTGAATTCCCGCTGTTCCGGATCGCTGGGAGGAGGCGGAATATATCGTATCCTTCCTGAATTTCTCTTCGGGACTGGCCTCATCAAAGCAGCCCATTTTATTGATGGAAGGCCAAGCCTTCTTTTCTGCAACTGTACATCATCTGGGATGCGAACGGTAGACATCTTCTGTCATACAACCACACGCGTCGAAATTCTGACACGTAATGAGTTCTTTGTACCAACGTTACAATTACCAACTTAGGGTATTAATTAACATACAGAGCAGAAATGCCACCACAAAATCAACTAATGAAAATACAACCTTAATAATTTATAAAGTTACAAACCAGGCTGACAGCCGGGGACGTTACAATTATGATGAACAATGATTTCTCCTTTCAAGTGGTACACAATAAAATTTTACAAAGCGTTATAAAAATTGTTATCTTTGTGAGACATATGGACTTCATAGCCTTTGAGGTCATGATTTAACACGTCGATTATACATTAGAGTGTCTCTGTGCAAAGGCTGTGCAATATGGTAAAACTTATAAGTGATGTGGGGTGTTGATATGTGATGCGATATCACATTCGAACTCTTAGTATTTTAACCGGATCGCTTTGGCTTTCTCTAGCACGTTACATCTAGTTTAATTGCTAGAAATACTTTGGGAAATAAGTATTTTGCTTTAGCGGGGATGTCCACTCCTTTGCGTATTTCAGTTCAAAAGGTAGGTCATTTGGGTGTGCAAATGTGTGTATATTACCAGTCAGTAAATTAAACTACTGCCTGGCAATTCTAAGTACCTCAGAACATTGATTCTAACGTAGATCAATATACAGGGTGTCCATAAAGACTCACCCAACATGGGTATTGTGAGAACGGCTGTAAAGAGGATGAAATGGCGAAACACGTATTCCATGATGTTCAGGGGGGAAACATTTTAAGGCCAACCATTCTCTACCCCTCCCCCCCAAGGGAGGAGGCTGGAGGCGACTCATTTTCTTTATAATAGCAAAGAGTTGAAAGAATATGTCGTTTGAAAGGTCTCATAATAAGAACAATAATGCAGCAAATAAGAGGTCTCTACGTAGCTCCAATTGACAATGGCGTGAAATTAAATGAGGAACATGACCAGCATTGGACAGGACCCAAAATCCTAGGCAACATTGGATGCTGGGAAAATGTTCCTACACTGCAGCATGATTCGGAGATATCCTAGCAGTGTCTACAAATACGTACCCCCCTCCCAAGAAGTGGAAAGGATCCGTACACAAAACCGCATACCATCGCACCCCTGATATTGCTACCAGGAGGACAAGGACTGACATGTAGTATCGCAACTCAAGTGGTGAAGGAGGCAAGTAGTTACATGTACATTGTTAACTGAAGGCACATGGAGGGGGTTTACAAGATGTTACAACCCCTACACCTCTAAAAGTGAAATTGGGCTTACCTAATATTTCCAGAATATGTTAGAAATTAACCCCATTCACTTCTTGGCAGCAGAACAGACGAGTATGTAATGCAGTCGCAATTTGCTGAAAGTGTCTACAGGCTGCTATTAATATTTGTTGCAGATCAGCAATACTACTAGGTTCTGTTTTGTACACAACAGATTTAAGGTCTCCCCAAAGGAAGAAATCGTTCGGAGAGAAATTAGGCGATCTCGCAGGCTATTCGATGGTACCACGATGGCCTATCAACCTACTTGGATAATGTACGTTCAAGTACTCACGTAAATTCCGGCTAGTGTGCAGGACATACATCTTGCTGGAAAACTATATTGTCCGCATCAAATTGAGGCACACCGTTGACATCGACTGTGTTTTCTACAAGGTGCGTTACCAAGGGATCCACTACGTCACGTAGAATTTGCAGGTACAGATTGTCGTTTAAATTGCCATTAAGAAATAAATGTCCAATTCTGTGGTTTTCTAATATACCTGGCCACACATTAACATTCTCAGGTCTTTGCGTATGGCCTTCACTCAGAACATGGGGATTAACATATGTCCATACTCGAACATTGTGTTTATTAACACAGCCATTTAGGAAAATAGAACTTTCGTCACTGAAACAGATGTTGTGTAAGAAGCAATCATTGTTAGCAATCTTGTCGTTCATAATTACGCAAAACTCAATTTGTCTATCGAAATCATCATCTGCTAGTTCTTGCTTTATCTGCATTGTGTAAGGACGAATTTTGTGTAATTTTAACACCTTTCTGATAGTTACAGTAACGCGTCCTATAACTTCCAACACTGCTGACCCATCAATGTGAGGTCGTCCCTGGAAATCGTCTGTTAATGACGCTTTGCGATTCACGGAAGTTTTTCACAAGGTCTGAAACATACTTATTGTCAATACTAGGGAGTTCGGAATACTATAGCCTGACAAGTTAAGTCCCGATATGCGCAGATCGCTGCGAAGCACTTCCTATGACGTCATCCTCCCCACCACTCTTCTACTCACTGGTCTGGCGTTGAGAATACCAGTGGTGCGAACTCAGCAAAATTAAGCTAAAACAAATATGACAAACGATTTTCACTGTTTAGCGTGACGATGCATGCAGGCTCCTATTATATCAGTGGTTCATTTTATTTAATCCGGCCTTTGAAAATGCGTGCGGTGCGCCGATCGTAAACTGTAGTATTACGCACGTGCGTTAAGGTTTATAACGAAGAGAAACTACAGGGCGAATGACTTCATTTTCTGAATGCGACATCGAGCATTGGCCTTTTTTTTTTTACCGAGTGGGGTAGTGGTTCGTTTGTTTATCGTTTATCGTACAACAATCACTACGGGAAGGCAATGTTATAACACGCTTGCCTGTGTTATTTTCAAAAGCATTGAAACTTAGAAAGAGATATACTTATGGACGAGCGTGTAGATGAACTGATAATTAGACTTGGTGAAGCCGATTCAGACACGGACACAGATTCATCGGTAGACACAGACTCGGATAAGTGGGAGAGTGAAACTGAAGAAGGAGAACTGGAAAACATTTAGAAGGTGAGCTCAGTTCTATCGTTTATATATATTTTTTTCATTTTTCTATCGTTTTATTTCATACATTTCTTATGCTGGTAAGAAATATCCCTAATATAACTTAATGCATTTAAGGTTTAAAGGGAAAATATCAAAATGTATTTAGAATTTAGCGTAATCAATAGGTAGCCTAGGTTAGGGGATACTAATTCATGCCTTTCACATTCAAATTTCGTTGAAAAATTCTCAGACGATTCCTCTCCCTCCGGTTTACAACACTGCGAACGAACGTCGCCGCAGACAATGGAGTGGGGAAATGTGATATGAGGTGCGCAAACAATGGATTGCAGCGTCTTGTTTTTAAACTTGTCAAGTTATAACTAACTAACTAACTCTCTAGCCTTCTTAAACCCGAAGGTTCATGGCTGCAGCAACACAGGCCTTCCATCTGTCCATATCTTGAGCAAGATCTATATCGTCGATGTTTTCACGAACTGGCGAATGTGTCAACTCCCCTGCATCACGAACCGGCGAATGTGCAAAATATTGATTTTGAGAAAAACGAAGTTGAAAGTAGCCAATTTTGCGTTACTTGCAAATCATTGAAAAAAATATTCGAGCTAAACTATATTTTTAGATTACAATAAATGCTGTGTGAGAAGGTAGTTCACACGAGAAGGAACACCGTAGAAAGAATTTTAATGAACAATAAATGAACCAAGGATTTCATTGATTCTATTCGTCAGTTCGTGAAAACTGCGAATTCTATAGTTCAAGGCTAAAACTTTCAACTTATTTATTGGATATTTATACAGAGTTAAATATTAGGCCAATCCTTAATACACTAATCATAACATACACCATAACAGTTTAATACGTAACAGTGAGAAACAGAGAAATTCACACAACACTAGACGTACCCGCAAATAAATGTCAAGAATAATAAAATTCAGGAAATATAATGTAAGGAACAAAATAGTAATACATTGACCAACACTAGTCTGTTATCAAATACAAAGTTAATAGACGCAAAGTGGTTGTAGTACAATTATTGAGGTAATCTGACATAGAAGTCTCTATAATCAGGATGAAAAATTACTGGTATTACTCCTTGACATAATGACAGTAAGTTCTGGTATTTTTTCACAGGCAGTTTTGGCTTTGAAGTAAAAGCCCTTTTTGATAAATTGTCCTCTTTAGCACTGCGTGGATTAGGAAGTGATATACTTGAGTGTGTGTTTAGGTTATGCGATGTTTTTATAAATATATTGGGACAACCCTTGCGCACTTGAATTTGCATGACTTTTGTCCAGTCCACGGGTTGACCCTCATTTGTTGTTCTAACTTTTAGGATACGCAGGTACTGCGAATATTGTTTCCAATCTAAGACGTCTTTAGTATGCAACTCATGAACAGCATATGGTTGTTTCTTTCTTGCCATCCTGATTACCGGGATGAATTGGGCAGGGATGAAGATATCTTCACTCCGTCGAAGTGCGTTTTCAATTGTACTGTGAATAGCATCACCTTCACTTTGTCCGTGACTCGTTTGGAAGAAGAAAACATGTATGGTGTTGATGTTGTGTGCTTCATTGTTTAAAAAATAAACGAACATAGAAGGCAGGATACTGTTTTTGTTCTCAGATGCACAGCCATCGTCGAAGAACGCTACCTGTTTTACACCTTGTTCATCTTTCATCAGCAGAAACTTCCTTAAGTTTGTTGCAACTTCATTCGGACCTCTTTTCGCTAATCCTTCGTGCCAAACGTAGCAATGACCGCTTTTACTAGCTAATTCATAAATTGTAAAATTGTAGGCTGATAATTTTCTTTTGTAATGCAGTTGAGTTCATTTGCTCTGTGGTAGATTTATGACTTGCTCCATGTCAAAGCAAGCAGCCACGAACTTTTGTGGATTTTGTACAGCTGTATTTTTCATCGCACCTTTAATTTCCCTCACCTTCTGTTTTTCCTGGGCACCAAATACAAAAGGTAAGGCTCAGAAATTATCAACAGAACTGTATAATTTAAATATAATGCTTTAATGACTTCAAACTATTACATGACATAGCGTGACTAAACAATAAATTACCTTAATTAAATATTACAAATTATCCATTGAACGTACAAAAATATAAAAGAACGAAACATTGAGTCATGAAGAGACGGTTTTATTTGCTTGCATGGTATTGTAGGCGACTGTTCTGTACCGAGTCTGAAACAGATTTTGAATTTCAAGCTTTGGGGTGAGAGGGATGCCTTATTTGTCACTTGGGTGCAATTGTGAAATGGAAAATAAAGTTTTACAATGTTATAACTTTATTAGTATACTGTATTTGTAAGTTAAGTGTATAACATGACAAGCAGCTAGCGACAGCTATAGAGGTATTCCAGTATTATATGTGTGACATTTTACACACAAAATACAAGGTTCTAGACATGAGATTGGATTACAATATTCATAATGAACTGAATTCATAGAATAATGAAGTACTTTGTGGTGTCTGCTAACAATTTTTTTTAAAAAATTGAGTGTGGTGACATAACCTGAATTCATCATTAACGAAAATGTGTGATGCTTTAAAAATCTCAAATTCGTTTATTTTGTTATTTTTCACATTCGTACTTACCTGTGGGGGTTATTCCTGAGTAAACAAAAAATGATCCATCAGAAAATTTGATTTGCTTAGCACTAAAATGTAGTAGTAGGTGTGCGTTTATGTTTTTTCTTGTGTAGAGGTTGTTAAATGTTTGGGTGTATTGTGCAGTAGTTGTGCTGTGTAGTGTGTTTGAGTTTGTCTTGTGTAGTAGTTGTGGTGTCTAATGTGTTTGTGTTTATCTTATGTAGTAGTTGTGATGTGCTTGTATGTGGGTTTGTCTTGTGTAATAGCTGTGCTGTCTAGTGTGGTTGTGTTTATCTTGAGTAATAGTTATGCTGTCTAATGTGTTTCTATTTGTCTTGTGTAGTATCGGTGGTGTGTATGCATGTGTCTTGTGTTGTAGTTGTGCTGTCTAGTATGTTTGTGTAGTAGTTGTGCTGTCTAGTATGTTTGTGTAGTAGTTGTGCTGTCTAGTATGTTTGTTTTGGGTAGTAGTTGTGCTGTAGGTAAAATATTCCGGAGGTAAAATAGTCCCCCGTTCGGATCTCCGGGTGGGGACTACTTTGGGAGGTCCCTGGACTAAGGATAAGATCTACGTTAGGAATAAGGATATTAAATTAGGCACCTGGAATGTTCTGAGCCTTTACCGGCCTGGGGCATTTCAGTGTACAGTTAATGAGATAGTCAAGTATAAATTAGATGTAGTAGCTGTCCAGGAATTAGGTGGCCAGGAGAAGGGAATTGTAAAACTAAAAATTATACTTTTTTCTATGGTGGTACTGAAAATCATAATTTTGGAACAGGCTTTTTCATAAATAATAGAGTTATCTCAGCTCTTAAAACAGTAGAATTTATTAATGATAGGATATCATATGCAGTTTTACAGGGTAGGTGGTGTAAAATTATTTTAATAAACATACATGCACCAACGGAAGATAAAGATGATAATACTAAAGATGATTTTTATACAGAGTTAGAACAAGTCTTTGATAAATTTTCTCAGTACGATATGAAAATTCTGTTAGGTGATTGTAATGCACAGATTGGCAAAGAAGAGACATTTAAACCCACCATTGGTAAAGAAAGTCTTCATGAATTAAGTAATGATAATGGTATAAGATTGATTACTTTTGCAACCTCAAAGAATTTAATTGTGAAAAGTACCACTTTTAAACATAAAGATATCCATAAATATACCTGGTCTTCTCCAGATGGTAAAACTCATAATCAGATAGATCATATTCTCATTGGTAAGAGAAGGCATACTAGTATAATTGACATTCGTACACATAGAGGTGCTGACTGTGCCAGTGACCATTATTTAGTAATTGCTAAATTAAGAGAAAGACTCTCAGTGATAAATCATAAGCAACAAAATCTAAAAGTTATAAAATTTGATACAGGAAAGTTTACTGATGAAAGAATTAAGAAAGATTACCAAATTAAACTGTCAAATAGATTTCATGTTTTGCAGGATTTAAATGATGATGAAAATATAAATGAAACAGACGTAAATAAGAATTGGGAGCACATACGTAATGCAATTGAATCAGCAGCTAAAGAAAGTATAGGATACAATAAACCGAGAAAAAGTAAGCCATGGTTTGATAATGAATGTCATAATCTAATAGAAATAAGAAATCAGGCTAGACTTAGGTGGTTAAATAACTCTGATTATACAAATCTAAACAATTATAATAGAATAAAGCGAGAAGTTAACCGCACGTTTAGAAGTAAAAAAAAGAGATTTCTTGAAAAGCAAAATTAACGAAATTGAAACAAACAGCAAAAATAAAAATATCCGAGATTTATATAAAGGTGTAAATGAGTTTAGAAAGGGGTGGCAACCTAAAGTAAACTTGATAAAAGATAAAGACGGTGATTTTCTAGCTGACCCAAGCGATATTCTAAATAGATGGAAGAACTACTTTAATGACCTTTTAAATGTTCATGTAGGAGATAAATCAGAAGTAAATGAAGTGCACACAGCAGAATCTTTAGTTCCAGAACCTAACTTGACTGAAGTTAAAGATGCTATTAAAAGGCTAAAGAATAACAAAGCACCTGGCATTGATTTAATACCAGCTGAGTTAATTAAATATGGTGGAAATTCATTAATATGTCAAATTCATAAATTAATTTGTTTAATATGGAATAAAGAAGAAATCCCTCAACAGTGGAAAGAATCCATAATTGTTCCTGTGTTTAAAAAAGGTGATAAAATGAACTGCAATAATTACCGTGGAATTTCTCTACTCTCAACAACATATAAAATATTATCTAACATTCTTTTAACAAGACTAACCCCATATGCTAATGAAATTACAGGTGATTATCAATGTGGATTTAAACGCAACAGATCAACTACAGATCAAATTTTTCACATCAGACAGACACTTGAAAAAAAGTGGGAATATAATCAAAATGTCCATCAGCTATTCATTGATTTCAAAAAAGCATATGATTCGGTCAAAAGAGATAAATTATATAATATATTAGTAGAGTTTGGAATACCTAAGAAGCTTGTTAGTATGATGAAAATATGCACCAGTGAAACAGAAAGTAAAATTCGTGTGGGTATTAATATGTCTGACAAATTTACAATTCATGATGGGTTAAAACAAGGAGATGCATTATCTCCATTGCTCTTTAATTTTGCCTTAGAATATGCTGTTAGGAAGGTAAACGAAACTAAAGAAGGACTAAAATTAAATGGTGTGACTCAGTTGTTAGCATATGCAGATGATGTAGACTTACTGGGGGATGATGTGAATACAATTAAGAATAATGCTGAAATATTTTTCAAAACTGCTAAAGAGATAGGTTTGGAAGTTAATAAAGAGAAAACTAAATATATGCTTACAGGCCGAAAACAAGTGTTAGGTAATAATCAAAATTTAATTATTGATAACAACTCGTTTGAACCAGTTTCCAAATTCAAATACTTAGGAGTAATATTAACAAATGAAAATTATATTAAAGAGGAAATAAAAAGTAGGCTTAATTCAGGAAATGCATGTTACTTCTCTCTTCATAAACTTTTGTCTTCTCGTTTAATATCTAAGAAACTAAAAGTTAAAATATACAAAACCGTAATTTTGCCTGTAATATTATATGGGTGTGAAACTTGGTCCCTTACATTGAAAGAGGAACATAAATTGAGAGTATTTGAAAATAGGATCCTTAGGAAAATATTTGGACCTAAAAGGGATGAGGAGACAGGTGAGTGGAGAAGGTTACATAATTTAGAACTACATAATTTGTATTCATGTCCAGACATTATTAGAATAATTAAATCAAGAAGACTTAGGTGGGCAGGCCATGTGGCACGAATGGGAGAGGAAAGAGGAGTTTACAGGATTCTTGTTGGGAAACCTGATGGTAAGAGACCTGTAGGAAGGCCAAGACGAAGATGGAGGGACAACGTCGAGATGGACCTAAGGGAAATCGGTAGGGATGGAAAAGAGTATATAGATCTTGCTCAAGATAGGGACAGATGGAAGGCCTGTGTTGCTGCAGCCATGAACCTTTTGGTTTAAGAAGGCTAGAGAGTTAGTTAGTTAGTTAGTGCCTGTTATATTTTTCAATCAAGTCAGAATAATTAGATAAACAATTAGCTGATTTCAATGAGTTGTACGTCTCACACATACAACAAGGATCTTTTTTGGTGAAACGACATTTTAACTTCATACATTTAAAAACTGATCTGTATAAGGAGTAGCATGCCGAGCTGTTTGGAAATTATTTTTTGAATAGTTCATACATCTTTGCAATACTTAAGTTGGACGACAAGTATTGTTGGCTAGAACTTCTGCGGCAAAAATGAGATTCCGTCCTAGGGAACATATTTATGTGCTTTTTAATATCTGTACGCATTTTTCGTCTCTTTCTTTTAACGTTGTCTGACGTTCACCTCTCTTTTCTTCTTCTACCATGCACTGGTTCTTTAACATCATTAGCATTGTCCTTACTTGTCTCTCAGAAATTGCAATTATGTTAAGACACATTTTACGATATACTCTTTGTCTTACGTTATGGTCATCTGGTAAAAAATAATGAAGCGTTCTTTCTTTCCTCTTTTTGTATTCTGACTTCGTTGACCTTACAGGAGCATTGGAAGCGATGCATTTACTCAATCATTCTATTTGTCGAGAAACATTTCCTAAATTATAATACGCATTATTAAGTTTCATTCTTGTGTTGTCATCAAAATCGTAGCGCTTCAATCCTCTTGTTTGGCATGTCCGTGACTCACAACGTGGACGAAGGAATCTGCGAGAAGGAATAACTTGATGACTCTTTTCACTTACATACTCATAACCCAAATAACGACAGGCTTTTACATTTTCCTTACTTTTTCCTTTTCGGACACCCTTCGATTTACTGGAGTAACATCCTCCTTTTCAGAACCATCTACTTTAAAATCTGTGTGGCTTGATCCCGGAGGGTTGTTTTTCTCTTGTCTAACACTAACACGTCTCTTGTGCTCGGCGCAATACAATAGGAAGTGATTGTAACAAACCAAATCCTGACACGTTACGCATGCAGCAAATATTTCTTCTTCACAATGCAAGGAACTACATACTGCGTGAACGTTCCTCGGTGAAGAATGTACGGACGATTCATTATCACTGGAAGATATAACAAAATCAGGATCCTTGTCCTCATCATCCGCTAACGTTTCTGAAGAACTGTCAACGTCACGAACTACTGCACTCGAGTCATTGATCACACCACCTGAGCTCTTCTTTGGCACTGACAGAGGAAGTTCATCACCTGTATAACCATTTTCAGAATCTTCTTCCATCCCGATCACAACACCTTCATAATAAATTTTCTCAGGATCCCACCACATTTTCACTTTCGCTCCATATTGCAACTTCTTCATTCCATGGGGGAGTGTAAGTTCTTGGTTTCTGATGATGTTAATACTGCCATCAGTCCACTTCACAAGCACGTCCTTATTCATATCTTCTGAATAATTACACAACGAGCCACACCACTAGAAGGCTGGCTATTTTTCAAAATAATATGGCATCTCTTTTATAAACCATTCTAAATAATTTAGTTGCGAGAAGTAAACCAGATGATTGCCAATTTCATTGAAAGTCTCAAAATATAGACTGTACATTTTTTCCAATAGAAACACAAACAACTGTGCCTTACATGTTTTCTGATATCTTACAAATGGGTTATATTTCTTATGAAAAAAATGAAATCTAAAACGTTTTATTACTGCGGCATCCGATAGGCAAAATGTAGTCGAACTGACACATCCTGAATGGATTGTAAAATGATATCATGTTTTTTTCTACACGAAGCGGCGAATTTCATATTCGTCGGTTCGTGAAATTATCACAATACTAGTTTTCATATTCGTCAAAATGTTCTCCATCTTTATCTCTTAGGCAATATTTAATAGAAACTTGAAACTTTGTGAGAGCAAAGTACAAGTTGTTCCAACATATACAGCGTCACAATCTCAAAATGTCAAATTTTGCACATTCGCCAGTTCGTGATGCAGGCGAGTTGACATATTCGCCAGTTCGTGAAAACATCAACGATATACTCTTTTCCATCCCTACCGATTTCCTTTAGGTCCATCTCAACGTTGTCCCTCCATCTTCGTCTTGGCCTTCCTACAGGTCTCTTACCATTAGGTTTCCCAACAAGAATCCTGTAAACTCCTCTTTCCTCTCCCATTCGTGCCACATGGCCTGCCCACCTAAGTCTTCTTGATTTAATTATTCTAATAATATCTGGACATGAATACAAATTATGTAGTTCTAAATTATGTAACCTTCTCCACTCACCTGTCTCCTCATCCCTTTTAGGTCCAAATATTTTTCTAAGGACCTGATTTTCAAATACTCTAAATTTATGTTTCTCTTTCAATGTAAGGGACCAAGTTTCACAATATTACAGGCAAAATTACTGTTTTGTATATTTTAACTTTTAGTTTCTTAGATATTAAACGAGAAGACAAAAGTTTATGAAGAGATGAAGCAACATGCATTTCCTGATTTAAGCCTACTTTTTATTTCCTCTTTAAATTAATTTTCATTTGTTAATATTACTTTTAAGTATTTAGAATTTGGAAACTGGTTCAAACGAGTTGTTATCAATAATTAGATTTTGATTATTACCTAACACTTGTTTTCGGCATGTGAGCATATATTTAGTTTTCTCTTTGTAAACTTGCAAACATTTCTCTTTAGCAGTTTTCAAAAATATTTTAACATTATTTTTAATTATATTCACATCATCCCCCATTAAGTATGCATCATCTGCATATGCTAACAACTGAGTCATACCATTTAATTTTAGTCCTTCTTTAGTTTCTTTTACCTTTCTAACAGCATATTCCAAGGCAAAATTAAAGAGCAATGGAGATAATGCATCTCCTTGTTTTAACCCATCATGAATTGTAAATTTGTCAGACACATTACTACCCACACGAATTTTACTTTCTGTTTCACTGGTGCAGTCTTGTATCATACTAACAACCGTCTTAGGTATTCCAAACTCTACTAATATATTATATAATTTATCTCTTTTGACCAAATCATATGCTTTTTTGAAATCAATGAATAGCTCATGGACATTTTGATTATATTCCCACTTTTTTTCAAGTGTCTGTCTGATGTGAAAAATTTGATCTGTAGTTGATCTGTTACGTTGAAATCCAAATTGATAATCACCTATAATTTCATTAGTATATGGGGTTAGTCTTGTTAAAAGAATGTTAGACAATATTTTGTATGTTGTAAAGAGTAGAGAAATTCCACGGAGTTCGGAATACATTTTTTCAAATCGTCTTGCAGTGACACTGAATTTCTGCCACATTTACCGAAAATAAAGATAATTTCCACTTTGCGCCAGAACGCTCCCATCGGGCCCCATTCATTTTTATCGTTGTTGCATACACTTTAACCACCAGTACACACACACAAGCAGAACCACGGTAACTGAAAAATACAGGAAACACGTTAGTAGAACACAGTGTGTACGATACTACAATTCTTCTAGGTCCAGTATTTGAAAGTCACTTCTAATTTTTGCTGTCCGGTTTGTTTGCTTAAGAGAACACAAGCAGAGCGGTCCTGTTGAATCTTTATCGCGGTAGTAACACTGATAACTTGGTCTGGCTCGATACTCCGTCTGCATTCTCCTTCAAACACGTGAATGGGACTCATTTTGAACATATTCAGCAATTAGTAGTTAAGCTCAATTTTACTTTTAGTGGTGTATGTGTTGTAACATCTTGTAAACCCCCCGACCTATTTGCTTTCAATTGACATTGTACATGTAACTAAGTGCCTCCTTCACCATTTGACTTGAGTTGATATTTTGTCATGTCGGTAGCAATTTCAGGGTGTGATGATATGCGCTTTTGTGTACGGACGTTTGCCATCTCTTGGGGAGGGGGTGAACGTATTTGTAGATACTGCTAGGATATCTCCGAATCATGCTACAGTGTAGGAACATTTTCCCTGCTCGCACTGTTGTCTAGGATTACTACTGTAGGAGTTTGGGTCCTGTCCAATGCTGGTCATGTTCCACATTTGATTTCACGCAATTGTCAATTGGATCTAAGTAGAAACCCCGTATTTGCTGCATTATTGTTGTTATGATAAAACCTTCCAAACGAGATATTTCTACCCCCTTGCTACTTAAAAAAAAAAATGAGTTGACTCCAGTCTACTCCCTTGTGGGGGCCCGGGTAAGGAGTGGTTGGCCTCAAAACGTTTCCCCCTGAAGATCATGGAATACGTTCTTTGACATTTCTTCCTGTTTACAGCCGTTCTCACAATACCCAGGGTGGGGTCAAACTCGTACACCAGAAGAGCTTTCAAACTAGTAACACCGAAGACGTGACCAAATATATATTGCTAAATTCGAAACTTAATGTACCTCTAACATGCGTACAAGTTTATTTTTAAAATCTTAAAATATGCAAAAATAACAAAACCATGCTAGAAAAATTAAGTTCAAAGCAGCTTGCTTTGCCTTGGCTCTGTAAGTTGTTCCTTTGCAGAATGGTTTCCTCCTTTTATCCACAAGGTTGCATACAATTCACCAGGACAACTTTCGTGGCTAGACCATTAAAGAATAAGATTGATTTTTCAATTGTGGTTATAACATGGTTCGGAAATGTTGTAGCCAACTATATGCATTCAATTACATTTTCTCTTTTAGAGGATAAAGTCTTGCCTGTCAGGGATAGGAACAATTTTCTTTTGCCGAGAATAAAATGTTATATGGGGGAAATTCCAGGCACCCTACGTTAATTAGCGCACTGGCTAGAAATGAAGGTACAATGCTTATGTTTGATGTGAATACTTTAGCACGAGTTACTCGAAGGTATATACGTAGTTTCATGTTATTGTAGGAAATATTGTGGCAATTCAGATGCAAATCAGGAATTTTCGGAGTCTGGCATATATTTTGTGTGCATCTATGAGTAGTGTCGAAGTATAAAGGAGTTGGTAACAACACTATAAAAATAATGTTTTAGTTATATATATTTTGCAATTTTTATTAATGTTAAAGGTTTGTTTTAATTTATAAAATGACTGTACATTTCTCACATTAACCCTCGGATGCATGTGTGGGTTCATTTTGACCCGAGTGTCTATTTATTTCCTGGTATTATAATAAAATCTAAATAAAAAAATCTGATTTTCTGTGACATCTTAGCATGCTACTTCAGCTGTAGTAACATGTATAAATGAATTCCTTACAATTTATTTTAAATTATGTTTTTAAATTTTTAACAATACCCCTCCTTTCCATGTGTTGGGTCATTTTGACCCCAGCCTGAAAGCAGCAGGAAAGCATTCATTAAGGGAAATTGATATTACATATTATGTTCAATTATAACCAAACTAAACGCAATCATCTCAAGGTCAACCACCCACCCTGCCATGACTCAATGCAAAGTGCGCATGCGCAGATGTATTTGGCGCGGATCGATGAGAAACAAGCCACCAATTATTACGTAACGAGGCGGCGTGTGAGTCGGTCGGTATTTCTACAGTTCGTCGTTTAGATTGCATACGAGAACCAGCAGGTCTGCGCGGTCTGTGATCTTGACGTCTCCAAGAAAAGCTTCGACTTGTTAATTTCCTCAAACATTTTGTAGGAAATTGTACAGTGCACGAATTTAGAGGGAAGAAGAGTCGCAGTGAAATCTGGTAAAAATTGGACTGATCTAACATTGGAAGAGCTTCAAGCTTTCATTGTCATCCTCCTTATCGCGGGGACTGAGAGAAGTTGGGATTTTCCTGTTCGTGAGCTATTCTCAACAAATCCTCCAACCCGAAGTACAAAACAACCTTTGGAGTAAATCGTTTCGAAGACATCAGAAGACTGCTCCGATTTCATGACAAACGTTCTAGCGCTGCACGTCTGGAGACTGATCACGTGGCTGCATTTCGATATATATGGACACTTTTTATCGAAAACTGTCGTATAATCATAGAACCTGGCGCCTTTCTTACGATCAATGACCAGCTAGCCTTTCCGTGGGAGATGCAAGTTTGTGCAATACATGCCAAGTAAGCCGGCCAAATAAGGCACCAAGATCTTCTCGTTGTGCGATGCTTATAACATTTACGCCAAAGACGGTTTAATGTACTTGAGACGACAGCCAGGAGAGCCAGTTCAAAAGAACATCGCCAGCAAAGTCATGAAGAAATTGTGCTACACACTGCGGAACTCTGGAAGAAATATCACAAATGACCAATTTTTGACAAGTCATCACATGGCTAACGATCTCCTGTTACAAAATATAACTATTGTTGGAACATTAAAGAAAAACAAACGTGAAATCCCACCTGCACTTACCAATATCAAGACAAGACAGCCTTGCACATCACAATTCGCCTTCCATGAAAATGAGACCCTGGTAAGCTACGTGCTGAAGAAAGACAAAAATGTCATTCTACTCAGCACCATGCATCATGACATACACATTGGTGATGATGATTCTAAGAAGAAGCCAGAAATCATAAAGTTTTACAACCAAACAAAGAGTGGAGTGGACGCCATGGACAAACTGGTTCAAACATACACCTGCAGAAGACAGACAGGTCGATGTCTAATGGCCCTCTTCTATAATGTAATAAATGTAGGCGTTCTCAGTGCATACACATGCTACTTGTCACAGCATTCTGATTACCATTCAGGCGTCAGTCACAGACGCCGTATGTTTCTTATCGAATTGGCGAATGCGTTGATTCTTCCTAACATGCAGGGGAGGTGCCAAAGCTTGAACCTGAAGAAACCAGTAACAGAGGCAATGAAACTTTGCGGCGTAGTAAGCCACACACAGAGACTGGAGGATAGATCTTCAAAGAAAACAGTAAGTTGCCAGGTTAGCACAAGACAAGAGGACAGGGAGACGACGGAACGTGTCAGAAGATGTAGGAAACCTGTGTGCAAGATCCACATCAGTGTGATTGTGGAGTGCTCAGAATGCGAGTGAGGTGTATTTAATTGCCCTGAGAGGCCGTCACATTCTTCTTTTTATTTATTTTTATAATATTTTTTTATTTATCTTTTTAAAATTTATTTGTTCTAGAAAAAAAAATATTTCGTGCTGTTTGTGTTATCTCTAAAATACTGTTTGTCAGGTCAACTGAAGTTCTTATAATTGCGAGCGAAGTGTAATATGTAGAACAGTGAATTGTCAATACATCGTTATTTTTTGGAGGGGTTAAATAATAATAATAATAAAAGGGTAATTGTTTCCTATGTTACATTCAGATAAATTATTGATCAATAAACCATTTTAGCTGAACTATTTACTCAGTCGTACTTATTTCAACGCATAATTGCATTGGGGTCAAATTGATCCCACATATGTAAAGTTGTAAAACGAAAAGTGACATGAATCCGAGGGTTAACACAAAACCACTCAAATTCGATACTTCATAGGCCATTAAACATTTTTTAATATAATGCAATTCCAAGAAAAGGGATGTAGTAATATTTAAGTATTGTTGTGGATTATGTACTCCTCGAACCACTTTAGATATTGCCTAGAAGGAAGGAATGCTATTAAATGTATTAAATGTATTGTTATTTTCGATTAATTATATTTTATTTATATTCCTACTTGGAAGATTTTATCATGTGATACTCCTTACTCCTCTTATTTCGTCGTCCTATTATCGTGCAAAGTATCCACCTAAAGACTCTTCCATATAACATTTTAAGTTCTGAGGAATTTGCATACACTATGATAAATGGCAATTACAAAATACGGATCACATCACCACTATTGCCTTTATTCAGAATGATTAGAAATGATTCTATTAATATCACAAGATTTTAGTTTCGCTTCATTAATGCTGATTGGACACTTGCTTCATAATTATATATCATTCTGTTTTGTTCTTTCAGATGATTTCCCAGATTGTAATTTCACGGGTTTAAAATGTTTGACTGGATATTCAAGTAAGTTGGTTTTTCATAAATAGCACGTACTAGTGAAAATATTTGGTAAAGAAAGCTTGCTTTGTAATTCTAACATACGTCTGTTGTAGGTCTTATGTAGTACATACCACAAAAATATTTTCATAGCTCTAACAGGAAGAAAATATAAGTACAGGGTTTGCAATTTAAGTTAATAATGCCAAATATCTCACACGCGAAAACAAAGGATAGTTTCAAACAAAAGTTAAATAGCATGATTTAGCGAATTTTATTATTTATTTTTAGTAGGCGAATATTTTTAACGTCATTTGAAGGTCACCTAATTTAAAATATAAAACTATATTATTTTAATAATAAAGAACTTTGGAACATATACTATTCTCCTCAGTACGTAATTACACTAATATTTGAAAAATAGAAAATTATAACAGAAAGATATACTTCTTTTCAGCATTGTGAGGTCCTCTCCCATTGTTTTCTCGTAGTTTACTCGGTCGCCTTCTAAGAAAACGTTTCTGGTTTGGTGGCCAGTAAAGGCACACTTTGAAGTCGTTCTGGTTCACTTTAAACTTTAGGTGCAGTCCCGATAAACTCATAAAGCAAAATATTTACGTAAAAACTGTTTAATTCAAAGAGTTTTACACATTTACTAAACACACATCATTCACGTCCACGTGAACAATAGAACGACAGCTATACTTAGAGAGGGATTGCGCAGGGAGGGGTATCTTTGATTGCATGATGGAGTTAAGTCACCTGGTTGAAACACTATGAATATTTTCTTAAATAATGCACGTGATGCAGAGGAAGAACGGTTTGCTACAACCATCCATCGTCCTTTTTATTTGTAGCCTTCTGTGATTCCAAGTAGTTTAAACGACCAATTTTACACCTCCACCCCCAAATCTCAATTTTAAATTGTGATCTTAAAAAAAAACACCATTGGTCTCCAACACCATAACCCCCAAACCAGATCCTATTCAGCTGTGACAACAAAGCTAACTAGTCATATTAGAAAACTTTGAGGTTAATTTATATCATTTTCATGCTTTTGACTTTCGATGTTTGAGGCGTGTCCATACAAGTTTTATTTAAGTTTACGCATGGCTGAGTGGTAACGGCTCGATGGAACGGACGAAGGAGAAAAATACATGCTCGCAGGAACACACACACACACACACACACACACACATACGTGTAAACGTGGTCTTGTAAGGGCTTAGCGAGTGTACATATGTTGTTGGAACCACTATAATTTAATCAATTAGCATATTCAAGTTCATCATAAGATGTCGCGAATATGAATATGATTACAAATACCACCGTTTTTTTAAAAAAAAATCATAAATACAGTTTTCCTCACGAAAAAATGGTTACTATTCTTGTTGGAACCTGGTGGTAATATCATCTGTCTAATTTACGAGTTGTAATTTTAATATATTTGCATCCTTTGTGGGTACCAATCAACATTGCACAACTCGTCCAACCAATCACAATTCCTGTAGGTCACATGGTTTCTTCCTGTGTGTAAGCAGCTACGTGACATACTGAACTGGGCAAAAAGTTGTGAAAAGAGCTTGACTACGTCAAATGAGAGCGCGTAGCTTGCACGTCTCCGTGCAGCGAATTAGGAGGGGGGAATATTTCTCGCTTCGGAGTTGGGGAAGGTATTAACTGCTGAGTAGTGTAAAATACTATATTACTCGGTCGATAAATGATGAGCCCCCCTCAGGCAGATTTGGCTACACTTAAAACTAGCTCAAGATCTGAATATGAGCTTATTGCTCAAGTGTGGTACCCTGTCTAACCCAAGATTTTTGTAAAAATGCTCTCGGGAATTTCCCGTGAAATGATGAGCCCCCTCAGATTGATTTGCCTACACTTACAAAAGCTACATCTGTGAGATTGTTGTCCATAAGCTTGTTAAAAATATGCCCTTCTTGATATTGTTTTTTCTACACCTAAAACTAAGCCAAGGTGCTCATATGAGCTTATTGCTTTTAGTGTAATACCCTGTCAAAGGTAATCTTATTAGCTACATCTACACCCACGCACACCCACACCCACCTACACCCACACATATTTACTTCCGGTCCACTTCCGATTTACCCACTTCCGGTCCACTTCCGGTTTACCCACTTCCGGTCCACTTCCGGCCCACTTGTGGCCTACTTCTGTTTTATTTCTATTGCATCATGTTGTGCAACAAATTATTATCCAATATTATGCAATAAATTATTAGGCATGTGTTGTTTTCTGATTGGTTGGTTATGACATAATGTGATGATGTGTTATATTCTGATTGGCTTATTGTTTCAGATGTTTTCAATGCGGTCCGTGCTTAGGCTATATAAAGAGATTTTGCATTACATATCAGCTAGTATTGTGAGAGTGGCTGAAGAGTGTGGGTATGTTGTTGCAGTGCTCCTCATATTTTTTAAAAAACACAAAAATATAGCAGATTTGTATAAATTGAATTATAGGTTTGTTTGATTTAATATACAGATTTTTTTATTATTCATATCAAACATATTTCTAATATATTGAACAAAGGGTTTATATCTGTCCCAGTTTGTTATATATGACACGTGGTATTAGGTCATTCCATTTCTAGGACATACCTGTGTAGACATGTATTTGTGGTGGCTTAGTGCTTCTGTAGATTAATACTTATTCTACCTTTGTGCATGTAGGCTATCAGCTTTATACAACCTGTCATAGTTTTATTAAGTATAGAGTTTTGATATGAACCCCAAGAAATTTTATATAATAAACCAACAACAAAAATACCAAAGCCAAAAATATTAAGACACTAAGTATACACACTAAATATACAAAGCACACTGCTGAACCCAACTGATATTTTTTATTAAGTATAAAGTTTTGATTTGGACCCCTAGAAATTTTATATAATAAACCAACAACAAAAATGCCAAATCAAACATATTGTAATCAATGCAATAAGAATATATCCAGCCCCAATTGGGCTAGGCACCAAAAGAATTGTGATCCAGAAAAATGCAGAACACCCACAAAAATATGCCCAAAATGCCATAGAAAATATAGCATGGAATATTTCACATATAAACATATGGGTACTTGTTCTGCACAGTCATCAACATTGTCCCCACAACCATCTACATCTGGTCTGAAAAGGAAGCTTGAAACACCTGTTAATGCTAGAGCAGCAAAGAAGCCGCGCAATGAACCTATCTATAGCAGTTTTGCTGGCCAACTTAGGGATCACTGTTTTGTATCAGAGCCAAGATGTGATATTAAGAATTTTTTGAACAGTATAAATCCCGATGTGCAGGTAATTCTAAATGCACAAAATGGCTCTTATAAGCTGTCCCTCAAATTGGTTACACAATATAAGAAACCAAATGGCACAAAATTTACACTGCCCCACATAACAGAAACTGTAGCTGTATATTCAAATACAAATTTAGACAAAATAATAAGCAGTTTGATAGAGCAATTGAATATTAAACACTCTGAATTTGCTGCAAAAGAATCGGGTTGGAGCCTATGTGGATCTCCACACAAGCTATATGTTAATATTTCTAAATTTAATCCATTACAAGGTTCCACATATGTTCCTTTACCTGCTAATATTAAAAACAAAAAAGCTGTGCTTAACACATAAAATAATGATCATAAATGCTTTCTGTGGTGTATTTTAGCTGCTTTGTATCCAGTTTTAGATAATCCAAAGATAATAAGTTATTATAAACAGCATGAACATGATTTTGATGGAGGGTTTAGAATATCCAATGTCTTTTCAGAATATTGATAAATTTGAAGAAAAGGCCAGGGATATCAATGATAAACAATTATCTATTAATGTATTTATTTGTTCTACTGGCCATGGCAATTGCTTGATAGCACCTCTCAGAATCAGTACACTTAATAATGAATCTGCTGTCCCGATTGATCTGCTCTTAATTGAAGAGGATGGCACACACCATTACATTCTGATACACAGTCTTGAAGCTTTAGTCAGAAAACAACAAGGCAGATCCAATACAATATTCAAGTTGTGTAGAAGATGTTTGACTGTATTTGATGGTCAAAAAATAATAAATGGGGTTCGGGAACAGAATGCAGAAATTTCTAGAAACAAATTAATTTTACATTTAAAATACTGTGGCAACCATAAACCTGTTCATATGGTTATGCCTAAGCCAAATGAAAATGCCAAATTCAAAAAATTTGAAGCCTTGTTGGAACACCCAGCATATATAGTCTGTGATTTTGAATCAAACCTCAAACCCCTTGCATTATGCAGCCCAGATTATGATGAATCTTCAATTACATCATACTAGTTACATGAGCATTCTAGTTCTTATTATGTGGTTCTACAGGATGGTGTTGTTACTGAAGAATATTTATACATGGGACCAGATGCCATCAAAGAATTTGCACATAGAATAGAAAATAAATGCCATGACATAGCATCTAATGTCTTATTAAAATCAAAACCTATGTTGCCTTTAACAGAGGATCAGATTGAAGATTTCAACAATGCAGAAAAATGCCAGGTATGTGATTCTGAATTTTCAGATACAAATATGAAGGTGCATCACCATTCTCATACAGATGGTAAATTCAAAACGGCCCTGTGTAATAGCTGTAATATTAAGATCCAGAGACCAAAATTTGTCCCTATATTTTGCCATGCTGCATCCAATTATGATTTTCATCATCTGATCAGGTACGAGGGGTTTGAAAAGCAGAATTTAAATATTTTAGCAGAACATGATGAGAAATGTATTGCTATTAGCAAGATAATTTAAGTTAATGTTGTTCCCATTCACTTAAGATTTCTTGATTCCTACAGAATTCTGTTCGCTAGCCTGGCTACACTGGCCAGTCAATTATCTGATGATCAATTCAAAATCACATGTGCTTTGTTTCCAAATAAGGACCTGAAATTAATTAGGCGGAAGGGTGTATACCCATACGACTATGTTAAAGATTTTTCTAAATTTGATGAGTGTTCTCTACCACCACAACAAGCATTCTACAGTAAACTCAGGGCATCTGGAATCACTGATGATGATTATCACCATGCCCAGTTGATGTGGACCAACTTAAAATGCCAGACATTTGGTGATTATCATAAGGCATATTTAAAACTTGATGCGACTCTCTTAGCTGATATACTTCAGGCATTTAGAAAATCATCGTTGGAAAATTATAAGCTCCATCCAATGTATTTCTACAGTGCTCCAGGCCTAGCATGGTCTGCAATGTTTTTAAACACTAAAATGCAATTGGATCTGATTCAGGATCAGGACATGTATCTGTTTATTGAGCCATGTATAAGAGGACGCATGGTGCAATGTTCTCAGAGATATGCCAGAGCAAATAACAAGTATATTCCCAAATATGATCCAGCACTGCCATCAAATTATATACTGTATGTAGATGCCAACAGCGTATATGGTTATGCTATGATGGATAAATTGCCATATGCAGGGCTTGAGTGGGTTGAAGATTTCAATATTGAAGATCTTCAGGATTTTGATTACAGTAACTATGGCCTGTTCTTATAAATTGATCTGACAATTCCTGATGATTTACACAACACATTTTCTGATCTGCCCCCAATTCCTGAGGTTAAGTGTTCACCTGGCTCTAAACAGAAGAAGCTAATGATGACTCTAGAGCCAAAAGAGGGTTATGTCATATATTATAAAAACCTCCAGATCCTGATGCATCATGGTGTTCAAGTGACCAAAGTTGGCAAAGTTTTGAGGTTCAGGCACTCAAGATGGTTGAAGCCATATATTGATACAAACACAGAGCTTCGAACATCTTCAATGAGCCAATTTGATAAGACCTTGTTTAAATTGATGGTAAATTCAGTGTATGGCAAAACCATAGAAAATGTCAGAAAACATACTGATGTTAAATTAATTACTGACCCAGCCGGAGCAAAAAATTGATAGCAAAGCCTAATTTCAACTACAGAAGAATTTATGATGAGAATATGGCACTTTTTAATATGAAAAAAACAAAGATTAAGTTTGATAAGCCTATTTATGTAGGGGCTGTGATATTGGAATTGGACAAATTACACATGCTAGAGCTCTATTATGATGTGCTCAAGCCTTTATATGGTGATTGTGTAAAACTGATGTACATGGACACAGATAGCTATATTCTTGATATTCAGACAGAAGATGTTTATCAAGATATATCACAGCCTGCATTGCTTCAATATTTTGATACTAGTGAACATACAAAAATTCAACCCCACAACAAAAAGGTGCCTGGCAAGTTAAAAGATGAGACACTTGGTGATATTATTGTGGCATTTGCTGGGTTAAGGGCCAAGATGTACAGCTTTGAAACATGTAGTGGTGTTGTTGCAAAGAAAGCCAAGGGCATTGGCAGAGTAACTGTTGACAAAGAGCTCCAATTTGAAGATTACAAAAATTGTCTCAAAACCCAGAGTTTAATCAGAACATCAGAATGCAGAATTCAGAGTGTGGATCACTTGTTGACTACAAATGTTGTAAAAAAATTGGCTCTGGACCCACATGATGATGAGAGATGTATTTTATCATGTGGCATACATACTCTACCATGGGGTCATTTTGATTTGAAAAATGGCAATCAAGGCCCAATTACAGAGCATGATTTGAAATAAATAAACATGCCAATGAACTTATTTGGGTTCAAAAACAGGCTATTATGGACCTGCCAACACCAGCACCCTCTTCTGATATACAGTCTATAATATTTAAACTAAGTGCTTGTTAATTATTCATCTGAACAGCATACTTACAGAAGTTGATGATAAAACAGGTAAAACATTGTACATATTTAATAATAATTTAAATCACTACCAGTTACCTGTAGGTGGTCAATTACAATTTATTATAACCCCCGAGGGTAATGTTAAGGTTTCAGTAGGGAGAAATATTTATAGAATTAAGCACTCAAACATGGTTTCTGGCACTGTATATACTGTTTCTGCTGGTGATTGTTTATATATTGAGGTCCCAGGATCCTATGGCAAGCTTATACCTTTTCTTTTAGAATTAAGAATTAGATATTTTTTAATAAATAACCACTAAAACAAAAATGCCTAATGATATATTTGGCTATACAAGGCATGAAGATCACAGTGATGAGATTCTGATGCTTGATGTCAGAGTCAAAAAATTAAGAAGTGATTTACAAGCTTTACAAGCCACACTCAATGCCAGTCTTCAACTAGAAATAACAAATTTACAATCACAATGCATGGACCCTCTTCTTAAAATTGATTCAGAACTCAAATTGATGCTTCAAAATTTACTGACTTGGTAACATTAGATAATTTTCAACGTTTAGAGGAAGCTGTAGCAGCTCTTCAAGCCAAATTAAAGATTCAGGCTACCAACTCTGAGCAATTGAAACAACAATTGCAAGAGGAGATTAATAATGTCCAGGCACAGCCCCAAACAATTGTCAAAAGTATAAAGCCACAAGAAGATTTTGATCTAGTAATTTCCACTCTAAAGGAACAGATTCAATCACTACAGATACCTAATCTGGACCCCTTTAACAATGCCATAGCCGAGGTTAAAGAAAAAATTCAGACACTTGAAAATTTTATGAACAACCTACCATCTTCTGATGCTCTGAGTGCTATAACTCGTAGTGTTGAAAACATCAAGCTGCAACTTGAAACATATGAAGATTTTGGAAAAATTCAGAGTACCATAAACCACCTTGAGGGTACCATAACAGCAGTGCAAAGTGATCTGACAAATGTACAAGAAACTCTAGAATCCCGCCTGCCTGGTATTGTAGACACCCTTCTCAGTGTCCAGCAACAGATCACAAAACTTGAAAACCTCAACACTGAATCTGAGCTATCTCATTTTCATCACTTGATCGATGATATCCAAACAAAACTTGAAATTTTACACCAATCAACACCTACTCAGGCAGACATAGCCATGCTTCAAGATGCTATGCGAAGTGCGGCTGATGCTTCTGATTTAAATGACGTGAAATTGGGCCTTGAATCTTTGTAGAATACTGTCTCAAATCTGCCTACATCACAGGAACTTAAAAATATTAAGAGAGCAGATAATCGCATATTGAAATTAGAAGATATCAAGAATATCCAGACAGAGATCAAACAACTTACTCAGACAGTGGCAACTCTACCAACTAATCAACATATTAATGAATTTTATGCTTTGTTTGAGGATATCAGAAGACAAGTCCATGATCTTTTAGCTCAAAATTCACAATTGGCAGTTGTTGAAAATTTACAGCAAATTATAGGCAACATCAAGCAACAGCTAGGGACCATGGAATCCAACCAATCAAATGTTCTGTCTGTTTTTGCCATCCAGCTTCAAGAAATTGTGCAACAATACAAAAATCTTGCTGTGGACATAAAGATCAAGCCAGGCCACGATGATGTTGTTTGGACTATCAATGAGCACCTTGAATCTGTAACAAGTAGATTGCTTACAGCAGAAAAATAAATAACTGGCCTGATCGAGAATCCTAAACATTCAGTAATTCTTGAATTGTACAGTATCCCCAACAAAGAATATGATTCGCCATTTACACCAGGTGGCAAAATATATATGCTGTCCCATGCACAATTTTATTACCAGTTTTTTGTTGGGGGCACACTTAGACCAATCAAGATCAAATATTGGCTACAACCACAGGCACACCACTACCCTACCTTATCAATAACAAATGCTGACAACAAACCAAAGGTCACCAGTGTAGAGTTAGAGGATTTTACAGACCCCAATACATTAGAAACATCTTATGCTGAAGATGATGGTCCTCTTGAATTTAATATACAAATAGGAGATAAATTATATTTAGAAAATCCTGTAGTATCAGCTGCTTAACACCCCATAGTTGCAATATTCTTGTTTACATACTATGTCTAGACAAACCTTTGTTTATGAATTACACAGACAAGCCAGACATAATTATAAGAGACTGCCAGTGGTTACAAAAGGCATAGATGATTTATGGCAGAGCGACTTGGTTGAGATGGCAAGTGGACAGCTGAAAAACTTAGACAAGATCAACAAGGGCTACAAGTATCTACTCATTGTCATAGTCACATTTTCAAAATATGCCTGGGTTATGCCACTCAAATCCAAGACTGGAGCATGTGTTACAGAAGCCTTCATGACAATCATCAATTAGAGTGGAAGATCACCCCGCTATCTACAAACAGATAATGGCAAAGAATTCTATAATTCGGTGTTCCAACAATTTATTAAAAGCCGGTCAATACAACATTACTCGAGTTACAGTGATTTTAAGGCCTCTATTGTAGAAAGATTCAACAAAACCCTAAAAAATCATATGTATAAACAATTTACCCTCCAAGGTAATTATAAATGGCTCAGTATCCCACCAGAACTTTTGATAGATATAACAACTCGGTCCATTCCACAATCAACATGAAACCCTCTGAGGTAACTTCATCTGATGAGCAAAAATATATCAAAACTGTTTATTATCCTATATACCAGCCAACAACAAGAAAAGCCAAATACAAGGAAGGTGATCAATTAAGAATCATCAAATATAAGCACATATTCAAAAGATGCTTTACCAGAAACTGGAGCCCTGAATTATTTACAGTGGTTGAAGTTAAACCTGGGACCCGTAACACATATATAATAAAAGACCACCGAGGAGAAATTCTCAAAGGCAGATTCTATGAAGAAGAACTCAGCAAAACTAAACAGCCTGACACATATCTCATAGAAAAAATCATACGCAGAAAAGGCAACAAGATACTGGTCATATGGCTAGGTCTCCCAGAACACAGCTGGATCGAGGCAGACAATGTGATACTATGAACACCTGGGATGTTATAAAAGGACTACCAGAGCCTGAAGAGCAGATTAAGAGAAATGGTAAGCTGCTGACTGATAATATTAGATGTCTTATTGTTGGTCCATCGGCTTGTGGTAACACTACACTAATGATTGATAATTTTTTATTGGCACCCAACTGGTTAGATTGGAAAACAGGCACTTGTATGTTTTCTCTAAGAGCTTGGAACAATTAAAATATCAGCAGCTGATGAAGCTATATGATTGACTGGATATAGCCACTTTTGAACCAGATGTTAAGCCACTTCATGAATGTCTCGATAATTCTGTTGTTGTGTTTGATGACATTATACTGGATAATCAAAACAAGGTTAGAATTTTCTTTACACAGGGCCGACACAAAAACATAGATTGCTTCTACCTGGCACAGACTTTTTCTAAAATACCAAAGCAGCTGATAAGAGACCACAGCAATTTCATATGTGTGTTTCATCAAGACCATACCAACCTCAAACACATACATGATGAATATGTAGGTGGTGACTTGAGCTACAATGATTTTTCTAAGTTTTGCAGTAGGTGCTGGAACCAGGACAGTTACGGGTTTGTCACAATTGATATGACAAGGAAACCCAATAGTGGTAAATACTGAAATAAAATCAACAATTTTCTAGACATTGAAACATATATAAATAACCATGAAAAGGCCAATTATTAATGATCTTAAATTAAGAGATTTTCTTGTAAAAAGATTTAAGGGATGGAAATCAGAGAACCGAGGAATCTATGAACAACACAAGCAAACAGAACAGCCTATTATTGATGCTATTAGTGAATTAGGTAAAAATATCAAAACTGTTACAGAGCAAAATCAAAATTTGAACACAGAGCTTGTACCTGTAGCTGCTAGGAACATATTAGATTATCCAATCTCCCCGCTTTCTATTATTCATACTCCTAGTCCTGTTGCTCCTCGAAGAATTGAGGCTAGTCAGGATCCTATTGAATTGGGTCTTCTTGCTCATAGAAATTAATATTTAAATAAAAATACATACGAAAAAAATGGAAAATATTGAGAGTTATGAGCTACAATCATTCCCTCCAAACAGGAGGACATTTGCAAATTTAAATCAACCCAACACAGAGATTGAGGTTGATTTTGATGTAGGACATGGCTTTATACACCCTCACAGAGCAGATCTTTACATAACATTTGATGTTCTAAAGCTCGATGGTACAGATTATCCTGCTACCTCAAATATAAGATTGGTAGAAAATTTTGTGCCACATCTGTTCTCTGAAATTGAGATCAGAAAACATGGTTTTGTTATAAACAGAGTAGATTACCCTGGTATTACCTCTACAGCTTTGGCCACACTAAAATTATCCAAAACCGAGGATCTTACTACAAAATATGTGGATTTGAGGCTGGTGATAAAATATTAACCAAGAGCCACACTGTACTATTTCCCATGCGCCTGTTGCCAGGATTCTTCTCAGATTACAAAGATATTATGTGAAGGGTGGTTTAAGAATTACATTTAGAAGAGCTGCCAATGATAATAATGCTTTGATGAGGTACAGTACATTAAACTCTACAGGGGAAGCTCTGCCTAATACCCTACCTGATGAGGGCAAGTGCCTAATTCAGACTATGGAGCTAAGAATGCCAGTAGTTGAATATGAAGCCAGTTATGCTCTTAAATACAAAGCAGATATCCTAAAAAATCCACAGGTGCCCTTACAATTTTATACATATCAATGTGTGCAGAAGCCTGCAACTGGTAGCTATTATGAATTTGATGCTACAAACTCATTCTCCAGTATACAATATGACATGCCATATTTTGTGGTGGTACTGTTTCAAACTGGAAGACACAATAATCAGGAAAAAAATTCAAGTAAATTTGATAGCTGCAACATCAAGAACATATATCTTAAAAATGGCAGAAATGAGGTGTTTCCTAGAGAAAATTATAATTTAGACATGTCCAAGGATGATTTTTTAAAATTATATGAATCATTTACAGCATACAAAAGGGTCACTACTGGCAATAGTGACATGTATTTCTCACCAGATGAATTCAAAAACACAGAGACCCATGTTTGTCATCAACACCTCAAAAAGTAAACAAGTTGTGGTTAATGACAGGACAAACATTAAAATTATCTGTGAATTCCATGATACACTTCCTGATGACACCATATGTAGTGTTATTCTTATAGGTGAAAAATCATATATTTATGATGTAAGAAATAAGAGAGTCACAGAGCAATTCTAGAAGGCCTCTGCATAATGCACAAGCTGGGCCTGGTTTCCAATTAAAATATTCAGGTTAACATATTAATTCTCTGAACTTAAACCGGAAGTAAACCGGAAGTGGACCGGAAGTGAACCGGAAATAAATATGTGTGGTTGTAGGTGGGTGTGGGTGTGCGTGGGTGTAGATGTAGCTAATAAGATTACACTTGACAGGGTATTACACTAAAAGCAATAAGCTCATATGAGCATCTTGGCTTAGTTTTAGGTGTAGCAAAAACAATATCAAGAAGGGCATATTTTTAACAAGCTTATGGACAACAATCTCACAGATGTAGCTTTTGTAAGTGTAGGCAAATCAATCTGAGGGGGCTCATCATTTCACGAGAAATTCCCGAGGGCATTTTTACAAAAATCTTGCGTTAGACAGAGTACCACACTTGAGCAATAAGCTCATATGCACATCTTGAGCTAGTTTTAAGTGTAGCCAAATCTGCCTGAAGGGGGCTCATCATTTATCGACCCAGTAATATAGTATTTTACACTACTCTGCTGTGCAGTCAGTGGCGTATTTAAGTGGTTTTACCCCAACTGTGGAATTTAGGAAAAATTACACATTTGCCTTAATTGCTGATTTTTAAATATTACTTTGCATACTTTACTTTTTTATTTGACGATTTCACAAATCAAAGCAGACTTGTGCGGCCTATCATGTTGCAACGATGGGAAGCGTAGTTCTTGATTGGCTCGCTTCCAAGCGACACGCAATAGGCAATAAAACGTCAAGCGATACGTGTCGTTTGGAAGTGGTCCCTCAGTAATCAATTCACCCTTTCGAACCGCAATGTCGCTTGTAATTACTTATCTCACGGAATGGGCCATTTTATCAATATCTTCGTTATGTTGTTTGCCCATGAGCGGTGAATGTTTTACTTTAGATTGAAGGGTCTGGTGTTGCTTGTTGATTGTTGCCTACCGCTTCTCACTTCGATCTGAAATCTTCTTCAAGGGGTTAGAGGGAAATTATGACGGAATCTACAAGCGACACTGGGGTTTTACATCGACATGAGAAAAGGGTTACTTTAGCCTTTCGCACTAAAGCATTCACTGCATACACAAACAACAGACGGAGGTGTGAAGATGCACAAAATAGCGAATTAGGGTGGCACACAAGCGACGAGCGATATTCGCAGCTTGTCGTTCTGCGTCAATTCGAAACGTTGCCTTGATTACTGAGGCGAAAGGCGTTACGCTTATCACGTTGCGCTTCAGTATGGAAGCTACTTGAACGGCATGCGACTATCGTCACGGGGATTTCATACCCATGCGACAAGCGAGAGAAGCTAGTCCAATCTCAAGCAAAACATTCACAGCGCTTTCGCGAAGAAGAGCGCGATGCAAGATGGTGCACGGTTTTGACAAAACTGTAAAGTCGGAGCCACACGAAAGCTACAAGTGACACGTGCAGCTTGTCTTGTCGCTTTTGTTCAAAAGGTTGAATTCATTATTACTGAGGGTTTAATTGTAAGCAACATGAATCGCTTGTTGCCTTCTTCTTGTCGTTTTTTGCTTCAGTGTGAAATTTCCCTTATAGAGCGAGAAGCTGGAAGGGCCAGGCGACAAGCGATACGAAGAATTCACAGAGGAGCTACAAGCGACAAGCGACACGACGCACAGTAATGAGAAAACGGGCCAGTTAGAGCGACACAAAAGGTCCAAGCGCAACGTGCAGTTTGTTTTGTCACTTCTGTTGGAAAGGTTCACTTCATTACTGATGGTACGTTTCCAAGCGACTCGTGTCGCTTGTCGTCTGTCGTTTGTCGCAAGGTGTGAAATCTGTCTAAAGTAAAACATTCACTGCGAACAACGGACTGAGACAACATGACGATAAATTCCCAATACGAGCAATTCGAGATCGACAAGCGACACGGGCAGGTTGTCTTGTCGTGTGCCTCTTCCCTCTTGAAGCTACATTAATCCTATAACACTATTACAGTGTAACTAGCGCTACGTATTTTTACGAACTGAAGGAATCGATTTTTAATACAAACTCTACATCATGAAAACAAGATGACGATTGTTAATGAATATTATTTTCTTTATTTTCTTTATTTTAGAGTTTTATTGTTCATTTTAAAATGTATGAACATGCTATTATTAAACATAGAATATTTTAAGAGTATGTCTTGATTAAGAATAAATCACCACAGAACACGACATTTCCACATTTCATAGCTGCCAACACTTAATCCCTGCAACATTCGTGGATATGAAAGGGAGAGTTTTTGTGCGTGTGATCATAGTAGATAGTAAATGTGCATTCTACCACTACCCTGATTTTTTGACCTCTAAGAAAATCGCACCAAAACCTCAAAAACTCACTTTCTCTCCACGTTTCGCGCCTCATTTATTGCGCTGACGATGTTTCACGGCGCAGAAAAGCCGGTACGAGAAAAAACACTTTCTCATCCTTGAAGTACGAATGCACCTTATCGTAATTTTTTTCTAAGTCCGGGCCAATGTTTATATATCGTGACCTTTGTAAACCTCTCGCGAACGATGTGATATTTCTGCCACACACACATATGCGCGTGCGTGCCTCTCATTATTTCCGTATTGTGACGCAAGCAAACAAACAAAATAATAATAATTGTTTTTTTTTAAAAATTCCTGGCCCCTATAACTTCGCCAGGGTGCGTGGTGCCCAACCAAAAAAGTAAAGGTACTAACGGCTGCGGTTATAGATAACCACACCTCCATAGAGTTTCACGTGTTTTTTTTTTCTCTCAAACTTCCATGAAACTCTACAGAGGACCTCGGTAATGCATGCAACGTGTACTAACGACTCTAGTGTTATTTGATGTTGTAATTTTGGATATAGAGTTTTATTGTAAGATAGATAAAAAATTATGTTTATTATAATATTTTCTTGATGAAGATGGAGAATATGTGTGTGTTACAAATAAAGTTTCATGCTTTTTTTTCTAGTGTGTGTATGTGTATGTGTTTTTGATGTTCGACAGCATCTGAAACGATAAAAATATAATTTTATTGTCAATTTTCTCATGTAAAAGCAACAAAATTTTGTGCAAATTCTGATTGTCTCGTGCTATAGTGCAAAAACTGATGAAAAAAAAACATTGTTACTGATAACTTATGAAATTGACATTGAAACTGATCTGAACTAGTGAAATTCGTATTGTGCCATTGTAACTGATTGTGCTAGTACAAAATTCTTATTGTAACTGATTGTGCAAGAAAAAATGTTAAACCTGTTAAAACTGTTCCGCGACCCTCTCGTTCTTCACGTCGTGGACGAAGGACTTCTCTGCCACCAGGATGACGCTGCAACGGGCAACGGACTGTTGAACTCGCAGACGACCTTGATGTTGGTGCAATCGTTGACCACCACCTGCTTCCTCTTCGTCGTGTTGATGACGGTCATGGGTTTGTGGGTTTTGAATTCGCTGGGCGTGTAGTACATGTCCACGGTTCCCTCGGTCACGCGCTTGTAAGCAGAAAACGCTTCGTAAAGTTTGAGATAATCATCTTTGGTCATGTCGAGGTTGTAATTCTCGGCGGGAACACTTCGTTCCTACCATTCTTGAGATAAACGTTCTTGATCTTGCAGTCGTCGAACTTGCTGGAATCTTTTTCCTGATTCTTGTCCCTCCCGGTCTGAAAAAGTACAATGACGAAATCTGGCATGTCGAACTGTATGTTGTTGAACTGCGTCGTCACGTCGAATTCCATGTGACTTCACGACGCTATCTTCTGCACGCACTGGTAACCGTGAAAGTGAATCGGTACCTGTGGACTTTTCAAGATCTCCGCTTTGTACTTGAGGGCGTAGTGAGTCTCGTATTCCACGATCGGCATTCTCAACTCCATGCTCCGGATGACGCACTTGGCTGCCTCGGGTAAAGTGTTGGGCAGCGGCGTGGTGCAGTCCGGACCCAAAGTAGCGTATCGCATCAGTGCGTCGTTGTCGTTGGCCGCTCTTCGAAATGTGATCCTCAGTCCTCCCTTCCACATGATCTCCTTGTAGTCCGAGAAGAATCCCGGAAACAGACGCATGGGAAAGAGCACCGTGTGACTTCTCGTCGATATTTTGGTTCCCGCTTCGAATCCTCCCGCCTGATAGTATGCCGCGTCCGTTTTGGATAATTTCAATGTTCCCACTGCCGTCGACGTGATGCCTGGATAATCTATTCTGTCGATGACGGTGTTGTGTTTCCTCACCTCCACCTGCGAGAACAGGTGAGGCACGAAGTTGTCCACGAGTATCAAATTTGCTGCTGCGGGGAACGCGTCTCCGCTTTCCTTCTTCACCACGTCGAATTGAAGGTAGAGGTTCGCTCTGTGAGGATGAACGAACCCGTCGCCTACGTCCACGTCGTATTCAATCTCCCGGTTCGCTTCGTTCAAATTTGCGAACGTGCGACGGTTGGGAGGAAAAGATTGCAATTCGTAACTTTCGATTTGCTCCATTTTTTTCACTATGTGTGTTATTTATTATACGTTGATCTCCAGAACGGCCGTGGTCGTTGCACCTGCGAAATCCACAACGTCTCCTTTCTCGTTCGTGATCACGAACTCTATGTTGTCTATGCGGTTGCGACATACTGGAAAATAGATCGGCGAAGAGGGTGTGTAGATGATCGGTTCCATGAATTCGGAACTGGGTTTGAACGTGGCTATGATTCCCGTCTGCTTTTGACTTCCTAACAATCCGTCCGAGAATTTCGTGATCATGCCTTCCGCCACGTTACAGCGTACGTTCAAAGTTTCGATGGCCAAGAATTTAAGAATGTTGGTTGCTACGTGTTTGATGCCAGCTTCGAGTTTTGTGTTGTTCTCGAAACCTAAAAGTTCTCCTATGGTGCCCAGGAGCACGGTCTCCGTCGCCGACACGATTTCCACTCTGTGCGTGACCGAATTTTGAGAAAGGTACGTGCCTTTGGGTAATTGAGCTTGCAAAGTAGAAAGATTGTATTGACCTGGCGTGACGACGATATGTTCGCTTCCGACGCTAATTTTGTTGTTGTGCTGCGTGACGTTAGGTATGAGGTACATGCTGTAGAATGCACGCAGAGCTATGGATTTAGGATAGACGATGTCGTCGTGCAGCGTGAGTTTCAAGATCGAAGATTCGCTCGTGAGATGGAACACGCCCATCGTGATGGTGTTTCAGGTTCCACAATGCTTTCTGGAAATCGTCGATCGTAGGCTTATTTATTTTAGAGAGAAACGCGAGCACGGAGAGGCAGAGATGACCGTAGTTCACGTCTTTGAAATTTTGAATGCGTTCGTCGTTGTAGTATATTGGTTTGTTCGTTTTCAGATAACGAACTAAATTTGTAGGTGGAACACCTCCGAAAGAATCGAAAACGAATGCTTTATCATTTTTTTGTGGTAACATATCCAATGCGTGCCTGGATTTTCTTGACTGTCCAAGTTGACTACTCCACATTCTCTTCTTTTAACGGTTGAAGGTAACGAGTCGGACATGAAAACGCCTCTGAAGTGTTTGATTTGTAATGGTTTGATCAGAGATTCAATGTCTCGGTTGGTGAGTGCTGTTTCTTTTTTTTAAACTTCCTCATGACCCCCTTCCCCTTCTTCTCCATGGCCAGGTTGTGACGTTTCTGTTCTTCCAATTCCGCCTTGTTCTTCTTCGAGTCGATGACGGTTTTCGCGATGGCGGCGCCACCCCCAGCCAAACTTCCAACGGCCCCCAATGCTGCCAGGATGGCCGGGATGCTGAATATGATCTTTTGCTGTTTCCGCGAACGCTGCAACCTTTTCAATTGTGGAGTGCTGAGAAGCAATTTCATTCCGTGTCCTTTCGTCAAGCAAGAACGTTTCTTCTCGCGTTGTTTGTTGGTGAGTAACCCATCCAGGGCACCTAGATTTTTAAGATTCGAATATGGTATCTGGTACACGACACCCTTGGGCTTCATGTTGATGCTCTATATGTTATTTTTTTCACGGTATGTTATTTATATATATGTTCTGAAATTTTTTTTGTTTCCCTCTCTCGTGTAATTTTTTTTTCAAGGTATGTTATTTTATATATACTCCGCGCAGCCGTTACACAAATTCTATTACTTGTTTTGTTTTCTTACCAAGAAGTTCCTTTGTCCCCTTGTACACGATTTGAGTTTTGTTCTCGATTAAAATAGCTAGCTTCTCGTCGGATAACATGTTAGCGTATCGATCTGGTAAAAATAGACTGTATTGTCCGTTGAGCAACAGACGTACCTTGGGACCATACTGGGTAGAAACGATTGAACCGGAAGTTATAGTGTAAGGTTTGCCGACTTCCAATTCCTGAATTTTTACATACTCGTCTTACAAATTTAGCATATGTTTTAATGCTTGGAGATCACTCATTTTTTTCAGTCATATCGAAGAGAGAAATTTCAGGGTGTTATAGAAATTTAATTTTTTTCACAATGTGTGTTATTTATATATACCGAAGATTATTTTTTTTCACGATATGTGTTATTTATATATATCAAGTTTGACACGTATATATATTATTATTATTTTTTTAACAGAGGAAGAAAGTTCGTGCATCGGAAAACGCGATGAATTGCGTGATGATTTCTTCGGTCTCCTGTTTAGACTTGCACCAATCATCCGTGTATCGTCTTCTCCCCTGCCTCGCCTCGTGCAGTTCGTCCATCCTATCGTTTAATTTTTCCCCTGCAGCCGAAAGAAGAGTGTCGAGATCACCGGACATCATGCCACTGATCTCCCGAAGATGATCCTTGACAGCCATTTCACAAGGGATATGAAATTCCGGCGTCGTTTTTGCTATGATCAAAAGTTTCCCTACATCTCCGTTTACTGCGTGATTGAATATTTTACATAGCAGTTCGGGCGGCAAATCAGTTATACGAGACATGTTGTTATTATTTTTTTTACTGTATGTTATTTATACACCCCACCCAAATTTTTTTTCGTGTTCATGGCGATAGTGGTGCCCAGTGCCGCAACTTTTTCACCCAAAGAAGCGTCTCTGCTGACGAATCTTTCGAAAGCGGCATGCTCTAACTTTCTGTTTGCTTCGTGACGTGCATCCAGATCCGTGCGAGTGTTGTTGTAAGCGATGTCGTGATCTTTGCACTCAGCGTCTAATGGATTCACACCCTTGTCTCCTCTCTCCAATCTTTTCTCGAGTTTGGTACCCGGTCCGCAGTACTGGTAGCCAGGTAAATGCATCTCGAAAGGTAACTTGTTGATGATGTCGTTAAAGAGTCCCTTTCCATCGGCCACGTTCCAGAATCTCGGAGGCAGCGTGTTGATAATTTTGATCAGGTAGCCGATGCCCTTGTCGTCGTTCACGATGAAGTTGGAAAGTTTGGTGCTGATCATGTCCACGATGCCAACCTTCTCGTTGTAAAAATTACGATTGCCTGCATTCTCTTCGCCGGCTATCACCAACAATCGGTCCACGAGCTTCCTCACGTCGTCCACCCAAACGAATTCTTTGGGTAGCGTGTTGTAGCGTTTGACGCCGCTTCCACTCTTCACCTCGTTCCAAATAGGTTTGATGAGATTCCTGTACTTCTCACCGCTGCTCGATTTCACCCTATTCTGCGAGGCATCTTTGTTCTGGTACATGGCATCCGTCATGATTAGAATTTCCCTGTAACTTTGGTAATCTTCGTCGGTGTAATCTTTCGGCTGCTTTTTGGCAACGAGTTCCCACAGTCCCACCGTACCCGGATACCTGGTCCAACTGTTCTTATCGCGTAAATTAACTTTAATGTCGTTGCCTTCGAAGATGACTTTCGAATTCCCAATCTTCCAAACCACACCGCCTTCGTTGGTTTCCATGCTGGGATACAATCCGAACACTTCATCCTTGTCGAATTTCCCCGTGCTCAGGTAGTCTCGTGCCAAAGGTACCAACTCGATCTTATCCGAAGACGACGACGTGCTACCTATGGCTTGACGTCGTGCCGGTTCGTCCTTCAGTTCGAACGGCGTCGAAGGAATGCTCGAAATGGGCGTGGGTACAGCGTAACTTTTAGCTGCGAGTGGTACGAGTTCGTTGATCAAATTTTTATTTTTTTCCGTGACACTTTTAATATCTTTACCTAGACCACAAATGGCATCGATCACAGGTTGATCTTGACGTTTCTTCTATTTGTAGGATCCGTGATTCTCGGATTTGCAACCTTTAAAGCGCTTCACGAGGTATTCCCGCAACTTGAGATTTTCGTCTTCTTGAAATTGACGTTTTGACATTTTTCTATATACGTTGAAACGTTTCTGATACGTCGAATTCTCAGCCTATACGTTCGGTTCTCGTAATTTTCTTGCTGTCACCCGCTTGAGACTATCCACTTTTTCTAACACTCACTTTTTGTTGTAATGGTTATTTTATATATGCTTGTCAGACGTTTGAAAAAAAAGAACGTTTTTTCAAATTTTATTATTTAGATTCTCGACCTTTGATTTTTTTGATTTTTTTCTTCTTGTTGCAAATCTGAAATTGTTCTCTTGTTAGCATTTGAGACGTCTAGATAAACGTTTATTTTATTCCTATATTTTCCATGGTTTGCTTTTCGTGTCATGTCCATGGTCACGAATCCGAAATCGTCACTGTTCCAACAGTGGGAGCAGAATTTAGAAAATAGATTGTAATTTATGTCAGCCCCCAAGTAATCATCGTGTGCGTGTTTTAAATTGGTGTGGTCTTGTCGAAACAAGCAAATAAAATTAGCATTATCGCGTACCAGTTGTTTCGGAACCTTGGACAAAGTTTGTTCCAGGTAGAAACAATCTAATCCTTTGTGACGTCCTCGAGTGAAAAAATTACGAACCTCGTTTTGATTTTCCAATATCATGTCGTCGAACACCACAACGGAATTCTCGAGACAATCGTCCAGTGGAATGATTTCAGATGCGAAAGTTGCAATGCCCAGTCCCTCGTACAGTTTCATAAGTTGCTGGTATTTAGGTTGTTCGAGACTTTTCGAAAATACGTAGAGGTGTCTGTTTTCCCAGTCTAACCAATTGGGTGCGAGGATAAAATTATCAATGAGCAGTGTCGTCTTTCCACACCCCGAAGGTCCTACGATCAGACATCGTATGCTATCGGGGAGCAATTCGCCGTTTCTTTTCTTCGTTCGATTTTCCGAATCAGGTAGACGTTTCACAACATTCCACGTACTCATAGAATCACTTCGTTTGAATCGATCCAACTCGTCCCCGGAAGTCCCAGCCATTTCACCAAAAGTTTGTCACCTCTCTTACGCAAAACTTTTTCGATAAGGTACGTGTCGGGGTGTGGCCGCGGTAGCTCGGTGTGGCCGCGGTAGCTCAGTCGGTAACGCGTCTGACTACCATGCTCGAGGTCCCTGGTTCGATCCCCGGCCGGTTCAAATCCGGGAACTTTTCTAACGGTGGAAGCGGCCCCGGCGCCCACCCAGCGTCGAATGACATGGGTACCTGGGGGAAACCCTGGGGGGTAAAGGCGGTCAGGGGCGTGATGCTGATCACATCACCCCCACTCACGACCGGATCAAGAAAGTGTGGGGCGTTACCCCCACACCCCCTATACGCCTTCATGGCGTGGTGCTATGCACAGGGGAACACTTTACCTTTACCTTTTACGTGTCGGGGTATTTAGTTTTAGAGAGTTCCTCCTCGTAGAAGCGCCCCAATAAAATTTCACCGCCACTGTCCTTTATTATATACATGTGACGGTTCCCGGGTAAAACTCGAACCACTGCAAAACGTTCCGTGCTCCAGTTTCGTGTGAAACCCCTGTCGAACGTTCGCTTCAATTTACTGATCCTCACCTGGTATCCAATTTTGTATTTAGGTTTTTTTGTCGTGGGCGTGTACTTTGGACAGTAAACGCTAGAAATTAAACGTTGCTCGTCGGACTTGGTAACGTCAGCTGGCTTCATGCCTATCGTTCTGTGCACCGTGTGATTATAGTCGTTAACGAGTTCCGGAAGAATGGTGACCCACTTGTATCTTCCCTGAAGCGTAAAGCGTGACCACATGCGCGATTTCAGAGTGCGATTGAATCTTTCCACGATGCTGGCTTTGACGTCACTGAAGGTCGAGTAATGTCGAACGTCATGTTTCCGAATAAACTTTTGGAATACGGCATTGTAAAATTCCTTCCCCTTGTCCGTGTGCAGAAAACGAGGTCGTCTGCCGCCGCTTTCGCGAGAAATTAATTTGAATGCTTCCGTGACGCACGTTCCCGTTTTCGCCTTCAAAGGTAGAGCCCATGCGAATTTCGAAAATGTGTCTATGACAGTGAGGAGGTACTTGTTGCCCTTGTTCAATTTATGTACATTTTTTAACTTGCCGCTACACATCTCCACGAGGTCACTTTCGCAGAGGTCGTCGAAGCCCTTGGTTACCACCGCTAAACGTTCGTAGTTGAGGCGTGCAGGTTTATGCAATTCTTCGACGATGGCTTGCCTAGACATTTTTTTTTAGAGATTACGTTTGAAGATAAGCACCAGCGTGATGGGATTCAAAGAGGGTGGCACCTCGCTCGTGTTTTGAACGATCAGCTTATCGCCGGCACTCACGTCGAAAACGGTAAGATCTTCGTCTTCGTGTATTTCATATATGTTGCGCGTTTCGTTCCAACGTGCCAGAGGAATGTTTCCTGCTTTCTGGACACCACGATTCGATATTAAGATCATGGTGGGGACGCTAGCTTTTCTGCCGTGAGACTAGTACGAAAATTCGTTTATCTGAATCGTGCCATCGAGGAGAAACTTGTATTACGGATGATAAGGATGTAACATGTACAGTTTGTTCCCTTCGACGAACGTGGAGATTCTCTGTTGATTGGGAACGCTGTTGATTTCGATGGCTTGCAAGAAGAACAATTTGGCGAATTTAGTGTCGACGCCGAGCAGATTACTGTGAACGTGTCCAAGTTTATTTTCGATGGGCAACAAATGCTCGACTATGGTATCCGTTACGGCAGAAAATGACGGTTTGATTTTCACTTCCACGTTCAACTGCTTGTAGTTTTCGTTCAGGTCTTGCAGCTTGGCACCGAAAGAGGCCAGCGTCGATTCCTGCGTGGATTCCAGCACTCCAACTTGATCTCTGATGTTAACGACAATGTTCTGAAGGTTCTCAACTTGATTCAATTTCGAACTTTTCTCGGAAAAATCGTTCACGATGCTTCGCATCTCGGTAACCTGCGTGTGAAGATCCGTGACGCTCTGCGAAGTGGGCAGCGTCGACACCAACGAACTAATTTCGTCTCGAAACTGTTCCACGTTTGCCGTTTCCGTTTCTAGTCGTTTCAGCATTCGAGATATGTTCCTTTTCAAAGCGTGTAATTCTTTGGAGGTGGGGAGATTGGCCACCGTACTTTTTAGATCGCTCAATGAACTTTTGATGTCGCTCGAATCGGATAGTGCCGTCACTGCCGTTTTCAATTTTTCCAAATTTTCGCTCGATGGCACGCTAGTTCGTAACGATTCCAAGTCACTCTGTATGTTGTCGAGTACGTGATGAAAATGAGCGAGGTTCGATTCGACGTTCAAATTTTCTAAATATTCGATCTGCTGAACCGTGCTTAACGTGTCTTTAATGCTCGTCAACGCGTTCGCTTGAACTCTAATATTTTTAATTTCTTCGTTGATCAACTCCAGAGACGCCTGAAGCGTAGCGATGGTGGTTTGAATGTGTTCGAAATCTTGATAAGCCTCCAATTGATTTTTTTATGTTCGGAACGCTTTTACCGATGACCTGCAGTTCGTCTGACGATGGTAGGTTGGTCATAGTATCTTCCAAAGTCTGTAACTTGGATTTAATTTCTTCCAACGTGCTGGTGAATTCTTCTTGTAATTTGGAAACGACGACATGCAAGCGTTCTACATCGATATCATTAACGACGGTTTGAAGTTCAGAGAAATTCTTTTCGATTGCGGAAGTTCGTTCTTCGATTTCGAGTTTCAATTTTTTTAAATCTTCATTTTTCGATTGAAATTGCTGTAATTTGGCCAAATCATTTTGAAGCGAATTCACGCTCAACTGTATATTTTGAACGTTGTCGTAAGAAGGTACGTCGACATAATTTTTTATGAGCGTTTTCAGTTCGGAATCGATTTTCAGAATAGGATCGAGACATTGCGTTTGGAGCGTAGCGATTTCCGACTCTAAACTTTTGTTTAAGGTCTCCTGCAAAGCGATCAAATCGCTTCTCAACTTATTAATTCGAATATCCAACATGAGAATCTCTTCTGCGTGGTCTACACGCTTGGTGTTGCCGAAAATGTCGTTAGGCATTTTTGTTAACGGTTATTTATAATAGGATAGAGGATTCGTAATTCTACGAAGAGAGGAATGAGTTTGTCGTAATCTCCTAGGAGTTCCACGTAAAGACAATATCTTGCTGAAACATCGTACGCCATGTTAGAAACCACCTTGTCGTGCTTCATTCGAAAAATGTTCTTGCCGGTAGAAATTTTAATATTTCGCCCTTCGTTCTCCGGATTCACGGTGATCCGAAGTTTCCCGTCGATCGGAATTTCGTAAAAATGTAAATTGTTATTGAAGACGTAAAACATCTTGCCCACCTCGTCATCCAATTTCGTCCAAATGCTGTTGAGGTGTACAATCAGTAGACCGTTGAGTTTAGATAACACGGAAGGTAAGAGGTTATTGGAATTTGGTGGTGCAGGTTCCATGATGGTCTGTTTTCGAAAACCAAAAAGATTCATTTTCCCTTGGTAGTTATTTAAATTTCAAAGGAAGATTTTCCTCTGAAGCGATGCAATTCAAAAGGCTCGAACATGTAATTATGTCATTAGATCATGAATAAGAAGAAAAAAGTAAGAGTTGAATTTAATGAGGCCTCGTTTAGAGCGAACTTAAAGACATAATAACAACTTCCAACTTTTCATCGCCCGAGGGCTCCTCTTTTCCTCCGTATGTTTTTGAAGAATGGCAAAAGACACAGCGGACTTCATGGCTATGGGGTTACAGTTAACACACGTCACATTTATGGCTTCCATTGCAGTGGCCCCACTCTCTCGTGTGGGTTTGACAATCGAGAACACGTAACTTGTTGTCTCTGGCATCCAGTGCTACCTTGGTTACGCGCGTCGTATATAGTTCGTGTAATTTATTCGCAATGCGATGATCGGTGCTAAGTTTTCTTTTACCTTGAAACAGGCATTCTTTGTAATCTTGCATAGTAAATTTACTGGTACTTATTTTTCCCACCCCTTTCGCTTTCTTGAACTCTTTTTCTTCTGCAATCTTGACGCAGTACATTTTGCCACGAAGCCCCGCAAATTCGCTGATGTAATTACCAGCCGCTTCGTCTTTGAACTTTCCTATGGTCATTTTATTTTCTGTCGAATGCAAGTGATGGCCTGATGGTAAGTTGCTGAAATCAAAAAGATGCTTCATCGAATTCAGCTCATGTTCGAGGCTTGGTGTTTGGATTAGAAAAACGAAGCTATCCGTGTCAATGTAACATATTTCAATGTTATCTCCATTAAAAGGTTGAAACTGATCGTAGTAGGATTGGTACATGTGCAATTTTGAGAGTTCAAGGACGGTGGCACCTATGGCAATCGGCTTGTTGAGCATCACTTGCTTCTTGTTCTTCTCGATGAATACTAGATTCTCGTCGAAAATGGTGAAGCTTTTGAAGTAGGGGGACGCGACAATCTTTTCGAATTTATTTTCGTCCGTGACCAACGTTGCGTCGATGTAATTGCGCACGTTCTCCATCGTCTTGCCATAGATGGCGTTATTGAATAGTTTGTACAGATCCTTGTCTGCAGGCGATGTTGATTGCGCTCTGCGTTGCGTGTTCTCGGCTATGTAGGGTTCGAGCCACTTGCTCTGTCGGAACTTTAATCCTCTATGTACTTTCTTCAGCTGCAAGCCGTGACTCACGTAAAATTGGAGGAGTCGGTAGTGTAAAACGTAATTCCGCTTGTTCTCCATGCTTAGTAATAGTTTTGGCTCCGATGATCCTCCAGGTGGCTTCTCTTTGGTGGGGGCCAGGGCCAATCCGTGATGTTTCTCGTGAAGCGTTTCGGGATAATCGAGATCCACTTCCAAGAAACAGCCCCATTCGTTATTTTCGCTCCAGTTGAGAAAATCCTCTCAGGAGAGTTCCTCTTCGGTCATCCACTCGTAGTCGCTGATGGGAAGACACTGGGACATGGAATGGCCATACAAGTTGTTGACATCCCAGTAGACGATGTAGGTGTTGGGCTTTGATGCATCGTAACCAGGCGTATGAGAATTATTTGCCTGAGCATGGCGTCGGGGACATTGGACGATGCCACCGCGTATCGCACTCTCCATGAAGGCATACTGTTCTTTCTCTGCGATGAGACCCAGTTCCACGTTGGTGTATTTCATCATAGATTCCCAAGTCAATCCCGGCGTCGTGAAGAAATACGCAGCATCCAACTTGTAGATTGCGATGCATCTCTTGCGAAACGACTCGAAAATATCCATGAGAAGTGTCACGTCTAATTTGAGATAGAGATCGTGATAATCACGAAAAGTTTGGCAATTGAAGGCCGTCCACACACTACGAGCGTGCTCGTAGTCCTCTTCGGAACAGACGTCCTCCGTGAGATGGGAATAAAATGTCTCCCGGGGTGGAAGTTCCGTCTCGTCAAATTTGTCGAAATCGTTGACGTACTCGTAGGGGTAGACGCCCTTGCGACGCAACAGATTCAAATTCTCATCTCCCGAAAACATTTGCTTGGTGGCCACAAGATCTTCGTCGCCAAGTTGAGATGCAAGGGTGGCGAGGCTGGAGGACAGGAAATTGTAAGAGTCCAGGATTCTAACTTCCACACTTCCTCCTTCTTCGCGAGGGATCCACACTCTCACTGCAATATACTTCTCGCTCGTTCTAGGGATGATGCTGATTCGAGTCGTGATATTGTACAACTCCTTGACGAACAGATGCGTATCGTATTTTTCCGTGTAATTCAGAAACACGGCAACGAAATGCGACTCCTTAATTTTAAGATTGCAGGAATTACAGATGGTGCTCAGGAATAATCCATTCTGGTGGTCAGGGTGTACGACCTTGTGATTTTCGGGTGTGAAAGCCTGGTTACACTCCGCGTATCTTGTCGCCGTGTCATTTCTCCGTTGTTGTTCCGTCGTGAGAGCAGGTGGAGAAACGTAAGAGCCTTTCAGGCTGGGTGCAAGTTCTCTTGCGCAGTCCGCTATCTTCTTAACAAATTTTTTTGCCGCATCGGGTCCGCAATACAAGATGACATCATTTAATTTTTCTCCGTAGATGGAGAAACTGCAAGGCTCGTGGTGAAAAATTTGTATTGTGCTTGAGGTAGAGGGATCAGGGTTGCAAGATGTCATGGGAACTTGGAAGCTTTCAAAGTCGGCATAAAGGACGACGGGATGGTGGAGAAGAGCCTGATGTTTCTGAAATTTCATCTTGGTTCCGGGTTCCGGCATGACATCTTCGGGTTCTGCATTCACGGACCCAAAACACTTGTGCTGTTGTTTCATCTTCTTTACCACGCGAAAAATTCTCAAACACCGATCGCAAATTTCAATCCTATCGTGATTCTTGCTCATCTGTCTTCCGAGTAATCGAGAAAAATTTCGTATCAAACTGTAACGGCCATCTACAAGCAAGAGTCGAGTTACATTATTCTGGCTTCTCGCAGGTCTTAACACACGAATGTTGTCGCAATCGTCAACCCCAAACACAGAAATATCGAGATCTTCTCCTTTTTCCTGTCGATATTGTTTTATAAAATGATCTATGTTGTTCAGCTCCACAGGATAGGAAATTCCTTTCATCACATTTTTGTATTTCTTCTCGTATCGTCTGTAATTGTACAGACGTTGGGGGTTATTATTAGCTGGGTGTAATGCGGCGATGACAAACCATAAGAAACTCTTCGCATCATTACTTGCTATGTTTAACACGGCCTTTTTTTTTTTAATGTCTGGTGCAACACTTTTTGTTTTTTGAGCGCTGCGTAACGGTTTGAAAGTGCACACTCGAAGCTCTAACATGTGGCTGCAACCGCAAAGACTCCATCCACTTCCGCGACCTTCAAAGTCTTCTTGTTTTTGTGTCAGGTGCTCAAATAGCCGTGTCACTATCTCGTCAAGATCCTCGTTATTGTCATCGTGTAAGCCTTCACACCCTACGTAAAAGCTGAAAGTGCATGCCTCGGACGAGACAACTTTCTCATACAGCAGGGTCAAGACGAGATGAATTTTAATTGCGACATTAACGAGGCAATCCCGTAATTTATCAACTACCAGAGATTTCACATTGTCGAGGAAGGTGCTCGAATCACACTTTTCGTCACTTCCAGATTTATACGTCATGATGCGTGCAATTTTATTCAAAGCACCGCCTTCATGCTCATCAATGTGAGATTTCTTTGCCGGGGGGACGACATCATGTTCCGGTAGACGACATATTTTCAAATGCTTCGAGATGTTCGATTTGGAAATCAACTTCGCACAGTTCACACATGCCACTTTCCCGCAAAGACCGGAGGGGCCTGGTTGCGATTCCATTTTTTCTCTGTTATTTATATACAGATACATTTTTGAGGGGGTTGTTGTTGGTAGAGGAAAGCGCACTGAAACAGAAGGAAAAAAAATGATAAAAAAAATGCTAGACATTTTTCCTTCCACAAGTGCATATATATATACATATATATTAGACGCGAACAGTGTGTGCACTGTTGTAGGAGGTGTGTGTCAATTTTTATGACTCCTCTGAATATATGTGTGTCAGACGCAAAACAAAATAAATATATCATGAAAAAAAACACACTTGAAAAACATCTTACCTTTCAAGATAGATAGAGAGACTTCAAAAAAAAACTTGTAGCTCACTAAAACTTCCACGATGATATATATGTATACTGCCAGACAAACAATAAAGAATACTGAACTGCCACGATTGACGTTCACCTTTCAAGAGAGATAGAGAGACTTCAAAAAATAAAACTTGTAGCTCACTAAAACTTCCACGACGATATGTATGTATACTGCCAGACAAACAAATTAAAGAATACTGAACTGCCACGATTGACGTTCACTATGATAATGATGTACAAAAGAAGAAACTGGTACGTTATATAGGAACCCCCACCCCACGCAACCCCCTTTGGTGAAAACACAATGACCGCTATAGTCAATGTCCTAGCAATAAACCCCGTTGACCGATTCACTCATGCGTGTTGCCCTGGTACAAACGAACAATGCTATATACTTCCTATTTTTTTCAACAAAGACCTTTTTTTTACGCATGTCCTGGGGGACAAATAGCAATAAACCCCGTTGACAGTTCCACCCCATGCGTGTTTGTCATGGTATTCGATCATTTTTCCTCGACCTCTTCCAGATTCGCTTCGGGCGGAAGCGGATGCGAGATGAATAGGTTCGGGGAGTTGTTGCCGTTGTGGTTGCGGGGGTTGCCGAGGGTGGAGTCGTCCACTGCGGAAGCGGATGGCAATGAACACCGTTGACAGTTCCACCCCATGCGTGTTTGTCATGGTATTCGATCATTTTTCCTCGACCTCTTCCAGATTCGCTTCGGGCGGAAGCGGATGCGAGATGAATAGGTTCGGCGAGTTGTTGCCGTTGTGGTTGCGGGGGGTTGCCGAGGTGGAGTCGTCCACTGCGGAAGCGGGCATGGCTTGCTATGCGGATGAAACGATTAGTTCTTGCGCCCTCGAAAAAAACCAGTCAAGTACACACCTGCAGGAAACACAAAAAGCTTTGCGAGCGAAATTGCGAATCGTTCCAATATGCAGGCACGGAGCAGAAAAAGCAAGTGAGGTTTTTCGAAAGCCACGAACGTTCGATGTCCGCATCACCCGCACACGTCGCCTCCAAAATTACATCGTTAAACGATGAGAATTTCGGAAACGCTTGCAAGATGCTTCGCACGTTGTGCGAAAACAATTGCATCTTGGACGAAAAATTGTTTTCGGGTTCTTGCCGCGCAAGCTCCGGAATGGTTAATGTTTGGGATGATGTTTTCATCGAATCGAAAATCGATTTCAATTTTTCTGTACCACTCTCGAGCGACATTCGATATTTTCGAACGTTTTGCAGAATATTTGGATCGGTTGGAAAAAGAGTTTGGTCCGTAATGAAAATATTACATTGAGCGATAAAACACAATTTCTCTACGGGGATCGAAAGATTCATTCGACTGAGCGTCGCTATCCACGCAAACATCAAAAATTGCGTGAATGCTTTGGGGGCTTCGAATAAGATTATCAGTTTGTTTTTCATGGAATAATCTACGTAAGATTCCAGCATCGAGAACGAACAACGTTGATTGAATTTTTGGCAACATTCGCAATACAAATCTAAACTCGTGACGATTTCGCCGAAACCACGCACCTTGGAAAGGTTATAGGGGCCAGGAATCCTAAAAAAAAAACAATTGTTATTATATTGTTTGTTTGCTTGCGTCACAATACGGAAATAATGAGAGGCACGCACGCGCATATGTGTGTGTGGCAGAAATATCACATCGTTTACAAAGATCACGATATATAAACATTGACCCGGACTTAGAAAAAAATTACGATAAGGTGCATTCGTACTTCAAGGATGAGAAAGTGTTTTTTCTCGTACCGGCTTTTCTGCGCCGTGAAACATCGTCAGCGCAATAAATGAGGCGCGAAACGTGGAGAGAAAGTGAGTTTTTGAGGTTTTGGTGCGATTTTCTTAGAGGTCAAAAAATCAGGGTAGTGCTAGAATGCACATTTACTATCTACTGATCATGCAAACCAAGATGAGTTTCTTTCCTTTATGGAAAGAAATATATAATTTTGCAAGCCCGAATCAGAACACTACGGAGTTTACTGTTCAATATCATATTTACGCAGATCATAGCAACTCCGCCACGTATATTCTGTCGATCATTTCCAAAAATGTTGAAATGTTTGGCGAACGGAAATTCAGTGTCATCTAAAGTGTCATTTAGCCAGGTTTCGGTGAACACTAAGCAGTCATATTCAATTAACACACTTAAGTTAATAGCAATATAAGATAGATTGTTTTTATGCTCTGTATGTTCTGATAATAAACACAGAGAGCTGTTTCATTCTGTGTCGAAGGGCCAGGGTTCAATTGTATCTCGCCGCACATGAGCGCGAGGCTGAGCAGATGAAAGTGACGATGGGGGACTGTTTGCTTACCATGTGGTTGTTTTCTTAGGGTCGGTGGCCACGCCATGGTTGCATATTGTCGAGGAACAATGCTAGCTGGAGGAAATATATATCCCCTATCTCCCAGATTTAATCCATCAGATCGAGCTTCAAAACTCAAAACTGACCCACTAGAACACAGTTCTCCACATATACGGCGTTCATGCACGCAAATATATATAAAAAGAACAGTAGAACAATAACACCTTTCCCGCCATCTTGTCTGACAGAAGAAAGATGAAATATTCAGAACATTATCAAATTTAATTTGTTGAATTACGCACAAAAATAAAAAAGGATGATAAATGTAGCATATTAAACTTATGTATCACAAGAAGAGAAATATTTAATAAGCAACACCAAATTTCTTTGGAATTTTATAATAAACAAGAAGAAAACAAAGAGGAAACTTGATCATATTATGTATAAGGGTTATAGATTCGAAAGGAAAGTAGGGTATAATATACGTATTTCCTATTTGTACAGACTTATTCTCAGTTGTATCATATTATAACAATTTTTTGTGCATTTTATGGCGTTCGACGAAGTTTCAGTACAATTTTCACCGCAACCCGGTTTTTTCCACATCAAAAATTGCAGGTATGCTACGATCTTACGTTATAAAACTTAACCTATTTACCTTTTTACGACCTCTTACGTCGTAAGGCTAAATTAACCTACAGGGGTTGTTTATTATTATTTTTTCTGGATATCTAATTTTTATCTTACGACCTTTTACGATCTTACGTGATATATTTTAACCTATTCACTATTTTTACGTCCTTTCACGAGGATATATATATGTATATATATATATATATATATATATATATATATATATATATATATATATATATATGTATATATATATATACACACACACACACATACATACATACATACATACATATACATATACATACATATATATATATATATACATATCCTTTATATTTACAATCCTTTACGGACATATCCAACCGTCATGAGAATTGGCTGACCTATACGTATGAATGTCTTTTGTAATTCACAAAAACAGATTTTGACCAAGTACAACCGTCTTCAAGATACGTTCACTTCCGGACGCCATTTTGAATTTCTTTCAGCCAGTGAGGACAATGGTCATCGAGACGATCCTAAGGCAAAACCCCCATGTTCATACAATCATCCTCTCGAAAGTTACTAAAGATCGAATAAAAAAATCGGCAATTTGCCCACCCCTTGACGACAGGACCACTGGTCATCAATAAACAGGGGTTACAACGGGGGGATTTTTCGAGTTATTTTCGGCTATCTCTAACAGTTTTCGAGATACCTTCTGAATTTCCGAAACGTTTTCGGAATGGTTACGGAATTTTGATAGGCAACGACAGAGCAAAATTCGGATGTTGAAATTTTGATTGGCGAAGACAGAGCAAAAACTTTGATTTTGTAATATTCTGAAAACTTTTTTTCAGTACGTCAACATTTTTTTCTTAAATATTTTAGTATTTTGAATTTTTGACAATTTTTGCACAATTTTTCATAATTTCCATGTTGAAGATATTTGTTCTTAATTTTTAAACTTCTTAGAGCTACTCCGTGACCCTCTCATTTTTGACATCTTTATAGCAAACGGGTATGAATTAGTGTACAAAAGATTTTTAAGTCTAAGTCTGTTATTAGTGAAGGTGGTGGCTGTCGACTTGTTAACCACTTGTCTATATACTTAAAAATACCATTAATATAATTGTAATAGTCCAGTGACAAAGTTGAAAGCAAGAGTAGGATGCAGAGAGTTTCGAGCATGGATGTTATATATACCTTCCAATCCTCATTTTCACGTTCAGCCAATGAAAGAAAGTTAATTTAAAAAAAGAAAAACACTTTACACTACATAAGGGCGTGACTTTTTTCAAAAGTCGCATTACAGAACTGTCCATAGATGTTAAAATATTCACGAATTAAGTCATGATAATGGTATAAGATTAGTTACTTTTGCAACTTCAAAAATGTAATTGTGGAAAGTACCATTCTCTTCTGGTCAACTCCAGATAATCAGATATATCATATTATCATTGATAAGAGAAGGCATACTAGCATAATTGACGTTCGTTTACATAGAGGTGCTGACTATGCAAGTGATCATTATTTGGTAATTGCTAAATTAAAAGATAGACTCATAAGCAACAAAATCTAAACGTTCAAAAATATAATATAGGAAAACTTGTTAATGGAAGAATTAAGAAAGATTACCAAATTAAACTGTCAAATAGATTTGATGTTTTGCAGGATTTAAATGATGATGAAAATATAAATGAAACAGGCGGAAATATGAATTGGGAGCACACACATATTGCAATAGAATAAGCAGCTACAGAAAGTAGAGGATTCTATTAAACAAGAGAAAGTAAGTCATGGTTTTTTAACGAATGTCATAATCTATTAGAAATAGGAAGTCGGGCTAGACTTAGGTGGTTAAATAACTCTGATGATACAGATCTAAGCAGTTATAATAGAATAAAACGAGAAGTTAACCTCACATTTGGAAGTAAAAATGAGCAAGATTAACGAAATTGAAAGAATCAGCAAAAAACAAAAATTTCAGAGAATTTTACAAAGATGTAAATGAATTTAGAAGGGGGTAGCAAACTAAAGTAAATTGATAAAATGTAATAACGGTGATTTGTTGACTGATCCAAGCGATATTTTAAATAGATGGAAGAACTACTTTAATGACCACATAAATGTTCATATAGGAGATAAATCAGAAGTAAATGAAGTAACCACAGCAGAACATAAGTTGACTGAAGTTAAATATGCTACTAAAAGGCTAAAGAATAACAAAGCACCTGGCATTTATTTAATACCAGCTGAGTTAAAGAAAATGGTGGGAATTCGTTAATATGTTGAATTCGTAATTTAATTTGGTTAACATGGAATAAAGAAGAAATCTCTCAACAGTGGAAAGAATCCATAATTGTTCCTGTGTTTAAGAAACGTAATAATATAATTACCGTGTAATTCCTCTACTCTCAGCAACATATAAAATATTATCTAACATTCTTTTAACAAGACTAACTCCATATGCTAATGAAATTGTAGGTGATTATCAATGTGGATTTAAACGTAATAGATCAACTGCAGATCATTTTTTTCTCATCAGACAGACACTTGAGAAGTAGTGATAATATAATCAGAGTGTCCATCAGCTATTCATTGATTTCAAAAACCATATGAGTCGGTTAAAATAGATAAATTATGTAATATATTAGTAAAGTTTGGAATACCTAAAAATATTGTTAATATGATAAAAGTATGCACCAGTGAAACAGAAGTAAAATTCGTGTGGGTGTTAATATACCTGACAAAATATACAATTCATGATGGTTTAAAAGAAGGATAAAAAGATGCATTATCTCCATTGCTCTTTAATTTTGCCTTAGAATATGCTGTTAGGAAGGTAAAAGAAACTAATGAAGTACTAAAATTTAAAGATGTTACTCAGATGTTAGCATATGCAGATGATGTACGTAGACTTACTAGGGAAGCTAAAGAGATAGGTTTGGAAGTTATCAAAGAGTAAACTAAAAATAAATGCCTACAGGTCGAGACCAAGTGATAACAACTCGTTTGAACCAGTTTCCAAATTGAAATACATAAGGGTAATAATAACAAATGAAAATGTTATTTAAAGATATATCGTTTAGCGGAACTTTGAAACGTTCATTTTGGAACGATGGAACGTACTGTAATCCTCACCTGCACGATTAGTCAAACTTGACACGTAAATCGGTTAAATAAGTGAGAACGAAAAAAATAGAATCTTCCGCAACGTGTTATTTAACCGACCTGTCCCCGGTACGCTACATAAAATTTTCAAAAATTTTATCGGACAAAGATGACAACATCCATTGAATGATCGACATTGCTGAAATTTCTCCGGCGTTCTGTAGATAATCACGAAAAATTTCATTTATAAAATTGTAAGGAGAATAATTGATAATCCAGAAATCCCGATTGTGTTAACGGGAAAGATGATCCCTATTCTGGACGAATATGATACGACTAAGAAAAATATTAGGAGTTTAATTAATGAAGGTATCATGCGAACAAGATAAAAGATGATCTGATTTAATAATATTAAAGCACTGAGTGCCATGTATTCTTTTTTCGTTCGTAACAAAGTTAACAAGTTATATAGAGTATAGCAATCCAATTATGGATTTTGTCATTTGACATCCTTACCGTAGCATGTTCTGAAAAAAAAAATTATTGGAAATTTCCAGTGCAATATGCAATATGTTCGTCACATTTCGTAATTCATTTTCATAGCTACGATTAACTTAGGTTGCAGATAGTGAATATTGGTTGTTTCCAGCACATCTTGTTGGTCTTTTTCTATTTTCTCGGTCGAAATGCATCGCTACTTTTGCTTTTACGAACTTTTACGGGTTAAGTTAACCTACAAGGGTTGTTTTTGGATACGTTTTCTTTCCTATGACTTTTTACGATCTTGTGTGATATAATTTAACCTATTCGCTTTTTTTTACGATTCTTCACAAGTTAGAAAACATACACATCTTTTGACCTACTTTTGAAGTAGGTGAAACGGTAGGATCTGGCAACATACATTGACCTACTTTTGATCTTACGACCTTTTTCGGGCTAAGCTCAGCTAAAACGAGAAAAAAAAGGGCACGGTAGACGCTCCGGCAACAAGTAGTGTAGTAGTTTACATCATTATCTTTAACACCATCATAAGTAAGAATCTAATCATAAGTAAGAAGTATCCTCAGAGTAATCTTCTAAGATGTATTTCTTTTTATTTTTCATGTTATGTTTAAACCTATAAATAATCATACATTTGATGGAACAAACCACCCTCCCCCTGAACTTAGGATCCCAAAATTTCGTACAAGTACGCTACATCGTCGAAATATCGCCGTTTTCGCAATTTTGTTTGTTTTTTAACGCGGGACTTGCAAAAGTTTCAGAGGTTTCCAAGATACGGTCGCTTTTTTTTTAATTTCGCCAAATTTTTGATAGGCGACGACAAAGCCATCTATGAGGAACACTTGAATGTTGGAATTTTCTGTCAACTTTCTCTCTACGTCGAAAGTTTTTTCCTTTACTTAGTAAACGGGTTAGGTGAATTCCAACGACAGCAACACGAACTTAGCGTATTTCACTAAAACATGTCTTTAACTATTGTCATTTAGGAACCGCCATCTGCTTGTGCTAAATTTGGTAATAGCCAATTTGAAAATTGAGTCAAATATAACAATGGATGTGGCGATTGAAAGTTCGGAAAAAATGACAATAGGTACAGGTTTCACCTTTATGGTTCGAATTGGTTGGTTGAAATTTCCAAGGCGTATTTTGCATTTTTAAAAAAATATATAAACACGTTGAATTAATTTGCATGGTCGGATTTTACTGGATGCTCCCGAGAAATTCTATCGTATTTGCGACCATTTTCCTTTAACTTGTTTTCAAGAAATTATTTAAAGCTTGAAGGTGTTTCCTAATGATTTCGACCAGATTGAATTTTGACTTGATCTAGCGTTTCGTGTTGTCCCCAAGAAAATCTATATAAATAACATACCTACAAATTTCACCGTTGTTTACTTGACTTTTATTCTTGTTGATTTTCTGCGAAATATCATGCCAGCACGAAAAAATTGTGACAAGTGTCAAGCTAGTATCGATAATTCTCGTTGGGCCCGACATCAACATAAATGCGCACCGGAAAAAAAATGTTACCTTCTAAGACCTGTCTTCAATGCGGAAAGAAAATTGCCATTAACAACCTAAACAGGTACCTTTAGATTTGCAAAGCGTCAATTCCCGAAGCAGCAACGACTAGTCAAATAATTCTGAGAAGAAAAAGTGACAATCCTTTAACTGAGTCACCCAAAGCAACACAGAGTAAGAAGTTGCCGTTTGAATTCAAACTACGTCGATCTGCTTTAGGTGCACAGCTCAAAGACTTCAATTTCAGATCAGAAGCATGGTCTGACATCAGTGGCGCCTTGGGTGAAATTAAATCTTCTGTAGTGGACTTCATGAAAAACGAACTCGGAAATTGTCCGATTAGATTTTATCTCATTCTATCTTCTGCGTATCGGAATTCCGATGATGAGAGAGACACATTCCATCATTGCTCGAAAACCCAAAGTCTGTATTTGTCCGATATTATTAATTTCAGCGTCATTTACAATCATCTAATGGACGAAATTGTTACAAAGCACGAAGAGTTCGGAGGCTAATGGTTCAGGTTGGACGTTGTGCGGAGTTCATCATGATTTAGAGTTGAAAGTGAGTTATTTCACGCCTCTTTCGAGAACGTCTCACGAATTACAGACGAAACTCAATTAATTGGTTCACAAGTCAGCATCTAGTTACATTCTCGTTCCACCGGACATACAAAATAGAAACGCCGTGTTGAATATTCAAAACAATGACGATAAATGCTTTCTCTGGTGCGTCTTGGCGGCTCTGCATTCGATTCATTGGACATTACAAGCAATATGCAGATGTGCTTCAATATACTATGGAGGGCATCGAGTATTCAGTTGCTCTTAAAGATATGTCAAGATTCGAAACTCGTGCACGAGATGCAGAAGGCAATCGGTTAGCTATCAATGTGTATTCATTTACATCACTTACGCATGTCGTACATACCGTCAGGATAAGCAATGTTCGTAATAAAGCTCTCGTCAAAAATCTCCTTCTCGTTTTCAACGAAAATGTCCATCACTACTGCCTTATTCGTTCACTTTCCCGATTGGTCAAAAATCAAACAACCAAGCATGCATACAACATCGAAGTTTGTCCAAGATGCTTAACCACGTTCGACGATCGTGTTCAACTTAACCACTGAAAATACGCCTGACGTCAAATTGCTGCTCATAAACTTGGCGAACACAAAATCTAATGTGGTAAGAATAAACCTGTGCGAATGTTGATGCCAAAAGCAAAAGTGGTCGAAGATTTAAGGATGCACATGGCCTTGCTTGAACATCTGGCTATTATCATCGCAGATTTCGAATCTTTCCTCAAACCAATCTCCATTTGCTAACCGGATTACGACATTTCCTCAACCACACCTAACCAATTACGTGAAGAAAATAGTTTCGGTTACGTTGTCGTACGGCAGGATAGAATAGATGAGCCTTACGAATAACGCAGACCAGACGCAATCGAATATTTCTTGCAAAAGATGATCGAAGAGGTTAAAAAAAATTGGCAACATCTTGCAAATATCGAAATCGATGCTTCCATTATCTACTAATGAACTTAAAAATTACAATAACACTGATGTATGTCCAGTGTGTGATCAACACTTCACAGATGAGAACCGGAAAGTATTTCACCATTCGCATACAGACGGTCGTTTCATCAGTGGAATCTGTAACACATACAACCTTAAAAACAAAAGACCGATGTTTCTCCCAATATTGTTTAATAATGGATCCAATTACGACTACCAATGTTTAATTAGGAATATTGGATATGATACACAAAAAATCAATATTCTTTCTCAAAATGAAGAACGTTACATCTCTCTAAGTAAGAAAGTTGATATTCCAGGAACAAAACAAACCATACAAATGAGGTTTCTAAATTCGTACAGATTTCTCTCTGTAACTTTCAGACGAATAATTCAAAATATTTAGAGCTAGTTTTCTCAACGTATATATAGAACTTATTAGACGTAAAGGCATTTACCCATACGAATATGTAATCGATAAATCTAAATTTAATGACAACACTCTCCCGTCTCAAAGAAAATTTTACAGTCGACTCAAAGGTTCAGATATTACTGATGAAGAATACGAGCACGCAAAATTAATGCGGAATGAATTGAAATGCAATACTCTCGGGGATTATCACGATGCATATTAGAAATTAGACGGAACTCTACTCCCAGATGTTTTTCAACTATTCAGGAAAACGTCAACGAATTTTTATCAATTAGATCCTGCACATTTTTACACCGTTCCTTTTCTGGTGTGGTCGGCCATGTTACTCCAGACCAAGATGAAGCTGGAACTTATTTCCGACGTGGACATGTTAATCTTCATAGACAGGGTGATACTGGGTGGAATGGGGCAATGTTAGACATTCCAAACCAAATAACATTCCTTTGGCTGAGGTTCAAGACGATCCAATCCGATCCTCCTGTTACATAATTTACGTTGATGTAAACAATCTCTATGGGCATTCCATGATGGAGAAACTACCCTATGATAGTTTCCAGTGGGCTGATCCTGCTTCGGTAGATGCTGTCGATATCAACGATAGGGAATATGGTTTGTTCGCAGAGGTGGATCTCGAATTACCCGACCACCTGCACGAAATGTTTTCTAATTTACCTCTGATACCCGAAACCAAATGTCCACCCGAATCAAAAGAAACGAATCTTCTGATGATTCTTGAATCTTAAAAAAGATACGTCGTCCATTACAAGAATTTGAGATTTTAAATTGGAAAGGGGGTTCGTATAGTGCAAATTAGAAGATTTCTCAAGGTTAAACATTCTCCGTGGTTGCGTCCGTATATCGACGTTAACACCAAACATTGCTCGGCCGCCACTTCAGATTTACACAAAGATTTCTTCGAGCTGCAGAATAACGAGGTGTATGGAAAAACAATGGAGAATGTTAGAAAGCATATAGACATAACATTTATTTAAGATATAAATTAATGTAGAAAGTTTGTGGCCAATCCTATATTCAAATCACCAAAAATTTACAACGAGAATCTAGCACTTTGTAATCTCTAAATAAAATTAATGAAATTTAGAAAACCGATTTATTTTGGAGCTACGGTTTTAGATTTGTCGAAACTTCACATGTTCGAATTTTATTATGAAGTTCTCACAACCAACAAGGTGAGAAAAGTTTCATTGGATCCTCACGACGACAAGAGATGCATCCTCGAGTGTGGGATTCATACATTGCCTTAGGGTTACTAACGCTTGAAAGATGACAAGAAATGTATCGAATGTCCGTAATCAAACATGGATAAAAATGCTTACAAAAATAAATAAAAAAAAACATGACCTTGAACTTATTCCGTTTCAGAAAGCAAATCATCATGGAAACTGCATCACTTAGCATCAATAATATCTTACCTTTAATGTTATCTAAAGTCGTATCCGATAATAAATACAACCTCGAATACACCGGTTTCATCCTTTCCCAACATCCGCCAAGTTTGCTGTCACTCTCTAACGTCTCTCTCCAAGTCTCCAGAAGAAGTATAATACATCCTACCTTCAATGCCTCAAAATCGCGCCAATGGTCCTAATAAAATCCTTTCTATTTTCCTAAAAAAAGCGCTGCTTCTTCTCTCGCTATTCCCTTCTCTATTTTATTAAAGAGATGCTTCAATGAGGGTACATTTCCAGATTCATGGAAGAATGCTAACGTGGTACCATTATATAAATCTAGGCAAGTGTGCTATTTCTTCTTTAAGGCCTATTTACCTTCTTTCATCACTTTTTATCGCCTGTGAAAAGATAATTATAAAGGACCGAATCTATATATTTACCTCTCCATACATAACTACAGCACAGCACGGCTTCTTGCCAGGCAGCTACTGCTTAACCAACTTAAGCATTTTATTATCTGGTGCTATCAACTCTATATTTGAAAACTATCAACTGCATGTAATATATCTGGATTTTTCGAAAGTTTTTGACTCTACAAACCACAATTTTCTGCTTCATAAATTATCCCACCGTTTTAGTATTCATGGAAACTTTCTCTCTCTGCTCAAGCACTACCTCCAAAACAGACAACAAAGAGTTATTCTTTGAGGAATGTCTTCTTATCAAGATGTATCTTCTGGTGTACCTCAAGGCAGTGTTCTTGGACCTCTTTTCATCCTGTACCTTCATGATCTTATAGTATATCTTTTCGATTCATGCAAAAAACCTTCTCTTGTTAGCTGACGATTGCAAAATATATAGTAAAATCTCAAATATCAGTGACACGACACTTCTGTAAAAGAATTGAGATTCTCTAATAAAGTGGTGTGAATTATGGAACTTAAAACTCAACCCTCATGGTACATTCTACAATCCCAATCTTCAAGAAATTTGTGAAGGATCAAAACATTCATCATTATTCGACCTTCAGTCACATAAAAGCCAGAATACTTGAAAGTTCCAACCGAGCCTTGAATACGCGCTAGTGGTAACGGTTCACGCTTCAGGGAAATTTCAAAAGGATTGATATGCTGCAGGAACTCGTAAATGATTAAAATCACACAGTTCAAAGCACGATACGCATGAAACCCTTCGGCGTTATTAAATCTGACGACCGACGTATAATTTCTACGGTTTATTGTCGAAAGTACCGTCCCACGACCAAAATAGCCTAATACGAAGTAGGAGATCAGCAAATTCAAATGTCCGTTCGAGAAGTGATTCCCAAAAAATTGAAGCACAGAACTTTTTTTACTGTATTTCCAGTGCTACCCGGAAACCGTAACACGTATATAATAAAGGATAGTCTCGATGACATTGTGAAAGGAAGGTTTTACGAAGAGGAACTTTGTAAAACAAAATACTCCGGCACGTATCTCATAGAGAAAGTATTGCGCAGAAAAATAACAAACTGTTGGTAAAATGGCTGGGACTTTCGGAAAAGAGTTGGATCAATGCAAACGAAATGATCTTGTGACGACGTGGAACGTGGTGATGCGTTAATCACATATTAAATTTCAAAAAGGAAAGAACGGTGAGTTGATACCCGATACCATTCGTTGTCCAATCGTAGGTCCTTCTGATTGTGGAAAAACCACGTTACTGGTGGACAATTTTCTTCTCGCACCGAATTGGTTAGATTGGAAGAACACACACCTGTTCGTCTTCTCCAAAAGTTTGGAAAAACCGAAATATCAGCAACTCATTAATTTGTACGAGAGACTAGACATACCTATCTTCGAATCGGTAATAAAACTACTCGACAGCTGTCACAAAAATTCTGTCGTGGTCTTCGACGATGTAATTTTAGAAAATCAGAATTAAATTCGCAACATTTTCACTCAAGGTCGTCACAGGAGAATGGATTGATTTTACGTAGCTCAAACGTTTTTCAAAATTCCAAAGCAGTTACTACGCGACAACGCTGATCTTATTTGTTTGTTTCGCTAAGATCACACTAATCTCAAGCATGTCTACGATGACTACGTGAGAGGAGATTTAAACTGCAACGAAGTTTCGAAATTCTGTCCTTCTTGTTGGAACAGTGACGATTTCGGATTCGCTACGATCGACATGACTCGAAATCCCAGCGACGGGAAGTAAAGAAACAAAATCAACGACATTGCGAATGTTGCAAAGCCACACGACGTTTAAAATAACCCCATATCAAAAGAAAACGAACACAACCTGAAATTTCGCAATTACCTTTCGAAACGTTCCAATGGTTGAAAATCCGAGAATCGTGGATTCTACGAAGAGAAAAAGCGCAATGGCCAACCTATCATCGACGCCATAAGCGGTCTCGGTAAGGAGATTAAAAATGTCACGGAACAGAAGAGGGATCTCATCACGGAACTCGTACATCTTGCCGCTCGAAATTATGAAGATTTTCCTCCAACGTCTTTCTCTAGCATTCACAATCCCCTCGAACTCAGGAACGGCCGAAACGTCAAGCCATAGGTAGCACTTCATTATCTTCGGATAAGATGGAGTTGGGTCGTTGGCTAGAGATTACCTGAGGACCGCGAAATTGAACAAGGACGGGGTGTTCGGATTGTACCGGTGCATGTAAACTAACGAAGGAGTCATTTAGAAAAATGGAAAATCGAAAGTCTCATTCGAAGGAGACTCCTTATAAATTAATTTAGGTGAAAAATATAGTTGGTCCAGGTACCCAGATACGGTTGGACTTGGGAACTCATCACAAAAAATTATCCAAAAGATTACACGGACGAAGATTATCCATGTTACATGGACACACGGACATTTTAATATTGTCGGATGTTATGTATCAAAACAACGACGCCTCTTAGAAACCTGGTAAATCCAGCAGCGCAGAAAAATACAGGAATCTCAACAAATCTATTAGGAACGCTATAAAAAGTAAAGCGGCGTCAAACGTTACAACACGCTACCGACGGAAATGATGTGGATTGACGACGTTAGGAAACTCGTGGATCGTTTACTTCCCATAGGAGGTGATAAAATGCAGGTAATCGTAACTACTACAACGAGTGAATCCGGGAGTAAATCCGTTGGACGCCACATCGCTTAAAAGTAAAGCACGAATTTCGTCAACAGTACAAAATGGTTCTCATGGACCACCTTCGGAAAATACGCGGTACAAAAAATTTGACGCATTATTTTCGGGCTGCAGGAATAAGACGATACACTCACGATTTTAATAAGTTCAACATGGAAACAGGTAGCATTTTCGCACACCTCATCGCGTTGTCACAAGCACGAACTTTCTTCTTCGTCTCCCACGATATAAACAGCTCGTCATTAAAAATGCAACACCCAGAAGTAGTAATCGGAATCGGACGAAATGTGCACAGTATATAGAGGAGAGGTGCAGAAGGAAATGATTAGGTGTTCAAGGCCGTCATGCGTCTTGTGCGCCTGCCACGCCATCTGGTAAGTGGTACCTGTAGCAAGTCAGATAGGTGCAGAAGAACAGTGAAAGTGCATGGTCGTGAGTGTAGTGTGTTAAAATCGGTCAGCAATGCCACGTCGTAGAATATGGCAGCGATTCCAGCAGGTTTCCCAGTTTGATCGCGGCCGAATTGTTGCATACCGTGAATGCGGATTATCCTACCGTGAGATCGGTGCCCGTGTAGGACGGAATGCATCCACAGTGATCCGTGTATGGAACCAGTGTGTCCAGGAAGGCACTGTAGAGCGACGTAGAGGTTCACAACGTCCGCGTCGGACGACGGAACGAGAGGACAGACGTCTGATACGCACGGCCCTTACAGACAGAACGGACACGTCAACGAGGATTGAGCATGAAGTACGGGATGTTTTACAACGTCCAGTGTACCCTCGAACCGTGCTTCGTCGTTTGACGAACCGGTGAATTTTTTCCCGGCGCCCACTGTTGCGGATTCCTCTGACGCTAGAGCATAGGCTTTTGCGTGTGAGATGGTGCCAAGACCGTCGTGCATGGATGGCGGAGTGGAATGCTGTAGTGTTCTCTGATGAATCCCGCTTCTGTATACAACATCATGATGGACGTACACGCGTGTGGCGGCACCGTGGCACTAGGCTTCATGACGCCTGCATCATGAATCAACACACAGGGCCTTCATTGGGTATCATGGTATGGGGTGCCATCGCCATAGGTGTTCGTTCGCGTCTCGTACGCTTTCAAGGGACATTGAACAGCCAACGGTACATCACACAGGTTCTCACCCTTGTTGCTGTCCCATTAATCCATGCACTGCATAATGCCACTTTTCAACAGGATAACGCGTGCCCCCATGTTGCAAGGAATGTCCTTGCATTTATGGAAGCTAACCACGTGCCTCTACTTACTTGACCAGCACGTTCGCGGATATGTCTCCAATTGAACATGTCTGGTCCATGGTGGGTCGCTGGCTAGCCCAACTCAGGTTTCAGGCACTTAATGTCCACTATTTTGGACAATTACTTGATTTAGGAATATTTGAAAAATACGGGCCAACGACGAAGCTGCTATGCCTGCAGTCGTTTGTAGAAACCACAGAATATCTCAGTCCGGATACGAGTGCATCAGCTTAATCTATGGCGTAAACTTTATCTGATATTTTGTAATTGTTATTCGGCCCAGATTTGAAAGCACCACTGATGAGTGGGCGTGTCATCCGTTTCTGTTCCTCAAATCCTAACTTATGTTGACGGGATCTCTCACCTCACGTAAGTATAATTTTAAAGAGTGGGAAGTTGCATGAACGTTTACTATACCGTAGCTAAAAATTGCTGATTACAATGACAGAAATATATTAATGTTGTAACAAAGTTATCGTTGAGAAATCAGATCTTGTAACTTGGATATCTAGAAAAGTACTACAAGAATGTTTGAACATTGTAATTTTTGACTTCATTGAAACGTGATGAAAAATGTGGGAAGATTTTTATTAGATTCTTGTGTTTACAGTTAAAAATACAATTAACACCTGTTATTGTAAAATATTCTGGCTGCGAATATGAGAGTTGTTGAAAGGTTCCCAATATAGCTATTTCGTTCTTTGATTTATTGGGCTGCTTTAAATAGAATTCGTGAAGGCAACGAGAGCAAGTGAAATATTCATTCGAGAAATAGACTGCAACAAGCACTAGCAGAGTTGTCTGTTTCCATTCGAATCGTGCCCGCGACAAAAGCAAGTTCCGAGCAACCCAACTGACCGCTGGCGCCAAAGTGTCGGGAATCATCTCAAGCAGACCTTCAGTGAGCACCAGGCAATGAATTCGGTTTCTAACTGAAACGTATACATACAAGACCAGGGACGTGACCGGGGTTGGAGGATTGGGACAAAATATACTTTGTTCAATTTGGACCAAATTGTCTGTTTTTACCATGTATTTAGTAACAATTGATTTGCTCGCACACACTCTAAACATTTGTTTTTATGACCCGAAACTCAAGATTAAGCTTATTACTTCAAAATTGCTATTACAAAATTGTCAATTTGACTTGACGTAATGGAAGTTTTCAGTTTTCAATATAACGCAGGTGCTATGCATAGCCAAGGAGTCCAACAGCCTTATGAAGACCAAAGCCTATCAATGGGTTCTTCGTTGAGAGCATTGAATCCCATCGCCTCTGTTATCAGACTTTCTCAATAGGAGCCAGATCGTAGTAATTAAGTTTTCCGAAATATATTCATTCTTTTGAGTCATCACCCAAATTTTGTAGCTCTCATCAGAGTTCGAACCCGGGACCGCGGATAATAAGTGGGAGACATTTCATGGTAAGAGTATGATAATTACAATGGAATGAGAGCCCCGAAGCTAGATATTTTGGCGCCCTAGTAGTAGGGTGACCATAATATTTTGGCCCAAAAACGGGACATCCCAAGATCAGTTTACCTCCTCCCCTCCTGAAAAATCTGTTAGGCCTAATTATAAAATTATTGTTATAATTATACTATCGTTATTATTATTTGAAATATGAACTGTCGTTTTTATAATCTCGGTGTGACTTACACGGTATTTCTGGTTCATAAACCGTTTATAAATCTCCTTGAAAACCTTACCCCACACATCTGAAGCGAGATTTGCCATTTGAGTTTCTGGTTTGTGTCTTGTACCAAGTCCCTATTGAAACTGCATGTACGCTTCTTGGGCATGCTGATGCACTGCTCACAAATAACGGAACACACGCAAAACAATACAACTTTTTTTAGCATTAAATGTCTCAACTTTACACTTGGTTTTCAAGCTAATACCTAGACTTTTATAAACGGGACAATAAGTGTTTTTAAATAATATCGAAGGGACGACAGGGACACGCCTCTCAAACGGGACTGTCCCGGTCAAAACGGGATGTACGGTCACCCTATATAAATGACAACATCAATAAGGACCTAATGAGTGAACTGTTGAAAAGAAGAGCGTGTCAAACAGCACGGTGTATTGAAATCGAGAGGTTGGGTTACGATGAAATGTTGCACGCATAATGAAGCAACAACTGTCTACAATTTATCACCACCGAAAATTAAGTCTTGATGGTTATTTATATCTCGAGGGTAGCAGCTATGATGACGTCAGTGTTCATTTAATGACGAGTATATAAATGGTTACTACAAAGTCAACGGTTGTGAACTCGATTTACTTGTCGCCCGCCATCCAATGTTCCGAATTCTGGACTGGGCATGGATGCGAGTGTCACTTCATCAACTTCATCCTCATCGTCGCGATTAGTCAAAAGTGTCTGAAAAGTGAAGTAAAATAATAAAAATGAATAAAAGTTGAGTCAGGTCTAACGACCTGAGCGTTTCTGTGTGTGTTGAATCCATGTATCATTGAACTCCTCCTTTAAGAGGCAGATCTTAAAAGTAACCAACTAGGATCTTTCAAAAGTTCAATACCTGTTCAGGATAAGAAGACCGTTCTAAATCATACTTTGGATGGAATGTCAAAGCAATAACAATCCTTCTCATAGGCGTGATCACGGAGGGCAAGGGAGACATTACAATATGTGTGTATTGTACATCATGAGAAAAAATCACATGAGCACAAGAAGACCAATACAATTCACTAAAAAAAAAAAAAATCGTGGTTGGTCGACACGTGAGCGTCAAGTTAACATAGACAATGTGTTTACAGGATAACGGCACAGCTCCGAATGACGAAAGGAAATGCTCCACCCCAGTGGCGGCGATGCGAAACCAAAACCGCGGGGGCAAATACAATATTTCCCTTTGAAGATAAGGTTTAGCACAGTGCAAGGACAAAAGTGACGAAGAACAGGAGGCAAGTGCCCCCCTCGCCCCCCTAATCGCCACCACTGCTCCACCATTTTATAAGCCCCCTCCGGCCCGTGACCAAACAAAAGACCTTCGAATTTTACAACAGATATAAGCACATATATTTCAAGGTTAGAGCAACGCTAACAAGTAGGCCAACGCCGGGTTAACAAACATGAAGCAATTTTTAATGTTTTGGTGGCTCCGTCACTCGGCCCTTGCATACGCGGACTATGCATTCGGTGATTTATTTACATACGAAATTTAATATTTTAAAACTTGTTTCGTTCTTGTTAAGTCGGCCCCCGTGGTGGAGTGGTTAGCACATAGCGCTACGACACCAGGGGCCCCGGGTTCAATGTTTGTGAGTGTCCATTCATCAATTTCATCATATCATCACTCATCCCCATCTTCGCAAATTAGCAAAAAGTGGCACAAGAAGCGGATTAAAATAAAGCAAATAAATCAATCAATCGTTACTTATAATTCGACATTGATTTCAGCAATATCAATTTCCAACGATGTGGTTTGTCCTGCAATTATCAGGCAAGTTATATTCACGAAATCTATTGTTTCACCTAATACTTCCAAATTAGTTTGTGTGAGATAATTTCTTCCCCAATTTCTGTTATTAAAGCTTTTACGTTCCTGTGATTTGGCATAAGCAAGTGGACAAACTTAAAAAAGAAAACTACGACAATAAGTCACATTTTAAAATTAATATACGATAGGTAAAATGGCTTTTTCTAGCCTCGTTACAACAGTGTATGGTATAACCCAATAATTTTGATTGTGAACTATAATAATGTCTTCAGCAATGTATGAACATTGTTCGGCAACACATAACGAAGTGTTTTTCGCAAGGTTTTTTAGTAAGGCCGTATAAACAGCATTTGGATAAATTTTCAGAAGAATGATAAAAGGCATCTGTCTGTACTATATGTCATTTGGTTTTCTCTATATTTGCTCTGAAAGACCTCCAGGGACTGCACCTTCACCCTGGTGCTGACTCTAACTGACAGTCATCTTGAAACGAGCAAAGGGGCAAATGTTTTCAAGCCGTTTATATTGATGGTGCACTGGTAATGCTGTCAACTTTTTATCAAGGGTCCCGAATTCATGTCGGGTGGAGGCTCATATTTGCTTGGATTCCGTCCAAACCCGATCAGGTTTGAACTAATTATCTTCATTCTCGGGACTTAAATCGACTCTTTAATTATTTCCATCAGTATTCAGAAAACGTCACCCACCATTCACTTACTCTGTACGCATTTCTGTGCGGAATTTACTTCCAATTCCAAGTTTTCCTTTAGTGCACCGCACTGCGTAACGAAGTGGGTAGCACGCCAAGAGTTCTTAGTTTGATTTCCGACCTGGAAATTGGGGTTCTTTGAGAGAGTCTCTTCTTCAATTTCATCACTCATTCTTTTCTTCGCGATTAGCCAGAAGTAGCAGAAAAGCGAAGTAAAATAAACTCAATCAATCAGTGAATCAAACTTTTCAAGGGCCTCTAATCAGGCAGTTCTCAACCTTTTTCAGTTCGGGACCCACCCTGAAGAATATGACACTTCACGGGACCCACAAGTATGGGTGCCGGCAGAATTACTTGAAGGGGTGTGCACCCAGTTTATAATAGTACGCGTTTTTGCTAACATCTAGTAATTTACGAAGCCCTCTTTTTCGCTTGCTTAAACAAATTTCACATACATCATTCTAGAAAAGTGCCATACATATATAATTTTAAAAGCTGAAATTGAGAGATGCCGGCGAAAAGCAATGGTAGGGTGCGCATAAGAGAAATGTAAAGCTTAGACTACGGACAACACGGGTTGAATTTAAAATATTGAAACAATATATACTAGTATTTTAAATGTAATAGTTTTGTAAGACAGCCAGTAAATTCTCAAGCCCGACTTCGCGACCCACCAAACACCCTCTCGAGACCCAGCTGTGGGTCGCGCCCCATAGGTTGAGAAACGATACGATCCAATGCTTTATTCCCCCTATTATAGCACTTGAGTCGGACAGAAACAAGTTTGGGAAGAATGCTTCTGCAAGCTGTGTCAGTGCATGGCGCTTCGAAGTCTGTAGAAGGGTCGGCGAAAGGTAGGAATGAAGGAAGGAAAAAGATAACGTTTGCTTCCACAAATTAAACTTGCAATAGCATAATTTTACTTGCATTCTCTTATTTTAAGCAGCAGCTGAAGCAGCAGGCAAGTTGTCCATCACTATGTTTATAACTATGCCATATGCAATACAAAATTTGAGGTTTGAAAGAAAATCGCTAAGGAGACCGAGGACAACGGTAGAATAAAAAAATAACGTACTTCGCGACAACAAAGGGGATAAGGTTTATACAACCTCTCGCCTCACAGAAAGCAAGTTCAAGAGAAGTACAATCAAGAAACGATTTTTCAAACCCATATATTTTATCTTCGTATGGTTTTTATGAGTATGTCCAATGAAATTTTGTCCCTAAAATACACACCCTTCTGTCTCCCTACTTTTCCTGTTGTATTTTCTGTTACAATGGAAATATTACGGAACGGTTTCCTTAACTTCATATTTACCATGGACCCTGCAGTACGTGCTCAAGACACTCGATCCAAATAATCTTTGCGATTAACTGAAAGCAAGCGAATGAAATATATCTAATCAAACCTATCATTATAAGCAATTTTATTGGCATATGTACATTCACTAAATTTCCAACCAGCCACGTTGATACTTCCTTGCAACCTCCCACGGTTAAGTGGTGAGGCTAACAGCCTCCAGAGCCAGAGGTAAGCGGGTTCAACGCTGGTTAGGCATAGACGATTCATTTTGTTTGTGCGATTTTCATGCCATTACTTCATCATTCTACGGTGAAAAGCAACGTAAAATATCCAAAATGAGACAGAAATAGAAGAAACTCCCCATTAAGCGTAAAATAGCCTATGCAATTTAAATTTAGTCATGGGCGGATTAACTGGGAAATGAGATATTCTCGCCCGAAACGTCTCAAAATATTATTATAAATTGGATGGCCGAGTGACATTAAGAAAGTAGCAGCCCTTGTACCTTCATCGGAGTAGAGGTCGGTGATCCTCTATGACTAGGCAACAACATTCTTCTATATAGTTCACTTTGTTCACAGATAGGTTGATCGAGATTGGATCACGAGGAGAGGGGGGTGCTGCCATGCCTACAATATATTGTTATCAAATTTGTAACTGTAAATATTTTAATGAAAAATGAAAATATACTACACTGTTCTCTAGGGATGTTCCCTACCAATGTTTCTAAATTTCTTTTGTTCATAAAATGATTTAATGTAACGTGTATGGAAGGGAAATTCACTTAGTATGCCTAGCAGTAACGCACATTTCTAGCAGTAATAATAAAATATTACTAATTGCCAGAGCTTAACCGTGATCGATTGAGTCGCCATCGATGTGGCAACAGATGGGGACAAGTAATACAATTCGACAAGACGTGAATTTTGACGTGAACCAAGTTTCAGCACCGTTCAACGTAAAAGCTTCATGGGTTACTTTCAATGACCACTGTTTTAAAGTACTCGAGCTATATTTCACTGTCACTGGTTGGGAATGACATTCTAAGAATGTGGATTTTCATAAATTATTAGGTGAATGAGTGTGTGAAGAAACGTGTCTCCTCTGACTAAAAGCGCAAAGTTAGAGTACAGACCCGTGGTAGCAGCTTGCCAAAGATTTATTGGCGGTAGGAGGAGATGGGGTTGCACGTAAGTTCCATGGGAAACTTCAAGTCCGTGCTTCTTATGTACATGGATACAATACGATATCCCCACCATTTCCTTTGCAGGAATAATGCGGCGAATTCAGGAGTCCTTCAAAAACCGCCCCTTCGCACTCTGTGATGTCTCAAACTGAAAATACTAATATCTAGGTATATTACCTTGAAATAAATGGTTCTCAACCTTTTTCAGTTCGGGAACCAAAATTTAAGGATATTACACTTCAAGGAACACACACGTATGGGCGCCGCCAAAATTACTTAAAGGAGTTTGCACCCAGTTTCAAATCATATTTTTGCTAACATCGAGTACTTTAAGAAGCCCTCTTTTACATTTCCGTAATAAAATTACGTATACTTCCTTCAAGAAAAGTAAATATGTGATTTAAAAGACTAATTTACTCTAGTCTAACTAAACACGCATGATGAAATTGAGAGATGCCGGCAAAAAGCGATGGTAGAGCGCAAATAATAGACATGGAGAGCTTAGACTTCGTACAACAAGAGTTGAATTTAAATTGTTAAACAATGTATCTTAGTAATTAAAATGTAATAAGTGTTTGAGACACAAAAAATAAATTTTCGAGCCCGACTTCGCGACACACCAAACGCCTTCTCGGAACCCAGGAGTGGGTCGCGCTCCATACGTTGAGAAACGGCGCGTTTAAATACATTATTAGCCATTGGTATGAATATATAAAACATTTTACCAAGAGTTTTACTTAACTACAAATATTTAAATTTCCGTACTTGTAATTGCGACAGTCAGTTAAAAAACAACACCCTTAATCCACCATAATGCAATTATCATTTCTATTATTTTAATGGTTATCCCAACGTTAGCATATTTCACATGTCCCTGCGCATTAACACAATGTTACACATGCATATCTCTAAGTTGGAGGACAGAAACAGATAGAATGACCGGAAGTATGGGCTTGCTTATTATTCACCCTGAAACCACAAAATCAAGTTGAGTGATTGATAGTGATATGCTTGAATGCTCTGCCCAGACTTGAAGGCGCCAATGCAACAGTCTCTTTTTATCTTCCCAGTTGTATCGTTTACGTGTCGGGAATCACTCGCCCAAATACAAAGTATTTCAGTTCGGCTGTGTGACTGAATGGTTAGCGTAACGTGCAAACAAACTTGGTGTCCTAGTTTCGCATTCTGGATAGAACCTGGACATGAAATTGTGTGTGTTCCAACAAACTGTTTCATTATTCATCCTAACTTCATATTATATGCGAGACTTGCCATATGAATCCTCAATTTGGGAAAGGGACAGCCATTTGCTGCTCTTTTCTTCTGATTGATTTGATTTGTTTTATTTCTCCCTTCTGTCCCTTTTGGCCAATCGCGACGATTAGGATGGAATTGATGCGCGGGCAATAACAAATAAGCATGGGCAGTGCGGAACAAACAGACTGACTGTGAGTCTACATAGAAGCCAAAGCCCCGTTTGTCGTCCAGGCAGAGCGGGATTGATAACATTTGGGTTCGTTGACTATTCCTTGTTTTGGGCAGTATCGACATTATAATCATTATTATTATTAACAGTTTTCTTATCATGATACTTCACTTCCACTAATTGCATGATCTGTATTAATAACACTTGTAATCTTTAAGCTATAGACATCTGATTAAAAATTATTCTGTAAATTTCTCTTTTTTGAAAACAAAACACTGCCATTTGCAAAATGCATGTCACCATACCACACAAATACCGCACACGCACTAAAGAGAAATAAATCAAAAAATTCTAGCCCATTTTGATATGTCGCACGACCTCCTTCCCATTTAAATTTCTGAAGTTGAATTCAAGATGGCGGACATCAGGATGGCTGCCGACCATGCGGGTGACGTCAATGTGGTTCCCCTTTGGCCAGTCAATGATTGGTTATTGGTTTCACGTTCCATGCCGCAGTGGCCTTGTACTGGGGGTGTTAAGTGACTTATTGAGCCACCCTGTATGTATATTTATACATATAAATTTAAATATAAAAATCCACTGTCGTTTTTATTTAATTTTTTGCTTTTGACGTCAGTCCACAATAAAACTTCAACTTAGATTCTATTTTGTATAACCTTACTTGGTGCCTTGTATCTAGGATATCCTTCTGTTTATTTGTTGAGATAATACATTCAACTTAAGAAATCGTATTAATAAGTTGAGATAGGATTATTTGTGTGTAAAATATTTGTGCCTTACGTAAGAAAGTGAAAAAAACTGTAGTGTTTGATCGGGTGAGCAGGCTTTTACGTTGCAGCTGTAGGGGATTAGCGAGCTAGCGACAAGTAGGTCAGTGGTACAGTGTCTCTCAAAAGTTTTAGGACAACGACATTTTAAACTAGGCAACCCAATTTACACAAGGCGTTGGTGGGTTGCGTGTAGAGATAGGCTCGATTTCAGGGTTGCCACATGCACAATAGATATTTGTGAAATACGCGAAAGAAATGGAAAGAAGTATTTTTGTATAAAACTATTAAAAATATCAATATTATATCGCAAAGGACGAATTTCTTTCTAAAAGAAAGAAACTAGGTTTTCTACAGGGTGTCCCACGAACGGCGCCACTGGGAATTAAGAGTGGCGTTACTTTGTAACCGAAACCTGTACATACATAAGTCATACACCAAATGTTAGCCCTGTCAAAGTAGATATTTTTAAACATAGAAACAACAAACGGGTCGCAGTGTTGTTCATGCAGTGTTGCCAAATGTAAGTGAAAGTGTAAATTTATTTTTCCACAAAGCATGGAAAATTGCATGTCAAACATTCGTACGGAAATTTGGACGTCAATTTCCACCTTGAGTAGGTGGACTATTTCGCCATCTATAGATCAGAGAAGAAAACCGATCGTTTTCTCGTATAGCCAATCCTGAAACGCCTCGTAAAGACGTACTGGTCTAATTGGGTGTTTTAAAAAAAATTATGAGGTACAGTGGCAACACTGTTGATCTTCGAAGGCGACAAAAGGTGTTTTTAGTGATGGTCTATGACATGGAAATACTGGAAACAGGAAAAAAAGAAAATGAAAATTATGGTGAAAAAAGTGCCAGGAGTAGGTAAGTAACACTTTTTTCACCATAATTTTCATTTTCTTTTTTTCCTGTTTCCAGTCGTTGGGTATACATGTAGTTAAACATTTACTTTAATTTTGACTTGCTATAATGTATAGTGGAACCACGAGCAAAACAACCTGCGCAGACCCGCGACTCCTGTGCACCGTACTCCCGCTAGTAGAGAGTGGACCATGCTTCCTTATGGCCAGAGGTGGAGGGAAGAAGGGAAAGCTGCGCGTGGACTTTTCGTCCCAAGGTTTTTTTCCTTGTGGTCGATCTATAGTATAGCAGCTATCAGCCTCCCCGATGGCGCAGAATTTACAATACCGGACCCCTCCCCGATTTTTGTAATATTTCGCATACTCACTAATTGAGGCCTCCTAATCACGAATTTGAGGTTAAAATTTGGGGGTCACGTGTAGAAATTGCAAAATAAATTAAATTGAGTGGTTCGCGATCGGCACGATTGCTTATTATCTACCGGAAAATTTTGTGTTTCCAATACTTAAAAAAAGAAATATACTTTCCTGATTTTAATTATGCTTGCCTTGCCAAACTAACATAATCTAACCACCGTGAATGGTTCGTGGGGCTATCCGTCAATGGTGTGTGGGTCTACCCGTGCATGGTTTTACGACCCCAAATTTTAACTACGTTTGCCTAACCTAACCTAACCTAACCTTACCGAGAATGGTCAGTGGGGTTATCCGTGAATGGTTTTGCTCTTATGTTCGTAGCACTTTAACGGCAAACGTTCATCATCGAAGACGCCATTTTCGTATCCTGCAATTTTACGATCGATGCACTGTTGCCAAACTTACCTGTAATCAAATCAGTACACATTCCACATGTTCTTCTACATCGTGATTGTCACTGTCGTCTCTTTCGTCATCCTCGACGCATTTCCATGCTCTCCAAGTATGAAATCAACAGTGTGGCAACGCTGTAGACAGCGTAACTAATTGCGAACGTCAATTGTTCATATTAACAAATATGGCTCCCATACTTGTATACGGAGAGTCATTGCGAGAATTGAAAAGCTTATTTTGCAACTTATACACCTTAATGAACAATTTCTTCACCTCACCCAAACATGTTGACTTGAGATAAATCATTGCGACTAATTATTTCATGAGTATAAGACGTAGCATAGAAATTACAGAAGGGTCCGGTATTGTAAATTCTTTCCGCGTTGCCTTGTAATCAAGGGGTCTCGGGTTCGATTCCCTGTGGAGTCACATAGTGGTTCGGATCACACTCTAAACTGTAGGTCCAATCCCGATTAGCCTTACTGTTCATAAAGTAGACTTAAAACACTAAATCAATCAATCAATAGCAGCTAGCTTCGAGAAATAATTTGATGTGATAATGAAAAACTAGAATGTTAGTAGTCGTGAAAATACGAGTTATTTCTTCTAACTTATTATTGTGATGAGGGAAAATATCTAGAGGCTTGAACATTGCAGAACGATGCTATCTTCCTGTGATACTGTAACAGACGAAATGCTTGTTTACTGACGCAAGTCTCGTGTCCAGAACAGTTTTATGAAATGTATTTGCTGTTGCGCAAGGTAACACGAAATAAGTACACCGTTTGCAAAATTGTTTGCTAACTGCCAAATGTAAGAAACGTTATACGTAGACAGGGGAAAAATTATATTCATGAAATCACATTACATTCGACAGTGTTTGTCAAGAGATACTCGTGGGACACTGTGTTAAGGTGCTGGACTAAATACTTCTTATTTTTCTTCATCGAAGAACAACAATTTTTAAGGTAGAGCAACAGTAGTTCCACTCTTTCTAATTTCTTTTAAATTCTTACACATTCCTTTAATTGGGTTAAAAATAAATAAAAATATTGCTTGCATTTCTGTCATTGACGTAGACCAGGCACGTATCCAGGATTTCTTTGAGGAAGGGGCCAGACCCCAAATTATATATATATATATATATATATATATATATATATATATATATATATATATATATACATACACACACACACACACACAGGGTGTCGCAAAACTCTTTCAACAACGCTTGGGTGCTGGTAGATTTCATAAAAACAAGTAACTTTTCCCTATAAAGTTTACCTCGAAAGCGCTTAGTTTCTGCGCTATAAGCGCTTAAAATCTATCTTGTACGTATGCAACCCAACACAGCAAACGCTTGCTCTGACATAACTACCAGGGGCGCGTGGCAGGGTTGCCACTAGCGTTCCTCGTTAAGAGAGACGACTTGAAAACAGCAACCTGGGAGTCTTGCCTGAGCAAAATCCAAAACATTAATGATACTTGCGATGTTGTAAGAAGCATTGACAGTATTTATAAACTGACCAAGACAAATAATGGGCAGACTGAAATTCAAGATTACGTACTCATTCTAAAATATCTCCATAATTGATCGATTGATTTCGTTTATTTTAATTTGCTTTTCTGCCACCTTTGGCTAATCGCGAAGATGATGATGATAGCTATGATGAAATAACAAATGACACCATTGTCTAGGCCAGGATTGAAACCCGGGACACCTGGCGCCGTAGCAAGCTGTGCTAACCACGATACCACGGAGTGTTTCGTGTATCATGCGATGTCAACAATTGAAAGGACACGTGAGATAGGGGAAATCCACGATGCGCGTCATGGAGCTTTGTATGCAAGTGCTGAAGGTGAAAGTAGGAGAGATGGAAGGCCTGTTGGTATTAGACAAGTAAAAGTTGTTAATGAAACTTCTAGTAAAGCAAACTGTGAATCATCCCTTAAAAATGTATGAAGGGTAGATATTAATTTTTATGAAGACTTGTTAGAAGATGAAGCGAAATATAGTTCTAATAACTTAATGTTACCTGTAAACCTCAGGAAAAAAGTCAAGAATACAACTTCTATCTTTGCAAATATTAATGAGATATAGAGTAAATGCTTAGTAGATAGTGGTAGCGACATTTGTTTGATGTCAGAGAACAAATGGAAAAATATTACTAGCGAAGTCACCAGACCTAAATTAGAGCCAATAGAAGACATTATTTTGGTTGACTATTCTGGAAAAAGAAAACAGAAAGTACTTGGAAAATTTTGTGTGGATATAGAAATTGAAGATATGTTTTTTGTTCAGTTTGTTGTCGTGAAAGATTTGACAGTAGAAATTCTTTTAGGTTTAGATTTTTTGTATAATGTAGAGGCTCTTGTAAACTTCAAGGAAAATTCTTTATTGTTACACACCAATCAAGGTGAAAAGTTAGTTAAATTATTACCTATATCTTGTCCAACTTTTGATGTGAGTGAAGAGGCAGAGAGTAGTTGTCTTAATGTAACCCAAAAGTCAAAAGAGGAAATAACTGTTGCTAGTGTAGAAGATCTTAAATTAAAAGGTATGCAAGCTCAAATACTCGATGAAGATGAAAAGAAGCAACTGTTTGATTTGTTACTTGAATTTAGGATGCTGTTTGATGAAAAACCTGGTTTATGTACTAAATATGAACATCATATTGAATTAGATACAACAGAACCTTTAGTTTCTAAGCCACATTGAATACCTTATCATTACAGACAAAATGTTAGAGATCATATTCAAAAATTACTTGAGTGGGACATTATAGAACTTTCTGATTCACCCTATTTAAATCCACTAGTAATTGTTCCTAAGTCTGATAGAAATGTAAGGGAATGTACTGACTTCAGGAATATTAATCAACACCAAAAAGTTAGTCAAATTAGACCAATTAATATTGAAGAGGCATTACAAGGATTTGTTGGTAGACCATATGTATCACTGGTCGATATGTCCTCTGGATTTCACCAGATTTTGTTGTCAGAGTCATCTAAAAAGTATACTGCATTTTTGTTTGAAGGTAGACAATACCAATACAAACGTTTAGTATTTGGTACATGTAATGGAGTACAAGCATTTACGATGGCAATGACCAAGGTATTAGGCGACATTCTGTCAGAGGATGTTATCATTTATGTTGATGATTTATGCATTAAAAGTGAATCTTTAGAAAGTCACATAGAACATTTAAGAAGGGTATTTTCTAAATTAAGAGAGAGTGGTATGACTTTACGTCTCAAGAAGACATTCCTCTGTAAAAAAAGTTATTGTACTTGGGTCACATTATTGACAAAACAGGTATAAGAATAAATCCAGAGAGTAGAGGCTATTCTCAATCTTCCTACTCCGAAGGATGTAAAGACAGTTCAAAAAATTATAGGTTGTTTCTCTTGGATGAGAAGATTCATTCCAAACTTTGCTTCCATATGTGCACCTTTATATGAATTGTTAAGGAAAAGTAAGAAATGGATATGGACTAAGAAGGAACAAGAGAGTTTTGATTTGCTCAAGCAAGAAATTTCTAATGATGCTGAACTATTTCATCCTGATCTTAATCAAAGGTTTTATGTCCAAGAAGATGCTTCCTTACTTGTCATCGGAGGATATTTGTATCAATTAATTGATGGTGAGGAAAGTATAATAAGTTATACTTTTCGTACACTGAAAGGTTATGAGAAACAATACACCATAACCGAGCTAGAATGTTTAAGTCTTTTATTTTGTATTGAGAAATGCAATAAATATCTTTTGGGTAAAAAATTTATTTTAGTTTGTGATCATAAGTGTCTCACTTGGCTGAACCATTCGAAGAATTGGAACCCTCGCTTATTGCGTTGGTCCCTTCAACTTTAAAAATACCAGTTCATTGTAGAATAATGCAAAGGATCTGACAATGGCCTAGCGGACTTATTGTTAAGACAATTTTCAGAGTCAGAGCCGATCTTGATGCACATAAACAATAATGTAACGTTTAAAAATGAAGTATTAGATATACCTGTAGAGTTGTTAGTCCAAGAACAGTACAATGATAAGCTATTTCAACCTATTATTGATTATTTGAACAATTGTGAAAGTGTAAGTGTAAGTTTACCTCAAAGGTGTAGAAATTGGAAAAAGTTTTATAAAGTATGCAATGGAATTTTGATGATAAGAAATTTTCACTTTGAGAACATCTGGAAAATATGTATACCTCAATCTTTAGCTTCTGTAATACTGAGGAATTATCATGACAATATGGGCCACTTTGGTTGTGAAAAAGTACTCAGAAGAGTTAGGAAACTGTACTTTTGGCCTGGTATGAGAAAAGGCATTCTGAGTTATATCAAAGATTGTGAACTATGTATGAGAACGAAGCCGAGTAGACATCCGCCCAAGGGCATATTACAACAACATTGTAACCAGGGTGAAACTATTTTGTTTTTGGATATACAAGGCCCATTAATTAAAGGCTCGCAAGGGGAAAGGTTTCTTCTAACCTTACAAGGTGCTAACACTAAATATCTGTTCGCTTATCCAATGAGGTCAGGTACGGCCAACAGTATTGTAAAAGCCTTGCTAGAAGGATATGTCAGGCATTTTGGCATTCCACACAGGTTGGTCAGTGATAACGCCACGGTGTTTCATTCTAACAAATATGTGGACACTTTAACAAGCTTAGATATAAAATTGGCGTATACCCCAATATATCACCCTAGTTCTAATTTAGTTGAGAGAATTCAATCTGAACTCAACCGGCTCATGCGTGTGTTTTGTAAAAACAACCACAAAGATTGGCCGAAATATATAGATGTAGTTGTAAGCTTATTAAATGATAGTGTACACACACAGCTAGGATTTGCTCCCTCAGAGTTACAACTAAATAGAGATTTTAACTCATGTATTTTGAATCATTTTAATTCACCACCTAATGAAATTTCTCTGTGGAAAGATAAGCTATATATGGCTTTTGTAAAGGGTTTCCAAGCAAGGAAGAAGAGGAATGACAGGTACAACTTGCAACAAGAAAATATACCTGAAGTTAAAATAAAAGACCTGGTATTTGTAAAAACCCATTATCTTAGCAGCCCCCTAGAAAATCGCACTAAAAAGTACTGTGAGGTCTATGAAGGTCCGTATATGGTAATTGAGAAACAAGCAACTAATGTATACATTGTAGTAGATTTGAAAACTGGCAATATCAGTGATAACCATCACAGTGATAATCTAAAAATCTGGAATTGTACCGTTGAGTTGTTATTTAAGCCAATTGGAAAAACTAAATCCAAAATTGTACAATCATTTGTTTGGGTAGGTCAAAGAAAGGTTTAGATTTTGTTTAAAATTATTTATATTTATTTGTTATTTTTATATTTCCTTTAACATAAATGTTGTTGTATTGATTATACCCAGTGTATTTTATCATGATGTATACCAGCTTAACTGTAACTGCACAAATATGAGTGTAGATAAGATAACAATGTGTAAATTATAAATGGGTATTTTATTTTGTAAAAATTTCACTTGAAGGAAATTTTTCTCCCAAGAGAGGGGAGTTATGACAGTTGTATCATTTGATTAATTTTGAACTCGAGTGTATTGAGGTAGGAACGTCACTGTGACGTGGTAGACTACCTCAGAGCTCCTCATGCCTCGCGGCTCGAGCGAGGTAGGATGGGGGAGGTGCTAGCAGTTGAAACGGCAGATCGCTTGACGTCGGACTGGGTATCGAGCAGTGGCTTGACGTTTGTACACTCGAAATCGAATGAAACGCCCCCCCCCTTAAGGTTATGCAACCCGGAATTTTATATCATTTAGTTTCGCCAGGAGTAGCAGCTCGCGAGAAGCGTAGTGTTTCCAACTCTCTAATCTAGCCACAGTTTCACGCGACCGGGTGGAGATCTTGGTTTCCTCTTGATTTGATTTTAACGGACAAGAAGTTTATTTTGAGAATGTCTCTGGTAATAATAACAAGTGTTATTAACATTTATGCTTGAGTTTTTTATTATTCTTTTAAAACTTCCGAACGAATATGTGAAGATTTTTTTTTTTTTTTTGCATTTTGCAATAACGCTCTCGGCATTTTTCCTTCAGAGTTATTCTTTTTGTTTTTAAATTTTTGGCGACTTCTGATTTGGAAAAAGTTCCACGAAGTTTGTTTTAAGTGTAAATGCATCTGGACATACAGTGTAGAGTGGGATTCGAACAACAAATATGAGCTTCTGTCGCGAATCGAACCAGCGCTCCTTTCATTACGTTTTCTTTCCACGTTTATTAAAATTTGCTTCCTTCAGCCTACTTCCGATTGTCGTATATTTCAATTCGTATTCCCGTTTTTTTTTCATTTGCATTGTTCGAGCCGTGATAACTTTCTCTCTTAATGTGGTTATTCGAATACTTTTATACTTAATTTTTTATTCCTTTTCTCGATTTTTCCTTCGCACTCATTACAGATTTCGGTATCGCGCTTTTCCATATGTTCAGTAATTTAATTCTTTGACTAATTTTACTTTGCCCTTAGTCCGAATCAAGAAAATATGTTAGGAAATGTTTCCCGTGTAAATCTTATTGTATGGTTGTGTAAAATTGATGCCAGCTTTTTCTTGTGAGAAGGGTTTTGAAAGTGCAAGGGTCTCATTTATTAACCATGGTGGGAAGGGGCGGGCGGAGGGGTGCCAGAAACCTTCCAGTCGGAATATGCCTGAAAAGAAAAGTATAGATCGACCACAACGAAATAAATCCTTGGGACGAAAAGTACCCGCGCAGATCTCGCTTCTTCCCTTCAGTTCGTTCCATAAGGAAGCATGGTCCACTCTCCCCCGCCCCTCCTCGCGGGAGTACGGTGCACAGGAGTCGTGGGTCTGCGCAGGTTGTCTTGCTAGTGGTTCCAATCTTCCATCAGCAAGTGGGTGCTGAGAAGGCTATGCTATCTGCGAGTGAGGGGGATTGGGTGACGAGCAACACTGCCACAGCGAGTAGCTGTAAATGATTTCATTGTCTGTGCTGGGTGAAACCGGTTCTTGGTGCTCCTACACTTTTCCGATACATTTCTGCCAGCCTTTCTAGCGAAGCGAGGTAATATGTTCCAGATTCGAACTCTGGTCAGGCATGAATGTATCACTGAGTTTGTCCCGTCACAATTTTATAAATTGATAATTCATCCGTATTATCGCGATTAACTCAAGAGGCAGAAGAGTGATGTAAAATAACCGAAATATAAATTGATGCATTTGTGCCTGGTGCTAGTGTAACGACGAAGTTAACTTTTTATAAATGATGAAATAGGTAGCCCTTGCGCTCAAATACCTTGGCACAAAAAAAAAAATCAACTTATCGCTGATCTCTTACTACATTTGGAATACAGCCAAGAGCGAAGTAAAGCAATGCAATTACATTGTGAATGTTTCACATCCTATAGTCTTTCTTTTTCTCGTAGCGGGGGTGGGGGTTCATTCATTACAAATATCTAGGAATGGATTTAGCAGCAATCCGTGATATATTTAAATATCGTAACATGCTGCGTAGCCAGGGTTCTTGGGTCCTAGCCTCTGATAATGAGTTTTTCTTTTTCATTGTTTCTTCAATCTTCATCAATTTCCTTGAAGCATCATTCATCCTCTGTCGCCATTGGCTATATGTAAAAGTTGACATAAAATTAGTAAATTTTGAAAAGAAAACACAAGGATCTGCTTTTCTCATAGCTCGCCAAACATGCACATTTCTGTATTTTATGCTTTCAGCGCTATCATTATTCTTGGCAGGCAATGGAATTGAAGCAACTCTCACAACTAACGTAAACTACATATCACTCAGGCATGACAATTCTCGCGGGCAAAGTGGATTTTTTTGGCACATGGTAGCGCAATAACTACCTTCTGGTCTCCTAGATTTAAATCCGTACTTTTTATTCCAGTTCAGTGATTGACTCACAATTTTGCCATTGAAGGTTTGGGTTGTATTTGGGTTATACGTATTGCGTTTTTGGTGCGCTAGGAAAAAGTAATCCCAAAGGTTCGCACTGAACAGAAAATTGTGTGCTTTTCCTCTCTCTCTCTCTCTCTCTCTCTCTCTCCCTCTTCCAACTCCGTCCCTCTCTCTCACCCCAAGTCCCCACTATTTAGGTAAACTGTTGTTAGAAACATATTTTCCGAAGAATATCCACATTGAAAATAATATTCCCCAATTGTTTTGATAGGGCATTTCTATTGCTCCGAACGAATTATCTCCGTAAGAGGACTAGGGCCTCCCCTATGACGCAATCGTAGAGTCGTCACCTTTAATCAAGGGGTCCCGGGTTCGATACCCGGTGGAGGAACATAGTGGTTCTGAACCCACTATAAACTGTAGGTCCAGTCCCAATTAGCCTTTCTGTGCACAAAATGGACTTAAAAAAACAACAATTCAATTCAATTGAATTATCTTATCAATATTTTTAAATCTGCATGCACCTGCTTAATTTAATAGATTATACATGTATATTCATTGCGGGCAGAAATGTGCGAGAAAACAATGCATTTTTTTCAGCGAATGCATGATTCAATAATAATGTATATTTTACGGTATATAGTGGCCGCGGTGGCTCAGTCGGTAACGCGTCTGACTACCATGCTCAAGGTCCCGGGTTCGATCCCCGGCCGGTTCAAATCCGGGAACTTTTCTAACGGTGGAAGCGGCCCCGGCGCCTACCCAGCGTCGAATAACATGGGTACCTGGGGGAAACCCTGGGGGGTAAAGGCGGTCAGGGGCGTGATGCTGATCACATCACCCCCACTCACGACCGGATCAAGAAAGTGTGGGGCGTTACCCCCACACCCCCTATACGCCTTCATGGCGTGGTGCTATGCACAGGGGAACACTTTACCTTTTTTTTTACCTTTATTTTACGGTATATACTCTTTTATATTGCATTGATTCAATAGTATCCTTATTTCCTAAAGCAAGCGTGAGTTTCTTTGCACACACCACGCAGGCCCTGCTTGACGTAACTTCACGGTTGCCTTTCGCCACCACGCTTTGGCTTTAATTCGAGCCCCGGTGGGTGCTTCGTTCTAGATCCTGAAGCAGTCTTACTCGTATCTATGCCTTGAGCATGCCACTTGCAACGGAACCAATAAAATTAAACTTTCTGCACCGGAATGGGCGTGAAACTCTACATGCACCAATGATAAGGTGTTTTGAAGAGGCATGTGCCACGTGCAGCATGTCCCTTCGGTCCGAATGTTCCTTTACGATATCATTTCATCATGCCTTACTTTCGGAATTTACAAGAGAGAAGATAGTCCGCATGTTCTTGTGTGGCGGATCTGCTGCACTACAGATTGCTACGACCCTTGGTGTGGACGATTCTTGCGTCAGGCGTTGGATTCGGTGTTACGAGGAAAAAGGGGACCAAGGAATGAAGTGAAGACCCAACAAAGGCCGGCCGAGGAAGGCAACCAGGGAAGAAGAGGCAGGCATCATTGAGATGAGCGAGGGCAATCCCTTCATGGCTACAAGGAAGATTCGCTAAGAGTTGAAACTGGTGTGCCATGCTGCAACAGTTCGGCACCGTCGAGCGGCAAAGAAAGAAGCAATGATGCATTTCCATCAAGAAGCACGGATCAGTTTTGCTTTACAATATTTACCAGCTCCTCAAGAATTTTGGCAGAACGTAATTTTGAGCGACGAAAAAGTATTTTCTTCTGACGAAAATGGTCAGGTTTATGTTTGGAGGCACGACAACACTCGCTACGGCCCCGAGAACATTTCTACCCATGCTAGGAGTGGCAGGATATACGTGGCAGTGTGGGGATGGATCAGTTCGTCTGGAGTAGGTGGATTGGTGGAAGTGTCCTCGAGAATGAATTCGCAGGAATACATCGCAGTGCTGGAAAAACCACACGCTTCCTAGCGTGCGAGAGAGACACCTTGAAGATGAGATTTCGCACGTGACTTTCGATCAAGACAACAGCAGCGTCCATACATCGAAAGCGAACACCACCTGGTTTAATCAGCACCCTGGAATTTCAAGAGTAGATTGGCTAGCGAAGTCTCCCAATCGAAAACATTTTCACGTGTTTGATGTTTGGGAGAGTTTAAGGAGAAGACCCAACATCTGCTTGTGAAATCCTTGCCTCGTCGACTAGATGCAGTGCTTGAATCCAACGGCGGGTGGACACAGTATTGAAACCCCGCAAGGTTTAACCGATGTTCTTTGCTACATCCCAGAACAAAACTAATTACACACATCTCAATATGCAACTTATGTTTCCAATTCTTTTTTATTGATACCTTGGTGCTCATGGTTACTTTTTCACACACCTGCACCATTATATTATATTCTATAATATTAATATTCACATTATTGACAGATATGATTCACATGAAATTCAAATGCGCAGCACACATGCATCCATTCCTAACACTTAACTATTAGTTACATTACACCTCTCACGTTGTCACAGTTGTAAATCAGTGGTGACCAGGGGGAGGGGCATTATGGCGCAGACTGTGATGGAAATTTGACTGAGTAAACAGGGAACACGTTTAATTGCGTTATCAATTAGCCATTGCTGTTATACAAATAGTAATTTGTAGATTGTCAGGGGAATTGTTACGGGTAATAAGTAAGGTAACATTATTGTATGGGTGAAACGGATTCCTTCAAATTTCCTTCAAATTTACAGGAGAAAGTACTTACGGAAATCATTTTCTTGAGCGTTTTGGAAGTTCCTGAATGTAGATTTGATCCATTTTAATGTGAATGCGTTTTGTTTTCTGCGAAAATCTCTGTCCGACACGCTGTTTCTGCTCCCGCCATTTGCTTTTTGCATGAGAGTGCAATGTTCCGTGTGTTAAGGCGAAGCAACCCCGTAGCCAGTGTTTCAGCCTCGCCGTGTTTTCACTAGAACCACCTGTCGAGTTCGGAACAAGCCATTTTTCCTGAATGGGTGTCACTTATCGCACAACATTGTAGCAACATTGTGTTCCGACGTCACAGGAGAGAGCTGTTTTCATGGGCGTCCGGAAGGGGGGGCAAGGGGGGCCGTGGCCCCCCCCCTGGAAAATGAAAGTCAACCAAAAAATATGTATTTCACACATATAATTTCATTTTAGCCACAATAATTTGTGTTAATTATTGCATGAACACCATAAATTCATATTTAAGCAATGTTTTTTAGGGAACAACACTATTTTTGGGGAAAATTTGCCTTCGTTTGCCCCCCCTGGAAAAAAATACCTTCCTTGCCCCTCCCTGGAAAAAATCCTGCGGACGTCCATGGCTGTTTTTACAATTTTTCTTTGTATTTATGCTAATGGAACCTAACCTAACCACGTAGGCATTCCTCGTCTGACGTCAATATTCAAGGTTGCAAGATTGTTGTGCGTAAAGGAAGAGAATTAACGAATTACGAAAGAAAGATGTTCCGACCCGAATGGGTGTCACTTATCGCACAACACTGTAGCAACATTGTGTTCTGACGTCACAGGAAAGATCTTTTTCATGTTAGGCAATACAAGCTAACGCGTCTCTTAGCGAAAATAATAATTTTTCTTTGTATCTATGCTAATGGAACCTAACCCAACAGGCCTAACCTAACCACGTAGGCATTCCTCGTCTGACGTCAATATTCAAGGTTGCAAGATTGTTGTGCGTAAAGGAAGAGCATTAACCAATTTCGAAAGAAAGATGGTTCCGACCCGAATGTGTGTCACTTATCGCACAACACTCTAGCAACATTGTGTTCTGACGTCACAGGAGAGACCTTTTTCATGTTAGGCAATACAAAGGTAACGCGTCTCTTAGCGAAAAGATTATTTTTTCTTTGTATTTATGCTAATGGAACCTAACCTAACAGGCCTAACCTAACCACGTAGGCATTCCTCGTCTGACGTCAATATTCAAGGTTGCAAGAGTGTTGTGCGTAAAGGAAGAGCATTAACGAATTGCGAAAGAAAGATGGTTCCGAATTGCGAAAGGAAGATGGACAATGAACGTGGTAAATCGCAAGGTTATTTTACAAGTTCTACACGTAAATGCGACGTATTAGCATAATTTCAAATAGGGTCACGAAAGTAGATATTTTCCGGTGAACGAGGTTGCACCACTGCATAAATCGACAAAACACTCTCAGAACGCCCCCTAAACCAGTATGCTATCACGGCCATAATGTGTTACAGATTCGAAACAACAAGTAACAGTAAGTACTCGTAAATAGAGAAAATAAACATTATCTTAGTTAGAAATGCATTATTTCGCCTTAAGAAATGTTCCGCAACACGTTAGCAATGCAAAGAAGTCCGAAATATATGATTCGTAGGTGTTTCACCCATACGATAATAGTACCATAAGTAATATTGGTGGGGAGGGCGATATCCAACTCTTACATAATAGGCCTTAGATTGATAGGGAAATTATGGTGGGCGATTAATGAAGTTAGTGGGATTTTCAGGTAGCTGGATTGATAATTATTTTGGGGGCCAAGGAATCCCAACTCTTGTGTATTACTATTACGTCTTAGATTGCTTTTTTGGAGGGAGCAATATCAACAGGAAGTCTGAAATTTGCATGGCAATTTTGTTGGGAAGATTGAGTATTAAATTTGAGGTGGAGGGGAGGGGAATGAAGTTTTGATAAAGTGTTATGTCTTAGATTGTGAAGGGACTTGAACCCGGAACATTCGGTGTCTGTATCGTTAGTCCATCACTAACCGCGCTTGGCCGCAGAGAAGGTTCTCTTTGGTGGCCAAGCGCGTTAAATGTTCCACTTCCGATACCACGAAATTTCCGGGTTCGAGTCACGGCTTCAGTATTGGTATCATGGTGTCAATTTAATCTAATCGTCACTCATCCTCATTAGCCGAAAGTGGCAGAAGAGCGACTTAAAATAACAAGAGGTACAAAAACAACTTTAACCCTCTAGTAATGTCTGATCAATAGATGCGTATTAGCTTTGACTGTTGACTCTTTAATGACAAGCTTACGATTATTATTGTTAATATGGATTGCCATCCATCAACAAAAGGACGGACCAATCTATCATTTAATTCATGTCGTTTTTTTGGTATTTGTTGTCCCTTCGGATAAGCTTCGAAACCTAAGGAAATGATTAGATGTCTGCCTGAAGTTAGTGACAATGGTTCTTTAATTTCCCGTCGCTCTTTCAGCCGGCGAGGGAACCACCTTTATGGCAGTGATCCTCTGTTGCCGCGTTTACCTACGAAGGAACTCGTGGCCAAACAACGAATTAGGTCTACCGCTTGGGCAAGAAGCGGCAACTTCACAAAGCCCTCTTCTCCGAAGCAGCCAGCCGGGAAACAGAATTTTGTCAAAATAACCCTTCTGCTCTGTCAATGAACACCGGTTCTAACAGCGTCTCTATACTTAATTGGACATTATCCATTGTTTTTCTTTTTGATTGACTATATATTCTATCTATATATGGTATTTCGAGGCATATCAAGAGATCACCGCTTCTCTCATCTTCAGGCGATCAATTTTTGCTATGTCTGTAGTGTGATTGTAACTATGACAGTCCATGATTTTTTCCAAATCCGGTCCGCTAGGCAACCAGTCTTAGATACTCATTCGAAATCGACATAGCTCGACTCACCCTCACATTTGAATTTTTTTAGATAACTTGCTTGCACTTCCTATAGAAAGCACCACGAGATTGAAAATTCACACTATTTGGCATGGCAAATAGACCTTAATCCAGCTTCGCTGAAAGTTCGATGTAGTTGTCAGTCATTAAGTTCAACGCTCTCTGCGCGTGTGTTGTGATGGATTACCGTGTTCCAATTTTGTTTTAATTCCATTTCATGCTCAAAAAGGCTACCCGAAGTGGGACCTACAGTTGAAAGTGGGATCCGAACCACTAGGCAGTTGTGTCTCCACCAGGAATCGAACCTGGGACTCCGTGATTATAGGGGTTAACGCGTTCATGGCTTTACAGTTTCGTGAATTCAAGGAAGCCAAGGTGAGAAAAATGTGAAGAAATATCTTCTACACGGAGCTAACTGTGTGTATGTATGCAAAACTTTCTAGCACATCCATTTTCCTACCTTCATTTTATCATCATTACGTTGAATTTTGCACCAGTGATTTTTCACTACGTTCTAGGTCACGTCACTTTGAGTCGTAAAGTATTGTCTGTAATTCAGTTTTAGTATAGTTTGTAGCCTCTCACCCAAGAATTTTTAAGGTGGGAGAAGGGAGGGGAGCTCAACTTCTGGAAAAAATAGTGCCAGTTGAATTGAGAATACGAAAATAGAGCGGAATGATTATATTGCTACAATATCTTCAGGAAAGTAAAGCGTAAAATTGAATTCTGCCTCTGAGTGAGTCCATGATATTGTTCATGTTTGAACGTAATATATTAAACATGACTATCAGCATAACCGAACGCATATAATGAGATGGTTTATTAGTGTTACCAGACTAAAGGTGTGGAGTGCGGCCTGTTGCCTCGTTCATTACGGAATTCCACATGTAAAAATTGATCAGCTCTTATTGCTAGTAACCATTATAGGCTTAGACCAAATTCTGGCGTTTATATTTCAATTCACTTCCTCAACAAATCCTTTCTCGATTGACTAGATTTTAAGCGGAGCGTCATTCAGTTGTTTGTGGGTGTTCTTTTTGCAGAAGCAACAGCAGCTCGCTCGCACCCACAGTGCCCCGCCCACTCGACGAGACGCGTGGTCTGTGCAGTGCAGAACGATGACAGTGTTGCCTCTCTATTCGATCTTTGTATTCTCTTTTGCCTGCCACTACACACACATTTCAGACAATTCTTCCCATACAACAAATGGAAAAGCAATCAGGCAACTGTTAAATGGCTCTTTTCTAGATTTTGTATTAACACTTTCCACGGTCAAGATATGTTAACTTGGTTCTGTTTCGTATTCCCACAATTTGGCTTCGTGCAGTAGGGCTTTATATTGCAAGCTAAAAAAAACAACGTAGGCAGGTATTTTAACATTTAAATTTTCATCCGTTTCATGATTGTGTGAAAGAATATGGTGGAAAAATACACTACTTGAGACAATATCACTAATAATAATTGGCCGCCGCTGTGCCCGAGCGTGGTAAGCCGTCGGCTTTTGATCTCGCTGCCGAAATTCCCGGGTTCGAGTCCCGGCCTGGGTAGGCCTATGATTGTTTATGAGTGTTCCTTCATGAATTTTATCATACATTAATCCTCATCGTTGCGACTAGCCAAAAGTAAAGTAAAAAAAGAGAAAGATATTAGTAATAATAAAAATATGAATCTAGCTCCCCATGGTTCCTTTATGACTGTCCTTTTATCAATTTCATCGAGTCATCATTCATAATCATTGTTGCGATTAGCCAATAAATGGTAGAGAAGCTGCGAAAAATAAGATGTAAAATAATAACAGAATTTTCTCCACAGAAGGAAAAATAAATGCTCCAGAAAACATGCAATACAGGAAAAGAGTGTCCTGTAATGTGAGTCTGTAAACCAAATGTAAATCACGAATGAAGAAGTTACGTGAAGGTTTCGTCTTCTACGAAGCAATACAGGCTTGGATGGCGTAGTGGTAGCGTCGTCGCCTTGTAATCAAGGGGTCCCGGTGGAGGCACAAAGTGGTTCGGATCCCACTTTAAACTGTAGGTCTAGTCCCGATTAGTCATACTGTGCATTGTGGACTTAAAACACCAAATCAACAACCAACCAACCAATACGGGGTTGGAAACACTACGGCTATAGGTTTGGAAACACTGCTCCTCTCGGGAACTACTCTACCAGGCGAAACTAGACGATATAAAATTCCGGGTTGCATAACCGTAAGGGAGGGCGTTTCTTTCGAATTCCTGTGTACGGGGTGTAATACCTGCAATTACGTGTTTGTGTCGAATAAATAGTAAGTCAAGGAAACTGATTCTTATTACTTCCCGTCGTCATAACATGTAAGATACTTATCGTGATTACAGCGTAGTAGTGGCAAGAGATCCATGAAAAACAAAATAAAACTGAATGGTTGCTTTATTATAGATAAATATTTAAAATATATATTTTTCTTAATTCCGTTATATTTTCTTATTTTAATAATAATAATAATAATAACCCATGGCTCGACAATCCTCGAAGTGCCTTGACCTATCTCCCGACTGCCAGTCTCCCTCCCACAGTCCTACCTAGAGGTGTGGAGTTCTTCAACCGGTAATAGGGTGACGTGGGATCAACACGTCGAACCCCAGCCGTTATAGGAGATTTCCCAGACCCGATTAAACTACTAACTCGTAAAAGGTAAAGGTAAAGTGCTCCCCTGTGCCTAGCACCACGCCATTAAGGCGTATAGGGGTGTGGGGGTAACGCTACTAACTCGTAGCTCCCCAATTTCCTCACGATGGTGAGTTGTAACTGGTCCTATACCCAGGCCGAGAACCCTAAGACTGAACACAGGCGGACTCGAACCCATGAACCCATGACGTCAAGCAGTCGGAGTCCAAAGCACAGCGGGTTAGACAGCACAGTCAAGGAGGGAGACTTTTCTTATTTTACTTTTGGCTAATCGCGACGATGAGGATGAATAATGAATGGAGAAATAAATAAGAAAGGTCACGCACAAAGAAGAGGACGGATCTTCAAACCTCTTAGATTACGAGTTCAAGTCCTAAATATGAGGATTTTAACCTTAGACCTCAATTTCAAAATTATAAACAAAATGCCTATTTATCTCATCGAGGACAAAAGAGTTTGTAACTGTTAAACTACCCCTGAATGCAAATTGACATTTTTTCATGTGAGTAAGAATGATATGTATGGCACACAGAGATACTTTTTGCGAAAACAATTAATTGTGTCCTGTCCCAGCATCTCTGGAGCAAAGTCGCGCATAGCAGAAAAGAAGAGGGGAAGGGGGGATCGACTGGACAGAGCGAAACAGTGCACGCTGCTGGGAAGGCTGGTAACTGCAGTGGCTTTTCTCCCTCCACAGCAATCCCGTTCCTCTCACGTGTTCATCGCTGCTCAGATACTTGTTTTCGTTAACCTGCTCCAGAGATAAGTGGGACAGAGTGTAGTTCGCATACATGTAGCAAGTAAAGAAACTTATCTCAGAATGAAAATTCCACAGAGTTTTAAAACGTTTGCTTCAGCAATGAATGACTGGAAACGGATCACATATACAATTCCCTTGCAAAAATCTAGTACTCTAAAATTAATTTGAAGACTTGAAAGTATCTATTTAATAAATTCCAAGATGTAAGGAACTATTTCGTAAATGTTCATGTAGCCGTTATGAAATTAAGTAGTGGGGTTTGCGGTGGGGACAGCGCCAGAAAGGAAGAGCTCCCCTCCAGCAGATTTGCTACACTTAAAACAAGCTCAACATGACTATATGAGCTTTTTGCTCTAGTGTGGAACCCCGTCTAATCCAAGATTTTTGTAAAAATGCCCTCGGGAATTTTTCAGAAAAGAAGAGCTCCCTCAGATTGATTTGTGCATACTTACAAAAGTTGCATCAGCCAGATTTTTGTCCATAAATTTGTCAAAAATTGGCCACACCAGAAATTAAGCAAAAACCCATACCCACACACACATACACACACACACCCACCCATATACACATACGTATTTACTTCTGGTTTAAGTTTAATTGATAAACAAGGGGTTCTGGGTTCGAGTCCTGATAGATTGAAATATGTGTGGCAAAATAACCTGAAAACCTGGTAAAAGTGTTATACAACAGAGCCTAGTTAATAGCTGTTGTCTGGGTATAAAATCATATTAACTGCTGTTATATTTCTATGAGGCAAAACTCCCTGATCAATACAATAGAATGGAGGTCATGGAAACATAATTAATTGTTTCCATGTTCTTTCCAATCTTTTGATCAGTCCCATGTTTCAGCCAGTAATAAATTATTGCTTGCCCGGGGAATTATATTTCTTTTATGCCAACAGATATAATCTATACTGCGTCTTTTCAGAGAGTTATTCATCATCAAAGAGCAATTGCCTTTTTTCTGTATGCCTGGGAGATTTTATCTGTTGGCTTAACCTGCACTATGTTTTTTCAAAGGGAAATTACATGTCATTTATCATGGGACTCAAAGAGAAATTATTATCTATACTGTGCACCCTTTCAGGGAACCATCCATCATATTGAGGAAATTCCTGGATATTGGCTTCATGGATATTCGTCATGCAAACTGAATTGTAGCTTTGGTCTTGTTGCAATAATATAGGCTCAAGTTTTTAACTTACAAAATATTGTATATTTCTGTATTTCAGCTTTTGGCAGATGTGTTGTGTTTTGGGTAGGTATAAAAGCTTTTCTGCCACGAGCAGGGGTACTATAAAATTTTGGGTAAGTAACATATTTCCTGACAGCAAAGTGTTGGTATTATTGCTTTGTAATCAAGGGGCCTCTGTGTTTGAATCGGACCTCTAGAATTGCTCCGTGACTCTCTCATTTCTTACATCATAAACATATGATTTTTCACCTATGAGAATAACACTACATATGGTGTCATCAGGTAATGCCTCATGGAATTCACAGATAATTTTAATGTTTGTCCTGTCATTCACCACAACTTGTTTCCTTTTTGAGGTGTTGATTACAAACATGGGCCTCCGTGCCTTGAATTCATCTGGAGTGTAATACATGTCAGTATTGCCTGTAGTGACCCTCTTGAATGCCGAAAAAGCCTCATATAATTTGAGGAAATCATCCTTGGAAATGTCTAAATTGTAATTTTCTCTAGGAAATACCTCATTTCTGCCATTTTTAAGATATATGTTCTTGATGTTGCAGTTATCAAATTTGCTTGAATTTTTTTCCTGATTATTGTGTCTTCCAGTCTGAAACAGTACCACCACAAAATCAGGCATGTCATATTGTATACTGGAGAATGAATTTGTAGCATCAAACTCATAATAAGTACCAGATGCGGGCTTCTGTACAGATTGATATGTATAAAATTGCAGAGGAACGTGTGGATTTTTTAGGATATCAGCTTTGTATTTAAGAGCATAACTGGCCTCATATTCAACAACAGGGATTCTTAACTCCATAGTCTGAATAATGCATTTGCCTGCATCAGGTAGGGTATTAGGCAGAGCTTCCCCTGTAGAGTTTAATGTGCTGTACCTCATCAAAGCATTATTATCATTTGCAGCTCTTCTAAATGTAATTCTTAACCCACCTTTCCACATAATTTCTTTGTAATCCGAGAAGAATCCTGGCAATAGGCGCATAGGGAACAGCACTGTGTGGCTCTTGGTTAATATCTTATCACCAGCTTCAAATCCACCGATTTTGTAGTATGAAGCCTCTGTTTTGGATAATTTTAATGTAGCCAAAGCTGTGGAGGTAATGCCGGGATAATCTATTCTGTTTATAACAACGCCATGCTTTCTGATCTCAATTTCAGAGAACAGATGCGGTACAAAATTATCTACCAATCTTATATTTGAATTTGCCGGATAATCTGTTCCATCGAGCTTTACAACATCAAATTTGATGTATAGATCTGCTCTGTGGGGGTGTATAAAGCCATCCCCTACATCAAGATCAACTTCAATTTCTGTGTTGGGTTGATTTAAATTTGCAAATGTCCTCCTGTTTGGAGGGAATGATTGTAGCTCATAACTCTCAATATTTTCCATTGTATGTATTTTTATTTAAATGTTAATCTCTATGATTGCAGTTGTTGTGGCTCCAGCAAAATCAACTAATTCTTCTTTTTCATTAGTGACCATCAATTCAATGTAATCTATTCTATTATGGCACACAGGAAAATATAATGTTGGGGATGGATTGTAGATGATGGGCTCCATGAATTCGGAATTAGGTTTGAATGTTGCAATGATGCCGGTTTGTTTGTGAGTGCCTATGCCATTTGATTTGGTGATCATACCCTCGGCCACATTACAGTGAATATTCAGAGTCTCTATGGCTAAGAATTTAGGTATATTCATAGCAGTGAGTTTGATGGCCGCTTCAAGTTTTGTGTTGTTCTCAAATCCTAGCAGCTCTCCTATAGTACCCAGATCCACTGTTTCTGTAGCAGATACAATCTCTACTCTGTGAGTGACAGAATTTTGAGTTAACACTACACCTCTGGGTAATTGAGCATTTAGAGTGGATAGATTATACTGCCCTGGAGTGATGACAATTTTTTGATCCCCTACTGCAATTTTGTTGTTGTGGTGAGTAATATTAGGGATCAAGTACATGCCATAAAATGCTCTGAGAGCTATTGTTTTGGGATACACTATGTCATCATGCAATTTGAGTTTCAATATTGAATTTTGGCTGGTGAGATGGAATACCCCCATGATGTTTCAGATACCACAAGGCTTTTTGAAAATTTTCAATTGATGGTTTATTTATTTGAGACATATATCTAAGAACTGATAAACACAAATGTCCGCAATTAACATCTTTGAAGTTTTGAACACGGGCATTATTGTAATAAAGTTTAGGTGAATTTAGATATTTTATTAAATTTTCAGGTGGAACACCTCCAAATGAATCAAACACAAATGCCTCATTGTTTAAATATTTAAGATAACAGATCCATTGAGTGCCCTGATTTTTGTACTTATCCAAATTAACAATGCCACACTCTTTGTTGAGTGGTTGTTCCGGCAAAGAATCAGACATGTACACACCTCTAAAATGTTTGATGCCCAGTGGCTTGATTAAAGCTTCAATATCTTGGTTTGTAAGCGGCTCATGGCTCTCTTAACACCTTTGCCTTTTTTCTCCATGGCCAGTTTATAGCGCCTCTGCTCATCTAATTCTGCCTTATTCTTCTTGGCATCTATTACTGTTTTTGCTATGGCAGCTGATCCCCCAGCCAAGCTCCCCACAGCCCCGAGAGCAGCTAAGATGGCCGGGATAGTAAATATGAAACCCCCCACATGTGATTTTTTCCTGGATTGCTGTAATTTTTTTAATTGGGGGGTACTAAGCAACAATTTCATACCATGTCCCTTTGCAAGACAAGAGCTTTTTTTCTTGCGCTGCTTTTTGGTTAAAAGACTATCAATAGTTTTAAGAGATTTGAGACCTGCATAAGGTATTTGATACATAACACCCTTGGCCTTCATTCTAGGTTTATTATATACATATTCACAACCCCCACCCCAGTTTTTGTTTGGTGTTCATAGCTATGGTGGTTCCCAATGCTGCTATTTTTTCACTCAAAGATGCATCTTTGCTTACAAATCTACCAAATGCAGCCTCTTCTAATTTCTTGTCTGCAACATGTCTCTTGTCAAGATCAGAATGTGTGTTGTATGCTATGTCATGGTCTCTACAAGCAGCATCTAGGGGATTTACACCAGGGTCCCCTCTGTTTAATCTATGATCCAATTTTGTGCCTGGACCACAATACTGATAGCCTGGAATGTGTAGTTCAAATGGCAGCTTGTTTATAATGTCATTAACCAACCCCCGGCCCTCAGAAATATTCCAAAATTTAGGTGGTAGAGTATTAATAATTTTTATAAGATATCCAATCCCCTTAGTGTCATTCACTATAAAATTAGACAATTTTGTGCTTATCATGTCCATAATTCCAACCTTTTCATTGTAAAAATTGTGGTTGCAAGCATTTTCCTCCCCAGCTATTACCAAAAACGTATCTACAAGTTTCCTGACATCATCAACCCACACAAATTCTTTAGGCAGGGTGTTGTATTGTTTGATTCCACTGCCAGTCTTGATCTGTGACCATATGGGCTTGATTAAATTGTTGTATTTTGCTCCACTGCTCGACTTGACTCTTTTTTGTGTGGGATCATTGTTCTGGTACAGAGCATCTGATTTTATTAATATTTCTTTGTAATAATCATAATCTTGATCTGTATAACTGCCAGTCCTTTTCCTAGTCATCAGTTCCCACAATCCAGGTGTTCCGGGGTACTTAACAAAAGCACCTTTTTCTCCGAGACGAGATTCTGAATAAACAATCAGATCATCCCCCATAAATGTTACTCTGAAATTGCCAATTCTATGTATGATGCTGCCATCAAGCTCTGTGTCAGCATATAAGCCAAACACCTCATCTTTGTTGTCTTTAGGTGTGGTTAAATATTTTTGTGCAAGAAGACCCAATTCAATAGGATCCTGAGTAGCTTCAATTCTTCTAGGAGCAACAGGACTAGGTGTATGAATACTGGAAAGTGGGGTAAATGGATAATCTAATATGTTCCTAGCAGCTACAGGTACAAGCTCTGTGATCAAATTTTGATTTTGCTCTGTAACAGTTTTGATATTCTTACCTAATTCACTAATAGCATCAATGACAGGCTGTTCTGTTTGTTTGTGTTTTTCATAAATTCCACGGTTCTCTGATTTCCATCCCTTAAATCTTTTTACAAGATAATCTCTTAATTTAAGATCATCAATGATTGGCCTTTTCATGTTTATTTATTTATATTTCAATGTCTAGAAAATTGTTGATTTTATTTCTGTATTTGCCACTATTGGGTGTTCTTGTCATATCAATTGTGACAAACCCATAACTGTCCTGGTTCCAGCACCTGCTGCAAAACTTGGAAAAATCATTGTAGCTCAAGTCCCCACCTACATATTCATCATGTATGTGTTTGAGGTTGGTATGATCTTGATGAAACACACATATAAAATTGCTGTTGTCTCGGATCAGCTGCTTCGGTATTTTAGAAAAAGTCTGTGCCAGGTAGAAGCAATCAATGTTTTTGTGCCGCCCCTGTGTAAAGAAGTTTCTAACCTTGTTTTGATTATCCAGTATAATGTCATCAAACACAACAACAGAATTATCGAGACATTCATGAAGTGGCTTAACATCTGGTTCAAAAGTGGCTATATCCAATCCATCATATAGCTTCATCAGCTGCTGATATTTTAATTGTTCCAAGCTCTTAGAGAAGACATACAAGTGCCTGTTTTTCCAGTCTAACCAGTTGGGTGCCAATAAAAAATTATCAACAATTAGTGTAGTTTTACCACAAGCAGATGGCCCAACAATAAGACACCTAATATTTTCAGGCAGCAATTTTCCATTTCTCTTATTCTGTTGTTCAGGTTCTGGCAGCCTCTTTATAACATCCCAGGTGCTCATATTATCACTTTGTCTGCATTGATCCAGCTGTGTTCCGGAAGTCCCAGCCATTTGACAAATAACTTGTTGCCTTTTCTGCGGATAATTTTTTCTATGAGATATGTGTCAGGCTGTTTAGTTTTGCTGAGTTCTTCTTCATAGAACCGGCCTTTGAGAATTTCTCCTCGGTGGTCTTTTATTATATATGTGTTAAGGGTCCCAGGTTTAACTTGAACCACTGTAAATAATTCAGTGCTCCAGTTTCTTGTAAAGCCTCTTTTGAATAAGTGCTTATATTTGCTGATTCTTACTTGATCACCCACCTTGTATTTGGCTTTTCTTGTTGTTGGCTGGTATCTAGGATAATAAACAGTCCTGATCAATTTTTGCTCATCAGATGAAGTTACTTCAGAGGGTTTCATGTTGATTGTGGAATGAACCGAGTTGTTATATTTATGTAGAAGTTCTGGAAGAATATTAATCCATTTATAATTACCTTGCAGGGTAAATTGTTTATACATAAGATTTTTTAGGGTTTTGTTGAATCTCTCTACAATTGAGGCTTTGAGATCACTGTAACTCGAATAATGTTTTATTGCCTGGCTTTTAATAAATTGTTGAAACACTGAATTATAAAATTCTTTGCTATTATCTGTTTGCAAATAGCGCGGTGATCTTCCACTCTGATTGATGATTGTCCTGATGGCTTCTGTAACACATTTTCCAGTCTTGGATTTGAGTGGCACAGCCCAGGCAAATTTTGAAAATGTATCTATTACAGTGAGTAGATACTTGTAGCCCTTGTTAATTTTGTCTAAGTTTTTCAACTGCCCACTTGCCATTTCAATCAAGTCGCTCTGCCATAAATCATCTATGCCCTTTGTGACTACTGGGAGTCTCTTAAAATTATGTCTGGCCTGTCTGTGTAATTCATCAACAATAATTTGTCTAGACATAATATGAAAACAAGAATATTGCAACTATGGGGTGTTCAGCAGCTGATACTGCAGGATTTTCTAAATATAATTTGTCCCCTATTTGTATTTTAAATTCCAAAGAGCCATCATCTTCAGTATAGGCTGTTTCTAATGTATTGAGATCTGTAAAATCCTCCAATTCTACACTGCTGATTTTTACTTTGTTATCAGCATTTGTTATTGATAAGGTAGGGTAGTGGTGTGCCTGTGGTTGAAGCCAATATTTGATCTTGATTGGTCTCAGTGTGCCCCCAACAAAAAACTGGTAATAAAATTGTGCAGGGGACAGCATATATATTTTGCCACCTGGTGTAAATGGTGAATCATATTCTTTGTTGGGGATGCTATACAATTCAAGAATTACTGAATGTTTTGGATTCTCGATTATGCCTGTTATTTCTTTTTCTGCTGTAAGAAGTCTGCTTGTTACAGATTCAAGGTGCTCATTGATGGTCCTAACAACATCATCATGGCCTGGCTTGATCTTTATGACCACAACAAGTTTCTTGTATTGTTGCACAATCTCTTGAAGCTGGGTGGCAAAAACAGACAGAGCATTTGCTTGATTGGATTCCATGGTCCCTAGCTGTTGCTTGATATTAGCTACAATTTGTTGCAAATTTTCAACAACTGCCAATTTTGAATTTTGAGCAGTAAGATCATGGACCTGTCTTCTGATATCCTCAAACAGGGCATGCAGTTCATTAATATGTTGATTCGTTGGTAGAGTGGCCACTGTCTGAGTGAGTTGTTTGATCTCTGTCTGGATATTCTTGATATCTTCTGATTTCAATATCCTATTCACAGCTCTCTTAATATTTTTAAGTTCCTGTGATGTAGGGAGATTTGATACAGTATTTTGCAAAAATTCAAGTGCCAATTTTACATTGTTTAATTCAGAAGCATCAGCCACATTTTGCATAGCATTTTGGAGCAGGGCTATATCTGCCTGAGTGGGTGTGGATTGTTGTAAAATTTCAAGTTTTGTTTGGATATCATCGATCAAGTGATGAAAATGAGATAGCTCAGATTCAGTGTTGAGGTTTTCAAGCTTTGTGATCTGTTGCTGGACACTGACAAGTGTGTCTACAATTCCAGGCAATCGGGATTCTAGTACATTTGCCAAATCATTTTGCACTGCTGCTATTGAACCTTCAAGATGGGTTATGGTACTTTGAATTTTTCCAAAATCTTCATATGTTTCAAGTTGCAGCTTGATATTTGCAACACTCCGAGTTATTGCATTCAAAGCATCAGAAGATGGTAAATTGTTCATAAAATTTTCAAGTGTCTCAATTTTTTCTTTAACCTCGGCTATGGCATTGTGCAGAGGATCCAGATTAGGTATCTGGAGTGATTGAATCTGTTCTTTTAGAGTGGAAATCACTAGATCAAAATCTTCTTGTGATTTTATGCTTTTGACAATTGTTTGGAGTTGTGTCTGGACATTATTTATCTGCTCTTCTAATTGCTGTTTCAATTGCTCAGAGTTGTTGGCCTGGGTCTTAAATTTGGCTTGAAGAGCTGCTACAGCTTCTTCTAAACTTTGAAAATTATCCAATGTTGCCAAATCAGTATATTTTTGAAGCAACAATTTGAGTTCAGAATCAATTTTAAGAAGAGGGTCCATGCATTGTGATTGCAAATTTGTAATTTCTAGTTGAAGACTGGCATTGAGTGTGGTTTCAAAGCTTGTAAATCACTTCTTAATTTCTTGACTATGACATCAAGCATCAGAATCTCATCACTGTGATCTTCATGTCTTGTATGGCCAAATATATCATTAGGCATTTTGTTTTAGTGGTTATTTATTATTGAATATCTGATTCTTAATTCTATAAAAAAGGGTATAAGCTTGTCATATGACCCAGGGACTTCAATATATAAGCAGTCACCAGCAGAAACAGTATATACAGTGCCAGAAATCATGTTTGAGTGCTTAATTCTATAAATATTTCTCCCTACTGAAATTTTAACATCACCCTCAGGGGTTGTAATAAATTGTAATTGACCACCTACAGGTAATTGGTAATGATTTAAATTATTGTTAAATATGTACAATATTTTACCTGTTTCATCATCAACATCTGTAAGTATGCTGTTCAGATGAATAATTAACAAGCCACTCAGTTTAGACAGCATATCAGAAGAGGGTTGTGGTGTTGGCAGATCCATAATAGCCTGTTTTTTGAACTCAAATAAGTTCATAGGCATGTTTATTTATTTCAAATCATGCTCTGTAATTGGGCATTGTTTGCCACTTTTCAAATCACAATGCCCCCATGGTAGAGTATGTATGCCACATGATAAAATGCATCTCTTATCATCATGTGGGTCCAGAGCCACTTTTCTTACAATATTTGAAGTCAATAAGTGATCCTCACTCTGAATTCTATTTTCTGATGTTCTGATTGAACTCTGGGATTTGAGACAATCTTCATAATTTTCAAATTTAAGCTCTTTTTCAACAGTCACTCTGCCAATACCCTTGGCTTTTTTGACAACAGCACTACATGTTTTAAAACTGTACATCTTGGCACTTAACCCAGCAAATTTCACAATAACATCACCACATGTCTCATCTTTTAACTTGCCAGGCACCTTTTTGTTGTGGTGTTTAATTATTGCATGTTCACTAGTATCAAAGTATTGAAACAATTCAGACTGTGCAATATCTTGATAAACATCTTCTGTTTTAATATCAAGAATAAAACTATCCGTATCCATGTACATCAATTTTATATTATCACCATATAAAGGTTTCAGCACATCATAATACAATGTTAACATATGTAATTTGGACAATTCCAATATCGCAGCCCCTACGTAAATAGGTTTATCAAACTTAATCTTTGTTTTCTTCATGTTGAAAAGTGCCATGTGCTCATCATAAATTCTTCTGTAATTGAAATTAGGCTTTGCAACCAATTTTTTGCTCCGGCTGGGGTCAGTAATTATTTTAACATCGGTATGTTTTCTGACATTTTCAATAGTTTTGCCATACACTGAATTCACCATCAATTTAAACAAGCCCTTATCAAATTGGCTCTTTGCAGATGTTCGAAGCTCTGTGTTTGTATCAATGTATGGTTTCAACCATTCTGAGTGCCTGAACCTCAAAACTTTTCCAATTTTGGTCACTTGAACACCATGTTTCATCAGGAACTGGAGGTTTTTGTAATATATGACATATCCCTGTTTCGGCTCCAGAGTCATCATGAGCTTCTTCTGTTTAGAGCCAGGTGAGCACTGAACCTCGGGAATTGGGGGCAGATCAGAAAATTTATTGTGCAAATCATCAGGAATTATCAGATCAGCCTCTAAGAATAGGCCATAGTCACTGTCATCAAAGTCCTTAAGATCTTCAATATTGAAATCTTCAACCCACTCAAGCCCTGCATATGGCAGTTTATCCATCATGGCATAACCATAGAGGCTGTTTGCATCTACATACAGTATATAATTTGATGACCGTGCTGGATCATAATCAGGCATATATTTGTTATTTGCTCTGGCATATCTCTGGGAACATTGCACCATCCCCCCTCTTATACATTTCTCCATAAACAGATACTTATCTTGATCGTGGATCAGATCCAAATGCATTTTGGTGTTCAAAAACGTTGCAGACCATGCTAGGCCCGGGGCACTGAAAAAATATATTGGGTCCAGTCTATAATTTTGCATGGAAGATTTTCTGAATGCCTGCAATATATCAGCTAAGAGAGTGACATCAAGTTTCAAATATGCCATGTGATAATCACCAAGTGTCTGGCAATTTAAATTGTTCCACATCAACTGAGCATGGTGATAATCTTCATCAGTGATTCCAGATCCTCTGATTCTGCTGTAAAACTCTTCTTGTGGTGGCAGGGAACACTCATCAAATTTAGAAAAATCTGTAACATAGTCATATGGATATACACCCTTCCGCCTAATTAATTTCAGGTCCTGATTTGGAAACATGGCACGTGTGATTTTGAATTTATCATCAGAAAATTGATTTGCCAGTATAGCCAGGCTAGCCGATAAACATCTGTAAGAATCAAGAAATCTTATGTGAATAGGAACACCATCAACTTTAATTATCTTGCTAATAGATATATATTTTTCATCATTTTCAGCTAAAATGTTTAAATTCTGCTTCTCAAACCCCTCGTACCTGATCAGATGATGGAAATCATAATTGGATGCTCCATGGCAAAATATGGGGATAAATTTTGGTCTCTTGATCTGAATATTACAGCTATTACACAGGGCCATTAAGAATTTACCATCTGTATGAGAATGGTGTTTCACCTTGATATTTGCATCTGAAAATTCACAATCACATACCGGGCATTTTTCTGCATTGTTGAAATCCTCAATCTGTTTCTCTGTTAAAGGCAACATGGGTTTTGATTTTAATAAGAAATTAGATGCTATGTCACGGCACTCATTTTCTATTCTATGTGCAAATATTTTGATGGCATCTGGTCCCATGTATAAGTATGGCTCACTAGCTACACCATCCCGTATAACTGTATAACAAAAGCTGGAAGGTTCATGTAGCTGGTATGGTGTACTTGAAGATTCTTCGGGATCTGGATTGCAGAATGCAAGAGGTTTGAGGTTCGATTCAAAATCACAGACAATATATGCTGGGTGTTCCAACAAGGCTTCAAACTTTTTGAATTTGCAATTTTCACTTGGATTGGGCATCACCATATGAACAGGTTTATGATTGCCACAGTATTTCAGATGCTCAATTAGCTTGTTTTTTGCAATTTCTGCATTCACTTTACAAACCCCTTTTATTATTTTTTTACCATCAAATACACTTAAACATCTTCTGCACAACTTGAATATTGTATTGGATTTGTCTAGTTGTGTTCTGACTATAGCTTCAAGATTATGTATCAGAGTATAATGATATGTGCTATCTCCTTCAATTAAGAGCAGATCAATCGGAATAGCAGATTCATCATCAAGTGTACTGATTCTGAGAGGTGCTATCGGGCAATTGCCAGTGGAACAAATAAATACATTAATAGATAATTGTTTGCCATTGATATGCCTGGCCTTTTTTTTTTCAAATTTATCAATATTCTGAACAGACATTGGATATTCTAAACTCTCCATTGCCTCGTCAAAAAGATGTTCATGCTGTTTATAATAAGTTATTCTCTCAGGATGCCTTGAAACTGGATACAAAGCAGCTAATATACACCACAAAAAGCATTTCGCGTCATTATTTTTTATATTGACCACAGCTCTTTTGTTTTTAATATTGGCAGGTAATGGCACATAAGTGGAACCTTGTAATGGGCTGAATTCAGAAATATTAACATATAACTTGTGTGGAGAGCCGCATAGGCTCCATCCTGACTCTTTTGCCGCAAATTCAGAGTGTTTAATGTTCAGTTGATTTATCAAGCTGCTTATTATTGTGTCTAAATTTGCGTTTGAATATACCGCTACAGTTTCTGTTATGTGGGGCTGTATAAATTTTGTGCCATTTGGTTTCTTATATTGTGTAAACAGTTTGAGGGAGAGCTTATAAGAGCCATTTTGTGCATTTAGAATTGCCTGGAGACCAGAATTTACACTGTTCAAGAAATTCTTAATACCACATCTTGGCTCTGATACAAACCGATAATCCCTAAGTTGGGCATTAAAACTGCTACGGATGGGTTCATAGCGTGGCTGCTTTGCTGCTCTGGCATTAAGAGGTGCTTCATGCTTCCTTTTCAGACTAGATGTAGATGGTTGTGTTGATGATTGTGCAGAGCAAGTATCTTTATGTGTATATGTGAAGTATTGCATGCTGTATTTTTTATGGCATTTGGGGCAAATTTTTGTGGGAGTTCTGTATTTGTCTGGGTTACAAATCTTTTGGTGTCTGGCCCAATTAGAGCTGGATATATTTTTATTGCATTGGTCACAATGTTTTTGATTTGGCATTTTTGTTGTTGTTTATTATATACAATTTCCTGGGTTTCAATTCAAAACTTTATACTGAATAAAAAATATCAGTTGGGTTCAGCTGTGTGCTTTGTGTGTGTGTATGTGTGTATGTGTGTATACACTTAATATTTTTGGCTTTGGTATTTATATAAAATTTCCTGGGTTTTAAATCTAATCTCTATGCTTATTATGACAGGTTGTAAAGCCAATAGCTTACAAGTGGAAAAAAAGAATAAATATTCATTCACACTGACCCAGCGCAAATACCTGTACAGACATGCAGGACATGGGACAAATATAAGCTTGACTCTAAATATGAGTGGATTACAACAAATATCAGATTTTATATTGTTCAATTAAACCAAACAGGCATGTAAGTATGAGAAGCACTGTAAAAACACATCTATTCTCCTCAGTCAGTCTCACAATACTGGCTGATGCAATACTCGGGAATTTCTGTAAGTACTGGCGCTGAGGAGAAACATGCGAAACAAAAATCAATACTACCGTCTCGGGAATTACACACACTGACACAGAGGGGGAAACATGCAAACACGGAGCAATTCTAGAGGGGCTCTGCATATTGCATTGTTTTAATATTAGATAAGCAAATTGAACCTGGTTTCCAATTAAACTTAAACCAGAAGTAAATATGTATGTGTATGTATGGGTTTTTGCTTAATTTCTGGTGTGGCCAATTTTTGACAAATTTATGGACAAAAATCTGGCTGATGCAACTTTTGTAAGTATGCACAAATCAATCTGAAGGAGCTCTTCTTTTCTGAAAAATTCCCGAGGGCATTTTTACAAAAATCTTGGATTAGACGGGGTTCCACACTAGAGCAAAAAGCTCATATAGGCATGTTGAGCTTGTTTTAAGTGTAGCAAATCTGCTGGAGGGGAGCTCTTCCTTTCTGGCGCTGTCCCCACCGCAAACCCCACTACTAAATTAAAAATAAATTAATCACAAGCTTAGTTATACTAATACGCAGAAAGAAATTCAGAGTTAAATGCATGTGTATAAACTAATTCTAGAAGTACAGAGCTATATCAGAGTAGGCTATTAAACTTTTCTTTTGCAGGATAACGTTTACAATATTGAGACGAAAGAATGATTAAGAATTGTTTCTCCAAGGGAAACGAAGGGCGTAGTGTATTGGTTAGAGTTCTTGAAACCATTGATTGCGGTCCCAGGTTCGATCCTCCATACTACAAAACACATTTCCCCTTCTACTAAACAAGAGCATGGTTTGGTAACATTATATGTAATAGCAGTGTAAAGTGGCTACATTGTTCTGCATCTGGAATGTATATATAAAAAACAAATAAATGAATTGACACACGTTCAAAGGGATATTTTCATGTATAAGATCATGAATTATGATACTAACGATAATTCTGTATTCGTTTAAAGACATTGACAAATATTAAATTTGTGGCAATTCAGGATATACTAATTTTACCCCTTTTTCCACTCGAGATCAATGCAAGGATACCTCCGCAAATATCGAATGAAAAGTTTTCAACATGTGCAATTCTCCGTTAAATGTTTTCGCTGATTCGTTCTACTTTCATTCTCTTTGTTACAAACAAATATTCTTTGCACATTACATGTAGGAGCAGAGTTGCATCTACATTTCACATTGGTCAGCTCCTTCTACTTGTTTTCAGAAGCGACAGCTTGTAGGGTAATGGTTACCGTTAAGGATTGTCAATCTGATGGTCGTAGGTTCAAATCCCTCCGGTGGCAGAAAATTTTCGTAAGTTTTAGAAACATCCCATTGTGTTCGCGCTGTGTGAAACGGAATGATACAGTTTAGAATTAACGATGGGGGGAGGGGAAATATTAAATTACAACTCTTCGTTTCAACGAACCGAGAAGTCGAAAAAAATTGGGTAATTCTTATAAATGTTAAAATTACTTTCATGTTTTAGTGGTATAATCGCAGGTAAAATCAATTATCTTACGTGAAAGATTTCATCTTGCTCTGAACTCAGCCAAAAGGCATATGGCACCGATCTAATACATTCTCCAATATGTTTCAAAACGTTATTGAGTGGTTTGTTTCATGTAGATAATTTGATCAATGCATCAATTCTTGACGCCGAGACGATATTTTCTCCAACTACCTCTTCTCTCCTTTCGTTTCCATTCTCTTCTATTTTCTCTTCTCTTTCTTATTCTTCTCTCCCCTGCTTCTCATCTGCTTTTATCTCATATCAACTTATCTATTTTTCTCGCATCTTGTATCCATCCCACTCTTCTCCACCACTCTTATCTTATTTCCTGTCTTAGATTTCCGACTCCACTGCACTCTTCTCCTCTTCTTGTCATTCTTCCCTTTTACTCTATTTTACTCTACTCTCCACTCCCTTCTTCTCGTCTCCTCCTCTCATTTCCTCTCCTCTCGGTTTCCTCCTCTCTTCTTTGATCCATTTTCGATTTTTCCTTTCTTCTCACTACTTCTCATCTCCTCGTCTATCCTCTCTATCTTCTCTCCTCTACTTTTTCTCTTCTCCTTTCGCTTTCTCTTTCTCCTCTCCTTTGTCACCTTTCGTTTTCTCTAACCTCTTATCCTTTCCTTAGGCTCATCAGCGATGAAATAATAGAAAACCTAGTTTCTTTCTTTTAGAAAGAAAATCGTCATTTGCGATATAATATTGATATTTTTAATAATTTTATACAAAAATACTTCTTTTCATTTCTTTCGCGTATTTCATAAATCTATTGTGCATGTGGCAACCCTGAAATCGAGACTAACTCTACACGCAACCCACCAACGCCTTGTGTAAATTGGGTTGCCTAGTTTAAAATGTCGTTGTCCTAAAACTTTTGAGAGACGCTGTACAAACATGGTTCGAACGTCGATCTCTCCGTCTCAGGACTAAGCAGCCGAAATAGGCTGGAATAAAACACGTGAATGCTGGGGCAATAGAATGTACTTTTGTAAAAAGTGGTACCATAAATCTTGCGCGAGAATGAGCGAAGAAGAATTTGCGAAATTTGAGTTGCATTTAGAAGATATTTTCTTGCACGATATGCTGCGCAGTGTCAGAAAAAGAAAATATGAAGGATGGAAAAGTAAAAGTGCACAGGGTGTTCAAAAATTAACTGACGAAAATGAAAAGAGCATTAGCCTCACGACACTTTCCTTATTTACGAAGCAGACTAGAGAAGAGGATAGGGAAGAGCAGCTTAAATATAGGGAAGAGGATATCTTTGGCTGCAAGTCGTTTCACTCTTCTAGCTTTAACTTTAGAAAGGTCCGACCATTAAAATTCAAATTTCAAGACACCAGGGGATACATTATTTTCATTATTGTAATGGTTGTTTCTACATTCTTAATTTTTTGAGGACGCATTTGGAGGTGTTCATGCACAACTGGCAACCCCCGTGCGCACTACTATGCCCTCACATATCAATTTTAATTTGCTTCATATGTACACTTCGCAACATCTTATTTGACCGCCCTGAAAAATGTTAAAGTCCGGAATTCGTAAATTTGGCAGCATAGCGCTTCAGAGCCAACTAAGAGTAGCCAACTTTACAACATTTCTTCTTCCTGAATGAAAACGCTCGTAATTTATTTTTTCACTCTTTAACATTCCATAAAGTAAAGATACCCTAAAGCAGTAATAAAATATATGAGCAGACAAAAAAAAATGTTAAGTAGAAATACGAATGTTGAAAATATTTCAAGATTCTTCGTTCTGAATTTGAAAATAAGAAAATGTATGTGCATTGTGAAACACTGAACAGGTTCTCATCCACCTGGAAAGAATTGTGGTCACATTTGAATGCAAGAAGGCAAATTTCTGATGATTTTATGCGAAATGTTTAGTAACGATACCTTGCACAACACCAAAGGATTCTGGAAAGTGTGTCTTTTCCTTGGTTCTTGGCGAAAAATGGTCCGAAACTCCGGCACAATGTTGCTTCAACTGAGATTAACGTGTTTTACTGAGCTTTCTGTTAGCAATCTCCTGGAGTAATTGGTTAGATGACAGCACTTTCGCTTTTTTTTTCCTGTTTTCGTCAAGATCGAAACATCGTGGGTTCAAATCCAACCCTTTCCTTATTATTGTTTCATTTTTATTTACCGAGTACGAAGTGTTCTAATAACGTAAAATAATATTATATGATACTGTAAATATTTATGCGATGCATGCTCAGTGGCGGCGATTGGGTTTCAAAACTGATGGGGCAAGGTGGGGGAGGGGGTGAGGGCAAGGGCAGTTTCTTTCCCTTGGTAGATAATGTTTAGCATAGTGCGGGGTCATCTGCCCCTCCACACTCCATAACCGTCGCCACTGTGCAAGCCTCAAGTAATGCTTCTACTAATGTTTTTAATCTTTCAGTGATTGTCAGGATTTTAGGAAATACTTCTCCTTTCATTCAGCTATATTAAGAACTTACATGTCAACTTTCTGCATCCGGAAATGCTGGACATAAATCGCATAAATATCAACGGAAATATCTAAGAAACGTAGATAAGCTTTCTCGTCCAAAGCCGTTTACTTCCCGAAAAATATTTTGCAAAGAAGTAGGTTTGAACCAATGACCTTCCATTCCATAAGCAAACGATTCCCCTACACCACACGGTTCACGTTATTTTATGCACTCGGTTCGGATCCCACTTTAAACTGTAGGTCCAGTCCCGATTAGCCTTACTATGCAGAAAGTTAACTTAAAACACCAAATCAACCAATTCATCTCCTTTTAGAGTGGGCCTTCTATGATACTGTAGTCGGCCAGCATCCGAAAATACAGCTCTGCTTTGCGTATACCAGAGTGTAATTGCATTTATTATTGTGGCTAATTTTACTTTAAAACTACAGATTAAAGCGATAATAGTGTCCAGAAAAAAGAACCTCAAAGTAGATCTTCAAACAAAGAATTTTAATCTATTGCCAAACATTTCAGTTAAGAATAATATTATGCTTTTCCGTATTTATGGTGAATTTGCTAAAAGGACCATGTCAAGAAATCTAAATATGTAAGTTTTACTAGTAAATACATTTAAAATGCACGAAACAACAGGGGAGGAGAAAAATAAACCTCAAAAATAAGTAAAAATGCAACAAAAACTGTTAAAAATACTGACAAAAAAACTAAAAGTCAAAAAAGGCCGAAAAATGTAAAATAGAAAGTGTTTTCCGGCTCTAACTGAAGGGAAGAGGACATGATATAAGGTTTAGCATTGTTTTTAAGGGTCAGAAAAAAAGTTGATTTTTCATCAACTTCCGGACCCTAATTAGTAATTATGATCATTGAAAAAGTTGGAGGTAGCTTACTTAAAATGTTCTTGGTGAGGGATCGTATCGTCCCATATCTCCACTTCATAATAAAGAAAAACATCAAGTTCATATTTCGAAAATGACTGGGAGTTTTCCACCACGAAAATATGTTTTCAATAGTTTGAAGTTCGTTAGTATTACCTTTCAAGGTTCCCATTGTTTTAATTTCACACATATTTTATATTTCATACGTTCCTCTCTCTTTTCATACAGTCTTTGGAAAATAGCTCTTGTTTCTTGTCAAACGGGGTCTGGTTCAAATGACTCCTTTTCGCTCTCCTGTTCCTACTTTAAACAAACAACAATATACTTCGTAACTAAAGGATTGCTTGTTCAAAACACGGAATTTTTACACAATTTACAAAATATGACAAAACGACAATACACATGTTCATCATTTTTCCCTTTCTGCGTTTCTCGATTTTATCTGAATTCGTTTCCTCATGAAAATTGCCATGAGGAAATTATAGATATGACATTATGTGTGAATTAATTAGTTTCTTCAAACTGGTAGCAAATTTTAACAAGAGCTACCTGGAAAAGAGGTAGCGTGCTTGATTCTTACGAGGAAGGTCGTAGGTTCGATTCTCCACCTGGACAGGTTTTTTTTCATGAGTATATCGTTGGGTGTAAAGTTTATCCGCCGTGCTAAGAAGTTAACATTGGTCTCTGTATTTCACGAGAGGAAAGGAAATAGTAAGAGAAAGTTATTTCGATGATAGGAGGAAGTCACATGCCACGTGGAATGCGCAGAATCAAGTTACATAGAGCTAAGTCTGTAATGGTTGTTTCGAATATTGCAAAAGTTAGTGAGGAAAGTTTGTTATATCTGATTCTCGTACTTTCTATTCAAAGAAGACAAACATTTTAGATACAAAGCAGTGAGGAATTAACGATCATTATGAGATTTTGAATATTTTGTTTGTCACTCACTATATAAATACTTATTAGAAGTTTCTTATCGAATCGGCCTTCGTCGCAATAACAATTTATTTATGTTATTTAGCGATTTACTATTAGTTTTAGACGCATGGTAAGATGGTGGTGAGGGGATTGATAACAGTCATTACCAAGGAACAGACATTAAATTACCAATCTTAGCAATTTGAACTCATTAAACGCTCTCTTTCGTTACAGTAATGCACTACATAACTACTTAACATAACAGTATATTTTGTTAGTATATCGAAATCAAATAATCAATATTTTAGGTGTCAGTGAAGGACAAACAATACATAACTTAAATAACATTACATTTTGCATCCTGAATACATATATGTGATTTGTGAATTAATTATGATGTGTGTGTTAACACAACATATGAACAATAACTAAAAAGGAAAGTTTTAACTTTAAATCCTGGAAATCTCCAACTTCTAAGGCGAAATATGCGCAGAAGGGACGTCCCTCAAGTGTGCATCGGATTCAGTTTTTTTTAAATATTCTAATATCAACTGTCTCTGTTCAGCAAAAAAAAAAAAAAAAAAAATGAGGAGAGGGTGGGATTTGAACCCGCGACCTTTCACGCTTGAAAAATAACGAAAGCAGGGTTTAACCTACTGCTCTACTTTAACTTCATGACATAATATCCTTAAAAACATGTTGAAGTTTATGAAGACTCCCACCTTCCTGTGTTTCAGGCACATTTTCTCGACAAGTCGCGTAAAATATATGTTTTTGAGAACTGTTCGATATTATGCAAGGTATTGTAAATAAAATCTCGCATAAACTCCTCACAAATTTGCTTCTTTCTGCACAAACGTGATGGCAATTTCCTCCAGGTGGAGAAAAACTCTAATCAGTGTTTCAAACCCCCCAAATTTCAAGTCGAGCAAGCAGAATCGTAAATATCCATCAAGGTTCCTTTTCCATTTTATTATTTCTGTTTGATTGCGTATTATAATAGCGGTTTATAGTTTCTAAGTTCTTGGAAAGTGTTAAATTGAAAACCTACCACCGCAGCGTTTTTCGTCTAGTGGAAGGACCTACTCAAAGTTGGCTACTCTCACCTGGAGCTGAAGTGCAATGTTGCTAAGTTTACGATTTCGGGACTTAGAATTCTTTCGGGCGGTCAAATAAGATGTTGCGAAGTGTACAAGCTGTTTTTTGAAGATGTGTTAATATCGGTTTTTTTATAGACCAAAAGAAAGTAAATTGTACACTGTTACTCTTCTGTGTACTTATATAGGCTATATATACACTCTCTCTCTCTCCATTATTAGAGATTATCCGCCCTTGTGGCACTCTTTCTCAACCTATTACTGTGTTTTATATATATATATATATATATATATATATATATATATATATATATATATATATATATATATATATATATATATATATACCTATATATTGGTTACTGGGACTCCTTGTTGGCGTAGTGGTAACGTCGCCGCCTTGTAATCAAAGGGTCCTGGGTTCGATAACCAGTTGAGGCATAACATGGTTAGGTTTACAGTTTAGACTGTAGGTCTACTCCGGTCCATTCTGTATGTAAAGTAGACTTAAAACACTTACTCGATCAATCTATATTTTTTTTTTTACTGAAAGGTGCTATTCGGAAACGAGCAAAGCGTTTTCGTTACTTACGAAAAATTATCCAACTTTAACCAACAGAATTATAATCGAAACGTTGTTTTATATATCTCGGCTATGACTGCCTGGAAAAGTTAAAGGAAGTAACGATTGTTAAATGTCGGTTGACTCATTATCTTAGCACAATAAATTCTGAGTTCGAATTCCTATGTCAGTTTGATCAGTATTACGTGGCAATAAATAATTAATTAGAGCCAGAGATATATAAAGATACAGTAAACATATCATTTTGGGGAAAGGGGTACTGAATGCATTTACGCACAGTATCGGCAGTATTAAAAAAAAGTCTGTAATTGCTTTGGTAATATATCAAAAGTAAATAAAAGCAATCGATGTTATTCACTTTGTTGATTTCTGATTATTTTTTTATTATTATTTCGTTGTTGTAAATTTTATCGGAAGAAAAAATTCTTACACTCTGCAGAAGATAAATCATGTATTAATTTACGAATTATAATTAATCACCTATTTATATCATATGCATATCATTAACATTCTTCTGTTAAGCCTTGCATGTATCCTGGAGAGAAATACGGACACCTGTCAAAATATTCATCGCAAGCAAAGCAGTGGGACAAAGGCCACGACTGTAGAAATGCAGGATCCAACGAACGTCTGTTTCAGGCGCCAAAACGTCTGGATTTCAGTCGCTGAGAGCTCGAGTTTCGGTTTCGGTTGTAAATGAGTGAACACTTAGGCTACATTCACAAGCAACAGTGGAGTGTGTATGGGGGCAATTGGTTGAGAATACAGTACTCCCAATATCGTTCAAGCTCGCTGTACAATTAACTTCAACTGCAAATATAGATGGCGAAATGGTGTGAATGTTGTCTCCTATCGCAATTGTCCTCAATGGCGTAGTGGTAACGGTATCACATGTAATAATGCGATCCGGTGCTCGATCACCATTAGAGCCTCAGCGGCTGTTTCCATTGGATGATATTCAGCCAACAACTTCCCCCACAATTGTTTGCGTAAAATCACACCCATTGAAATGATTACGACAAACGTTTCGGAGCGTGTTGTAAACACACTTTATACGCATTGCACCTACAGTGCGTATGGCAGTGATTCAAGGTGCAACTATAACGATTATATTCTAAATGTAGTCCTGCATTTTGTTTAGTCTCTTATCAATGACCAGACCATCTATCAGAATATATAAAACGATGTGTAGGGCCTCACATAAACTTCAATCGCGGCCAATTTGAGAGGTGATTTGATGTGAACAAGAAAAAGCATAGATTCAATATTAACATATTACCTTAAGGTTTAGAAAATGATAAAATATGTGTGCAAGACTGGTGCAATAATTGGTTCCCTTTCAATTAATGATTATAATTTTGCAATTATTATAATTATTATATAACAACACTAATATAAACAACAAAGGAAGAAATGATTCATTAGAAAATAGTTTCTTGAATTTTAAGGTTAAAAATATCAATATCTATTCATGTCTCTGCTTGGGAATGACCTACTAAAAGCACGGATTTTCATGAACGACTAGTATGTGAGTAAATATGTGAAGAAAATCGTCTCCTCGAATTAATAGCGCGGAGTTAGAGTAGAACCCAGAGAACCCTGGTAGCAGCAGATTTTCCATTTATCCTTTAGGAATGTTCAATTTGCTGCTTCTCATGTAGTACATGCATGTGAAATATTGAGTTCAGAGTGCTGAAAACATTTCTCCCCTACTTCTCTGTTGTTACTAGCGTTTTAGATGAGAGTATTTACGTTTTGAACGTAGTTTCCCCCTTCCCCTGTAAGTAGGGTTGCGAGATTTCTAAAATAAAATATAAAAAACCGGGACATATAGACATGGATATAGTTAAATGTATTTTTATAACATGTATAAACATTACAAAATCAGTTGCAATTTAAAGCATTGTTAATGCCGAATTGTTAACATTTTGACAAAATGTATTAATATTTGGGTGAACACTTGGCGTCCTTTAAGAGGATCTTTGTTTAGAATAATCACTACTATAAGAACATACACAACATAAGAATATATAGAACCCATAATAATATTAATAGCGATAATAATAAAATCGTGTTTACTAGAGCGGGCGTGCTTCGGCCGTCTTTATCGCAAAGATAACAATGAGTCGAAGTGGTTGGTAGATGAGAGAAAATAAATACAGACGCGCACAAATATTCTCGTAGGGAATAACGTTAGTGCCTCTACTCTTCAACCTTACAAGATAAAAATGAATGTCACCATTAAAGAGGGTACTTTATGTTGGTTACCGAAGATACCGAAAATGTTCTCAGTATATCGATATTTAGAGGTCATATTTTCGAGTACAGAGAACGGATCCCGTATATCGAGGGTTTCAGCAGCCGGCCTCCGTGGCGTAGTGGTTAGCACAGCGCGCTACGACGCCAGGGGTCCCTGGTTCGAATCCTGGCCAGGGCATGGGTGTTTGTGCGAGTCTCTTCATCAATTTCATTAGGCTATATCATCACTCATCGATGGCGCAGTGGTAGTGTCTTCGCCTTGTAATCAAGGGGTCCTGGGTTCGATACCCGGTAGAGGCACATAGTGGTTCGGATCCCACTTTAAACTGTAGGTCCAGTCCCGATTACCCTTACTGTGCATAAAGTGGACTTAAAACACAAAATCAATCAATCACTCATCCTCAACTTTACAATTAAGAGGCAGAAAATCGAAGTAAAATAAACCAAATTAATCAATAGTTTCAGCAGCACTAAATATACCCCGATAATGCAACCATTTCAGGATATTTTTGTTTAATTTTGCCTGCTTTACGGTGCATTATATACACCAGCAAGGAAATGAAGTAATTAGCTCACGAAGCGGATTACTTAAAAAGTAACTCCATCGTAGTTTTCAGCCGAGGCTACACCCTTAATATCGTGCCACAGTAACCATCAGCCATGGAATCACTTCTTGGTCAACAATGGCAATTACATTAACATATTATTAATAATAACATTAAATAGAATAGGATTATACACAGTGGCGGCGATTATGGGGGTGTGGGGGTAGTTGCCTCCTCCAAAATTTTGGCAATTTTAGCCCCTGCAACTGCGTCCTCTAACGAAATTTCCTGACACTCCACTCATCTCCACTTCAAAATCAATGTAATAAAGAAATGAGTATGTTAAGAATTGATGACCACAATTAGAGGCAAACCAGAAGAGTGATCATGTTTGAAGTCGACCCAATCCTTGAAATAATTTGACAACAACGTTTTAGATGAAAATCTCTTTATTACATGAATGCGTGCGTTTCGTTGGTTCTCTTCCTACCGCGCCCATTTGCCATTCCTTTCTCTCCAACGTAAAGTTTAGGGGACGGTCGAGATTCTAACCCGTGGCCACGTGATCAACAGCTTGACGTGCTTTGCCCAGATGTCAGCTCCTTTTGCCCCGTCGCACGGTAAAACTAAAAAGGAGCTCCTCTCCTATCAGGAGAAAGAAAACCTCGCAAAGTGACACCCCGGAGACTTCCTGACGTAAGGTGATGATCATTACTAGGCGAAAAGGGGCTAAAACATCACCCTAGTTGTTGCAATCAATGGCAGAATTGCGATCCAGTCCCATGTCTTCATCTTTGCTTATGGGCGCGAGAAATCCCCCCTTCCTTTCCCTCCCCCAGCCTGAGAATTCTCATTTCATGTGCTGGAGAGTAAACTTATACCTTGCAAGTGTCAGTCTTAGAATATTACGAGTACCGAGTAAGTTTTAGATACCCTGGTTCAATATCTCGAACTACCGGTTACATCGAAATTGCAGAAAGTACCGGAAAATAACGAAGGTACCGTTTCGATATATCGATATTTCGTTGTTGCCAATACCTGAGATTCCTGTATTTTCAAGTAACGGTAAAGCAATAACTCCACCGTCTTTAGAAAGTATCACGTTTCTTATCATTCATATTTATTTTCTAATCACACACTTTTACATATGTATACATGTGGAGTCTGTGTGCCTGTGCATTGCTTCTTTCGGAAGAAAGTATTCAGGTACTGTTTCTAAATTTGTAAGCAACACAAAAGGAAAATCCAAAGTTAATAAACAACTATTTATACTCGGTTATTTACAGCGCGTTCAATTTAAAATTGTACCGAAGTCCGCCCATTTACGAATACCTAACGCTATGCATTCATTTGTTTGTAATGGTAACACGACGGCTGAATAGTCACGTAGCTTGGTGTGGAACGAAGAGGCAAGGAAATGGAAAAGGAAATTAATACTTACTCTCATGATGCTTTTCCGGTGGGTTCAATTTTAAATTGAACGCACTGTATATTTCACATGGCTTATCTTCCTGTTTTGTTAATCGCGACGATTTTACATTTAGGTACTCCAAATTAATAATTTTGTATATTCACACGTCAACCTGCCATTATGCTTCACATTTATGTTTTCACTTTATCAATGACTCACTGGCAATTGCCATAATGCATATTCGAACATCTAAGCAAAAAAGGGACGAAAGAAAATATTATCGCACTGCATCTCGGTTCTATTTAGGGATGAAACCGTTGCACATTAATCTGTCGCGACTGAACTGAATCTCCTACCTGCCCCAAAGGAACGGTTGATTGATTATTTTGCTTTACTTTACTTTTCTTTTTGTGCCACTTTTGGCTAATTTGCGAAGATGAGGATGAGTCATGATATGATGAAATTGATTAATAGATACTCCCAAACATCGATGCCCAGGCCAAGATTCGAACCCGGGACCCCTAGCGTCGTAGCGCGATGTGCTAACCACTCTGCCTTCTGGGGCCGGCCCAAAGGAACGAGTAGAAGTGGTTAGTTATCTAATTAAATTACATAAGTTTGTTGGACGAATAAACTGGTCGCTGCAGATAATGGACATTTCTTTGCGTTGATTAAAAAGAGTCTCAAAATATTTTATCATATATACTTGCTTCAAATCAGCAATCTCGTTACATAATTTTGTACAAGCTTCATGCTTTTCGCGTCTTTAAATATGTTGGCTAAGAAGAGTAGTTGGATAGCCTAAGGCTGAATTTTGTTAAAGAAAAGACAAATTGATCTAAAGTTAAAATATTTTCTGATCATTTTATAAATGTATTTAACAGTTCTGCTGTACACTCAGCGGCGAAAGAAACCGTAGGCGAATTGTCCACCACCATTTTCATTCAGTCTCTATTACACAACGTAATATACTGAATCTAAATAATGACGTCAATATGAAGAGGGCAATGCCTGCTTCGAACCAACACAGGATGTAGAATAAAAAGTAATGAAGATAGCAAATGACAATTTGCCTACCATTTCTTTGCCGTTGACTGTACAAGGTAAAACGAAAACACTCTTTGGTGGGTTTCTTTATTTTCCACAGTGGTCTTTCAGAACACCACGAGCGATAGCTAATGCTGAGCAACTTGCTTCTTGACCTCCCTTGCTGGCAGCGTCAGCTGAGTAAAGAATGGCGCCAGGAAGTCCAATCCCTCGTTTGGAAAAGCTACAGACGCAAAATTGCGTTTGCATGAGGTGCTAGTCACTACGTACTTCGTTTTTCCCATCGTTGGTAATATCTGTCTATCAAACTTTGCCCATCATCCACTTAAGAAGGATATAATTGAAGTCAATACATGCGAACTACAAAGCAAAACGAATGAGTGGGGGGGGGGTCAATGTTGTTTCATCGTTTACTTACTATACGTGTCAAAGCAAAACGTTGGTCAAAGCACGCTTATCTGTGGTTTAACTTTGTTTTGAGTCCACGTTTTGCATGATAGGCTAATCGGGAAGGACCTACAGTTTAAAGTGGGATTCGAGCCTCTGATCAATCTGCCCCAAGCAGGCATGAAAGTTCGATCTCGGAACCTCTTCATTACAAAGCGACAGCGTTGGGCATGAAACAATCAGGGAGGACCTTATCCTTGAAACGGAAGGCAGAATATGGGTGTAACATGATCATACCGACTCTTATCGTTGCCTTGTAATCAAGGAATCCTGGGTTCGATGCCCGGTGGAGACACATAGTGGTTCGGATCCCACTTTAAACTGTAGGTCTAGTTCTGATTAGCCTTACTGTGCATAAAGTGAACTTAAAACACCAACTCAATCAATCAATACTGACTCTTCTTCTTTTTGCTTCGTGTACATGGTGTGAAATCACTGGTTGAGGGGTACAAAGATTTTAATCTACACGTACGTGCGCACTAATATGTATACGTATTTTAAATACAACATTACTAATTACTAAATCACTAAATATTTAAAAATTAACATTATTAAATACATTTAAAGGATTTTTTTACTTTTATAAATATCACATTTGCATAAAGTAGCAAACTGATTTCTTTGCTAAGTAGTTAAATATGTCAATTAACTTGAAAATTGTTGAAACTGTTTTATTATGGAACAGCTGAAAGATTGATTGATTGAATTGGTTTATTTTACTTCGCTTTTCTACCACTTTTGGCTAATCGCGAAGATGGAAATGGCTGATGTACAATGAAACCGATGAAGGGACACTCACAAATACCCATGCCCAGGCCGAGATTCGAACCCGGAACCTAAGGCGTCGTAGCACGCTATGCTAACAACTCCTCAACGGATGTCGGCGTAACACTTGAAACATTGTGTTTAGTTTTTCTATTAATATAAATCAATTAGGTTTCATTCTTATATTTATTGTCCTTTCTTGTTTCACATTTATTGTGAATACGTTGCTATTGCTGTAGATCTGTTAATGATATTTTGAAAGATAGATTGTTGGGGAAATACCCCCGTTGCACCTTGCCCTTGGACCTCTCCACTCCCAATAGTTCTCATGCACTATCATCCGCTGAGACGAGATCGTTTTCAAGGATATTGAGCAATCGAGTGTTACGGTTAAAAACCTTCCCTCGTTTCACTTCAGGTGACAAGAAAATCGCAAAAAATCAAGTATAAAGAACAGATTGAACTGTTTGTGACATTTTGATCATTTTGGTAAGATGGCACATGTAAGATGTACATGGTAAGATGTCACTTACCGTGGTTTACACCAGAGCCCTTCATTTAATGAATTTATTTTGCCTGTAATTTTAGTTTTACGTTCAGTAACTCAGGGCTGGAACTAACGTTAACTTCTCAGTACGGACCTTCGGGTGCACGAGTTTGGGGTGCAAAATGCCTTATCTTATTTATATCGTCTTTTCGTTAACATTCGTGAATTATTGTGATAGTGAGTTGCATGTTATTGAGTAGGAAAGCAAGAAGAGAACATCAATTTTAATAAATGGGGCTGTGATTCCGCACTTTGGAAAATTATTTCTCACTTATTGCAGACGATTATTTGAGCAGAACCTTTGATAACTTGTAGGAAACATCCCGTTTCTTCCATTCTGCACGCCCTCTCATATCCGCGTTGTGGTTAACCACACGGTACAAATTAGTTACCTTCCACACAATCCACAATACTTTCACCAAAACAAATACTGGGAACGGTAAAAATATTATTGGTATTATAACCTGAGCATTGCATTGGTTTGGTTTACAGTACGAGGTCGTTGTATTATTAAGTTTATCTAATCTTGTGTGGTGTCGCCAGTGTCACATGTTGGTACAAAGCTGAGGATTTCGGTTTTCCTCTTAGTTGACTTATATTCAATGACAGCTTAAGGAAAGCTAAGCACTTGTTTATCGCAGAAGAAAATTATTATAACAATGTAAAATGTGATAAATCCACAACAAAATTATATGCAAGGTAATTTCGTACTTTGTAACTCACAAGTATATAACCTATACTGAATAAACGAATGAATACTGCATTTAATTTCTTTGAATATTGCTCATGTATTAGGGGAGTCTACAGATCCCACCCCCACCCCCTTTACGCTCTCAGACAAAAATGTAAAGTAAAAAGTAAAGTTGTTGTGTGGAAATATGGCCATTCTATTCAATTGCTATTGCCTTCTGTTTGTAGACCGATTGATTATAAAAAAAAAGTGTTTTCTAAACTTTTTTTCGAATAGCTTGCTTGCATTTTCTGCAGCTTGCGTTTGCAACGTATGACGTTGCAACCAGGAGACAGGACAACCTTACTGTCAAGCAGGCGATCTTGTTTCTCTGCTATCGGTATCTAAGGTTGCCAGACACTCATCTTTTATGCTTAACTTCGCTGCTTTTAAATCACGTTATTTTTTCAACATTAAAACATAAAGTTGGTTTACAAGTAGTGTAATTGGTGGTATTATAAAATCGATAAATGAGGAGGTGTTTTGACTGTATAGAAATACTTAAAACTAAGGCAAAATGTCTATAAAATTTTATTGTTACTGTGTAAAACCTACGATTTTTGTAAAAAAAAGCTTCCGAGAAAAGAGGACCCCCTCAAATTGATGTGTTTAAACCTGAATTTGCTAAAATTGCTGTTTATAAATTTGTTAAAAATATGGCTTTTCTCAATATTGTTTTAACTACACTAAAAACTAATCTAAGATACTCATATGAGCCATACCTACACACATCTACTCACACACACCCACACACACCCACTTATACTCACCCACACATATTTACTTCCGGTCCATTTCCGGTCCACTTCCGGTCCACTTCCGGTTTAAGTTCAGAGAATTAATATGTTGACTTGTAACATTCTAAATATTTTAATTCAAGACCAGGCACAACTTGTTTATCTAATACTAAACACAATGTAATATGCAAAACTCTTCTAGAATTGCTCTGTGACTCTCTCATTTCTTACATCATAAATATATGATTTTTCACCTATAAGAATAACACTACATATGGTATTATCAGGAAGTGTTTCATGGAATTCACAGATAATTTTAATATTTGTCCTCTCATTAACCACAACTTGTTTTCTTTTTGAGGTGTTGATGACAAACATGGGTCTCTGTGCTTTGAATTCATCTGGTGAGTAATACATGTCAGTATTCCCAATTGTGACCCTTTTGTAAGCTGAAAATGCCTCATATAATTTGAGGAAATCATCCTTGGACATGTCTAAATTATAATTTTCTCTGGGGAACACCTCATTTCTGCCATTTTTAAGATATATGTTCTTGATGTTGCAGCTATCAAACTTACTTGAATTTTTTTCTTGATTATTGTGTCTTCCAGTCTGAAACAGTACCACCACAAAATCTGGCATGTCATATTGTATACTGGAGAATGAGTTTGTAGCATCAAATTCATAATAGCTACCAGTGGCAGGCTTCTGTACACATTGATATGTATAAAATTGTAAAAGTACCTGTGGATTTTTTAGGATATCTGCTTTGTATTTAAGAGCATAACTAGCTTCATATTCAACTACTGGAATTCTTAGCTCCATAGTCTGAATAAGGGATTTGCATTCGTCAGGTAGGGTATTAGGCAGAGCTTCCCCTGTAGTGTTTAATGTACTGTACCTCATCAAAGAATTATTATCATTGGCAGCTCTTCTAAATGTAATTCTTAAACCACCCTTCCACATAATTTCTTTGTAATCTAAGAAGAAACCTGGCAACAAGCTCATAGGAAACAATACTGTGTGACTCTTAGATATTATTTTATCACCAGCCTCAAATCCACCTATTTTGAAGTATGAGGCCTCGGTCTTGGATAATTTTAGTGTGGCCAAAGCTGTAGAGGTAATACCAGGATAGTCTACTCTGTTTATAACAACACCATGTTTTCTGATCTCAATTTCAGAGAACAGATGTGGCACAAAATTTTCTACCAATCTTATATTTGAGTTAGCCGGATAATCTGTACCATCGAGCTTGACAACATCAAATTTAATATATAGGTCTGCTCTGTGAGGGTGTATAAATCCATCTCCTACATCAAGGTCAACCTCAATCTCTGTGTTGGCTTGATTTAAATTTGCAAAGGTCCTCCTGTTTGGAGGGAATGATTGTAACTCATAACTCTCAATATTTTCCATTTTATTTATTTATTTATTTATTTATTTATTTGTTTTATTTTTTTATATTTGTATGTATTTTTATTTAAATATTAATTTCTATGATAGCAGTTGTTGTGGCTCCATCAAAATCAACTAATTCTTCTTTTTCATTAGTGACCATCAACTCAATATAATCTATTCTATTATGGCACACAGGAAAATATAATGTTGGTGATGGAGTGTAGATGATTGGTTCCATAATTTCAGAGTTAGGTTTGAATGTTGCAATGATGCCAGTTTGTTTGTGAGTGCCAATGCCATTTGATTTGGTGATCATACCCTCGGCCACATTACAGTGAATATTTAGAGTTTCTATGGCTAAGAATTTAGGTATATTAATAGCAGTGTGTTTAATGGCTGGTTCAAGTTTTGTGTTGTTCTCGAATCCTAATAGCTCTCCTATAGTACCCAGATCTACTGTTTCTGTAGCAGACACAATTTCTACTCTGTGAGTAACAGAATTTTGAGTTAACAATATACCTCTAGGTAACTGAGCATTTAAAGTAGACAAATTATACTGGCCTGGAGTAATGACAATTTTTTGGTCACCAACTGTGATTGTGTTGTTCTGGTGTGTAATATTAGGTATCAAGTACATGCCACAGAATGCTCTAAGAGCTATTGTTTTGGGATATACTATATCATCATGTAGTTTTAGTTTCAATATTGAATTTTGGCTGGTGAGATGGAATACTCCCATGATGTTTTAGATACCACAGGGCCTTTTGAAAATTTTCAATTGATGGTTTATTTATTTCAGACAGATATTTAAGAACAGATAAACACAAATGTCCATAATTAATATCTTTGAAATTTTGAATGCGGGTATTATTATAATAAAGATTAGTTGATTTTAGAAATTTTACTAAATTCTCAGGTGGAACGCCTCCAAATGAATCAAACACAAATACGTCATTGTTTAAATATTTAAGATAACAAATCCAGTGAGTGCCCTGATTTTTGTACTTATCCAAATTAACTATGCCACACTCTTTTTTGAGTGGTTGTTCTGGTAAAGAATCCGACATGTATACTCCTCTAAAATTTTTGATGCCGAGTGGTTTGATTAAAGCTTCAATATCTTGGTTGTTAAGCGGCTCTTGTATTTTTTAACTTATTCATAACTTTCTTAACACCTTTGCCTTGTTTTTCCATAGCCAGATTATGGCGCTTTTGTTCATCTAATTCTGCCTTATTTTTCAGGCATCTATTACAGTTTTTGCTATGGTAGCTTATCCCCCAGCCAAGCTCCCCACGGCCTCCAATGCTGCTAAAATAGCTGGGATACTAAATATGAATCCACCTATATGTATTTTTTTCCTAGATTGCTGTAATTTTTTTAATTGTGGGGTACTAAGTAACAATTTCATACCATGTCCCTTAGCAAGACAAGAACTTTTTCTCTTGCGCTGTTTTTTTGTTAGAAGACTATCAATAGTTTTAAGAGATTTAAGACCTGCATAAGGTATTTGATACATAACACCTTTGGCCTTCATTTTTTTGGTTTATTATATACATATTTTGGGATTAACTAGTTCAATTAAATTGTATGTAATTTACTTAATTTATTACAACCCCCACCCCAGTTTTTGTTTGGTGTTCATAGCTATGGTGGTCCCCAATGCTGCTATTCTCTCACCTAAAGAAGCATCTTTGCTTACAAATCTACCAAACGCAGCCTCTTCTAATTTTTGTCTGCAACATGTCTCTTGTCAAGATCAGAATGTGTGTTGTATGCTATGTCATGGTCTCTACAAGCAGCATCTAGGGGATTAACACCAAGGTCACCTCTGTTTAATCTATGGTCTAGTTTGGTACCTGGACCACAATATTGATAGCCTGGTATGTGTGGTTCAAATGGCAACTTGTTTATAATGTCATTAACTAGCCCCCGACACTCGGAGATATTCCAAAATTTAGGTGGTAGAGTATTAATAATTTTTATAAGATATCCAATGCCCTTGGTGTCATTCACTATAAAATTAGACAATTTGGTGCTTATCATGTCCATAATTCCAAATTTTTCATTGTAAAAATTGTGGTTACCGGCATTTTCTTCCCCAGCTATTACTAGCAACCTATCTACAAGTTTCCTGACATCGTCAACCCAGACAAATTCTTTAGGCAATGTGTTGTACTGCTCGATCCCACTACCTGTCTTGATCTGTGACCATATGGGCTTGATTAAGTTGTTGCATTTTGCTCCACTGCTAGACTTGACTCTTTTTTGTGTGGGATCATTGTTCTGGTATAGAGCATCTGATTTTATTAATATTTCTTTGTAATGTTCATAGTCTTGATCTGTATAGCTACCAGGTCTCTTACGAGTCATCAATTCCCATAATCCTGGTGTTCCAAGATACTTAACAAAAGCACCTATTTCTCCAAGATGAGATTCTGAATATACTATCAAATCATCTCCCATAAATGTTACCCTAAAATTGCCAATTCTATGTCGGCATATAAACCAAAAACCTCATCTTTGTTGTCTTTACGTGTTCTTAAATATTTCTGAGCAAGAAGACCCAATTCAATAGGATCCTGAGTAGCTTCAATTCTTCGAGGAGCAACAGGACTAGGAGTAGGAGTAGAAGTGGGGTGATTGGATAATCTAATATGTTCCTAGCAGCTACAGGTACAAGCTCTGTGATCAAATTTTGATTCTGCTCTGTAACAGTTTTGATATTTTTACCTAGTTCACTAATGGCATCAATAATAGGTTGTTCTGTGCGCTTGTGTTGTTCAAAGATACCTCGGTTCTCTACTTTCCATCCCTTAAATCTTTTTACAAGATAGTCTCTTAATTTAAGATCATTAATAATTGGTCTTTTCATGGTTATTTATATATGTTTCAATATCTAGAAAATCGTTAATTTTATTTCTATATTTACCATTATTAGGTTTTCTTGTCATATCAATTGTGACAAACCCATAACTATCCTGATTCCAGCACCTACTTCAAAATTTAGAAAAATTATTGTAGCTCAAGTCACCACCTACATATTCATCATGTATGTGTTTGAGGTTGGTATGGTCTTGATGAAACACACATATAAAATTGCTGTTGTCTCTTATTAGTTGTTTTGGTATTTTAGAAAAAGTCTGTGCCAGGTAGAAGCAATCTATGTTTTTGTGTCGGCCCTGTGTAAAAAAATTTCTAACGTTGTTTTGGTTTTCCAATATAATATGATCAAATACAACAACAGAGTTATCGAGACATTCATGATGTGGTTTAACATCTGATTCAAAAGTGGCTATATCCAGTCCATCATATATCTTCATCAACTGCTCATATTTTAATTGTTCCAAGCTCTTAGAGAAGACATACAAATGCCTATTTTTCCAGTCTAACCAATTGGGTGCCAATAAAAAATTATCAATCATTAGTGTAGTTTTACCACAAGCCGATGGTCCAACAATAAGACATCTAATATTATCAGGCAACAGTTGGCCATTTCTCTTAATCTGCTGTTCAGGATCTGGTAGTCTTTTTATAACATCCCAGGTGTTCATAGTATCACTTTGTCTGCCTCGATCCAACTGTGTTCAGGGAGACCTAGCCATTTGACCAGTGTTTTGTTGCCTTTTTTGCGAATGACTTTTTCTATGAGATATGTGTCCGGCTGTCTAGTTTTGTTAAGTTCTTCTTCATAAAACCTGCCTTTGAGAATTTCTCCTCGATGATCCTTTATTATATATGTATTACGAGCCCCAGGTTTAACTTGAACCACTGTAAATAATTCAGTACTCCAATTTGTTGTAAAACCACTTTTGAATAAGTGCTTATATTTACTAATTCTAACTAGATCACCAAATTTGTATTTGGCTTTTCTTGTTGTTGGTTGGTATCTAGGATAGTAAAGAGTACTGATCAATTTCTGCTCATCAGATGAAGTTACCTCAGAGGGTTTCATGTTGATTGTAGTGTGAACTGAATTATTATATTTATCTAGAAGTTCTTGTAAGATAGTAAGTCATTTATAATTACCTTGAAGGGTAAATTGTTTATACATATGATTTTTTAGAGTTCTGTTGAATCTTTCTACAATAGAGGTCTTAAGATCACTGTAACTCGAGTAATGTTTTATTGACTGGCTTTTAATAAATTGTTGGAACACCAAATTATAGAATTCTTTGCCATTATATGTTGATCTTCCACTCTGATTAATAATTGTCCTAAAAGCTTCTGTAACACATTTTCCAGTCTTAGATTTGAGAGGCAATGCCCAGGCAAATTTTGAAAATGTATCTATGACAGTAAGTATATACTTGTATCCTTTGTTGACCTTGTCTAAATTTTTCAACTGTCCCGCCTTTAGGCGAGGTACCATTTCCACCAAGTCACACTGCCATAAATCATCTATGGCTTTTGTAACCACTGGTAGTCGCTTATAGTTATGTCTGGCTGGTTTGTGTAATTCATCAACAATAATTTGTCTAGACATAGTATGTAAACAGGATACTACAGGATTTTCTAAATATAATTTGTCTCCTATATGTATTTTAAATTCAAGAAATCCATCATCTTCAGCATAGGATGTTTCTAATGTATTGGGATCTGTAAAATCCTCTAACTCTATATTGGTGACTTTTGGTTTGTTGTTAGTATTAGTTATTGATAAGGTAGCGTAGTGATGTGCCTGTGGTTGTAGCCAATATTTAATCTTGATTGGTCTAAGTGTACTTCCAACAAAAAACTGGTAATAAAATTGTGCAGGGAACAGCTTATACAGTTTCCCACCTGGTGTAAATGGAGAATTATATTCATTGTTAGGGATACTGTTTAATTCAAGAATTACTGTATGCTTAGGATTCTCGATTAGGCCAGTTATTTCTTTTTCTGCTGTAAGTAATCTACTTGTTACAGATTCAAGATGCTCATTGATAGTCCTAACAATTTCATCGTGACCTAGTTTTATTCTTATGTCTAAAGCAAGTTTTTTGTATTGTTGCACAATTTCTTGAAGTTGCGTGGCAAAAACAGACAGTGTATTTGCTTGGTTGGATTCCATGGACCTAGTTGTTGCTTGATGTTGGCTACAATTTGTTGTAAATTTTCAACAACTGCCAATTTAGAATTTTGAGCAGTAAGATCATGGATTTGTCTTCTGATATCTTCAAACAAAGCATGCAGTTCATTAATATGTTGATTGGTTGGAAGAGTGGCCACTGTCTGAGTAATCTGTTTGATCTCTGTCTGGATATTTTTGATATCTTCTGATTTTAGTATGCGATTCACTGCTCTTTTAATATTTTTAAGTTCCTGAGATGTAGCCAGATTTGCTACAGTATTCTGCAAAGATTCAAGTGCTAATTTCACACTATTTAATTCACTAGCGTCAGCCACACTACGCATAGCATCTTGGAGCAGAGTTATGTCTGCCTGAGTAGGTGTCGATTGTTGTAAAATTTCAAGTTTTGTTTGGATATCATCGATCAAGTGGTGAAAATGAGATAGCTCAGATTCGGTGTTGAGGTTTTCAAGTTTGGTTATTTGTTGCTGAACACTGACAAGAGTGTCTACAATACCAGGCAGGCGAGATTCTAGTGTTTCTTGTACATTTGTCAGATCACTTTGTACTGCTGCTATGGTACCTTCAAGGTGGGTTATGGTACTCTGAATTTCTCCAAAATCTTCATATGTTTCAAGTTGCAGTTTGATGTTAGCTACACTGCGAGTTATAGCACTCAAAGCATCAGAAGATGGTAAGTTGTTCATAAAATTTTCAAGTGTCTCAATTTTTTCTTTAACCTCGGATATGACATTGTTGAAGGAGTTCAAATTAGGTATCTGTAGTGATTGAATTTGTTCTTTTAGAGTGGAAATTACTAGATCAAAATCTTCTTGTGACTTTATGCTTTTGAAAATTGTTTGGAGCTGTGTTTGGACACTACAAATCTGCTCTTCTAGTTGTTGTTTCAATTGTTCAGAGTTGGTGGCCTGAGTCTTAAATTTGGCTAGAAGATTTGCTACAGCTTCCTCTAAATTTTGAAAATTATCCAATGTTGCCAAATCAGTATATTTTTGAAGCAATAATTTAAGTTCCGAATCGATTTTAATAAGAGGGTCCATGCATTGTGATTGTAAACTTGTATTTTCTAGTTGAAGACTGGCATTGAGTGTGCTTTGTAAAACTTGTAAATCACTTCTTAATTTTTTTACTCTGACATCAAGCATTAGAATCTCATCACTGTGATCTTCATGTCTTGTATGGCCAAATATATCATTAGGCATTTTTATTTTAGAGGTTATTTATTATTGAATATCTAATTCTTAATTCTATAAAAAAAGGTATAAGCTTGTCATAATATCCTGGGACGTCAATATATAAACAATCACCGCCAGAAACGGTATATACAGTGCCAGAAACCATGTTTGAGTGCTTAATTCTATAAATATTTCTCCCTACTGAAATTTTGACATCACCCTCGGGAGTTGTAATAAATTGTAATTGACCACCTACAGGTAATTGGTAGTGGTTTAAATTATTGTTAAATATGTATAATGTTTTACCAGTTGTATCATCAACATCTGTAAGTATGCTATTGAGATGAATAATTAAGAAACCAGTTAGTTTAGATATTATATCAGGACAGGGTGCTGGTGTTGGCAAGTCCACAATAGCTTTTTTTTTAAAATCCAAATAAATTCATTGCCATGTTTTATTTATTTTAAATTATGCTCTGTAATTGGGCATTGATTGCCACTTCTCAAGTCATAATGTCCCCATGGTAGAGTATGTATGCCACATGATAAAATACATCTCTTATCGTCATGTGGGTCTAGAGGTACTTTTCTTACAATATTACTAGTTAACAAGTGATCCACACTCTGAATTCTATTTTCTGATGTTTTAATTTACCTCTGTGACATGAGACAATTTTTATAATCTTCAAATTCAAGCTCTTTATCTACAGTATCTCTACCAATACCCTTAGCTTTTTTAGCAACAGCACCACTACATGTTTTAAAACTATACATCTTGGCCCTTAACCCAGCAAATCCTACAATAACATCGCCAAGTGTCTCATCTTTTAACTTACCAGGCACCTTTTTGTTGTGGGGTTGAATATTCAGATGGCCTGGCAATTCACTGGTATCAAAATATTTATATAATTCAGGATGTGATATATCTTCATAAACATCTTCTGTTTGAATATTAAGAATAAAACTATATGTGTCCATGTACATTAATTTTATACTATTACCATAAAAAGGTTTCAACACAACATAATATAGTTTTAACATATGTAATTTCGCCAATTCTAATATCACCGCCCCTACATAAATAGGTTTATCAAACTTAATTTTTGTTTCTTTCATATTAAAAAGTGCCATATTGTCATCATAAATTCTTCTATAATTAAAATTCGGCTTTGCCACCAATTTTTTGCTCCGGCTGGGGTCGGTAACTAATTTAACATCACTAAGCTTTCTAACATTTTCTATAGTTTTGCCATATACTGAATTTACCATTAATTTAAACAAAGTTTTATCAAATTGGCTTACTGCAGCTGTTCGAAGCTCGGTGTTCGTATCAATATATGATTTCAACCATCTTGAGTGCCTGAAATTCAACACTTTGCCAACCTTAGTTACTTTAACACCATGACGCAACAGAAATTGAAGGTTTTTGTAATATATGACATAATCCTGTTTTGATTCCAAAGTCATCATTAGCTTTTTTTGTTTAGAATTAGGTGAACACTTAAATTCAGAATTTAGGGGCAAATCAGAAAACTTATTGTGTAAATCTTCAGGAATTATCAGATCAACCTCTAAGAATAGACCATAGTGACTGTCATCAAAATCCTGAAGATCCCCAATACTAAAATTTTCAACCCACTCAAGTCCTGCATATGGCAATTTACCCATCATAGCATACCCATACAAATTATTTGCATCCACATAAAGTATATAATTTCATGGCAATTCTGGATCATAATCAGAAATATATTTATTATTACCTCTGGCATATCTCTGAGAGCATTGCACCATGCCCCCTCTTACACACTGTTCCATAAACAAGTACATATCTTGATCTTGAATTAAATTTAACTCCATTTTAGTATTCAAAAACATTGCCGACCATGATAGCCCTGGAGCACTATAAAAATAAATTGGATCTAGCTTATAATTTTTTATTGAAGATTTTCTAAATACCTGAAGTATATCGGCTAAAAGAGTTACATCAAGTTTTAAATATGCCTTGTGATAATCAACAAATGTCTGGCATTTTAAGTTGGTCCACATCAACTGAGCATGGTGATAATCTTCATCAGTGATTTCGGATGCCCTGAGTTTACTATAGAATGCTTTTTGTAGTGGCAGAGAACACTCATCATATTTAGAAAAATCAGTAACATGGTCATATGGGTATACACTTTTCGCCTAATAAATGTCAAGTCCTGATTTGGAAACATGTTACAAGTAATTTTAAATTGATCATCTGATAATTGACTGGCCAAAGTAGCCAAGCTAGCCGACAGAATTCTGTATGAATCAAGAAATCTTAAGTGAATAGGAACACCATTAACTTTAATTATCTTGCTAATAGCTATATATTTCTCATCATTTTCTTCTAAAATATTTAAATTCTGCTTCTCAAACCCCTCGTACCTGATCAAATGATGAAAATCATAATTAGATGCACCATGGCAAAATATCGGGACAAATTTTGGTCTCTGGATCTTAATATTACAGCTATTACACAGAGCCATTAAAAATTTACCGTTTGTATGGGAATGGTGTTTCACCTTGATATTTGTATCTGAAAATTCACAATCACATACCAGACATTTTTCTGTAGTGTTGAAATTTTTAATTTGTTCTTTTGTTAAAGGCATCATAGGCCTTGATTTTAATAAGATATTAGATGCTATATCATGACACTCATTTTCAATTCTATATGCAAATTCTTTGATGGCATTTGGTCCCATGTATAAGTATGGTTCACTAGCTACAACATCTCGTATAATTATATAACAAAAACTAGAAGGTTCATGTAATTGATATGATGTACTTGAAGATTCCTCAGGATCTGGGCTACAGAATGCAAGAGGTTTCAGGTTTGACTCAAAATCACAAACTATATATGCTGGGTGTTCCAACAAAGCTTCAATTTTTTTTGAATTAGGCATTTTCACTTGGCATAGGTATAAGCATATGAACAGGTTTATGATTGCCACAGTATTTCAGATGTTCAACTAATTTGCTTTTAGCAATTTCTGCATTCTCTTTACGAATCCCATTTATTATTTTTCTACCATCAAATACAGTTAAACATCTTCGGCACAACTTAAATATTCTATTAGATTTGTCTACTTGTTTTCTTACTAAAGCTTCAAGATTGCGTATCAAAGTGTAATGGTATGTGCCATCCCCCTCAATTAAAAGCAAATCAATTGGAACAGCAAAATCATCATCAAGTGCACTAATTCTCAGAGGTTCTATCAAGCAATTCCCAGCACCAGTAGAACAAATAAATACATTAATAGATAATGGTATACCATTAATATCTCTGGCCTTTTTTTCAAATTTATCAATATTTTGAACATACATTGGATATTCTAAGCCTCCATTGCGTCATCAAAATCGTGTTCATATTTTTTATAGTTACTTATTATTTTTGGATTATCTGAAACTGGATACAAAGCAGCTAAAATACACCACAGAAAACATTTGTCATCATTATTTTCTCTGTTAATCACGGCTCTTTTGTTCTTAATATTAGCAGGTAATGGCACATATGTCGAACCTTGTAATGGGTTAAATTTAGAAATATTAATATATAACTTGTGTGGAGATCCACATAAACTCCATCCGTATTCTTTTGCTGCAAATTCAGAGTGTTTAATAATTGATTGATCTATCAAACTACTTATTATTTCGTCTAAATTTGTATTTGTATATATAACTACAGTTTCTGTTATGTGGGGGTGTGTAAATTTCGTTCCATTTGGCTTCTTATATTGTACAAATAATTTGAAAGACAGTTTATAAGAGCCATTTTGTACATTTAGAATAGCTTCCATATCAGGATTTATATTGTTTAAAAAATTCTCAATATCACATTTTGGAGCTGATATAAAACGGTAATCACTTAGTTGGCTATTACAACTACTATGAATAGGTGTATAGCGAAGCTGCTTTGGTGGTTTATAATTAATAGGGGTTTCAAGTTTTCTTTTTAGACCAGATGAAGATGTAGATGGTTGTGATAAAGTAGAAAACTGTGCAGAACAATTATTTTTATGTTTATATAAGAAATATTCCACACTATATTTTCTATGACATTTAGGGCAAATTTTTGTGGGAGTTCTGCATTTTGTCGGGATTACAATTTTTTTGGTGCCTAGCCCAATTATGGCTAGAAATATTCGTATTGCATTGATCACAATATTTTTGATTTGGCATTTTTGTTATTAGTTATAAAATTTCTTGGGCTTCAAATTAAATCTCTATATTTAATATAAAATATGAATTGGGTTCAGCAGTGTACTTTGTATAATTATTGTATATATTTAATATGTTAATATTATTAATTTTTATCCTAGGTTTATTATATCAGATTTCTCGGGATTCAAATCAAAATTTTATACTTAATAAAACTATCGCAAATTATAATGCCAATGGCTTACGTGCACGAAGGTGAAATAAGTATTGATCCACAGGAAAACAGCAACCTTTCTCAATTGCGTGTTAGTACAGGCACGTCGGTGGCAGTGACCCAATAGCGTGTGCTATGTATTGATCTTGTAAAACTCACGGAAACAGATTCCAACAGCTGCAGGCCAAAACTCTAAGTATAAACTAATTACAGCTGAATGTAGCAAATATCAGACTTTTTTATACAAAATATAAGATGCTTGTTCAGTATACTAGAAATATGTTTAATATAAATAATAAGAAAATCAGTATATCAAACCAGACAGAGCTATAATATGAGGAGCACTAGAACAACACCTCTATACACTTCAACAATTCTCACAATATTAACTGATTTGTAATGCAAGAACTCTTTAAATAGCATAAGCGCGAACCGCATCTGAAACAGTGAACCACCCATAATGTCATAACCAACCAATCAGAAAACAACACACGTCTAATAATGTGTTGCATAATATTGAATAATAATTTGTTTGCACTACATGATGCAATAGAAGTAACCAGAAGTAGACGTGTGTGTGTATGTGTAGGTGTTTGTGTGTGTGTGGGTGTGTTTGTGTGGGTGTGTGTGGGTGTGTGTGAGTAGATGTGTGTAGGTGTGGCTCATATGAGTATCTTAGATTCGTTTTTAGTGTAGTTACAACAATATTGAGAAAAGCCATATTTTTAACAAATTTATAAACAGCAATTTTAGCAAATTCAGATTTAAACACATCAATTTGAGGGGGTCCTCTTTTCTCGGAAGCTTTTTTTTTTACAAAAATCGTACGTTTTACACAGTAACAATAAAATTTTATAGACATTTTGCCTTAGCTTCAAGTATTTCTATACTGTCAAAACACCTTCTCATTTATCGATTTTATAATACCACCAATTACACTACGTTTCCCCTTTTTTATTGAGAATATTTCTGTTGTACGTTTCGTGAAGCAATGCAGAGAGAACACGGGAGTGAGCGTTCTTAGTTCTCTCTCTTCCCACACGACCTGCATGTGTATCTGACGCAGTGGCAACCATCCCACTAAGTCCCTCGCCCTCGCAGACAAGGGATGGGGGGAAACCACTCGGTGTTGTTTTTAGATGTTATCTGTAGAAGCACTTCCCAGGTTTCTCTCGTTCTTCTTGTGTAATAGGAACAGAATTTCTATGTTGTGCGTACAATCGAAGCAAATGTAAGAATAGACGAATTGCTCATAATTTTTAATTAAATGTGTGTTTCTCAATGTGATTTTGAAGGATCGGAATCCTCATACAGCTTCTTAAAAATAAAGCCCTGTCTGGGAAAGTAAATAATGGAAAAAAACTATGGATATCGTGCCTGCTATAGTGTTTGCAGTTGACTGTATACAGGAAAAGAACGTTTTGCTATGGTCTTCGGAAACGAAAGCGTCAAGGGGTCGTGGTAGATTGGTTCGGATTCCACTTTAGACTGTAGGTTCAGTCCCGAATAACCTTTCTGTGCATAAAGTGGCAATTGAATTCTTAGAGAATGAGCACACATTTCAAATCTTGGTCGTCTAATACACGAATGTTTCTGCTTAGAGTTGCCATTCATCGCCAATGTCAACACTAAACTAAAGGTTCCAGTGTATTTCTATTTTACGCCCATTTTCTACCTTTCGTGTTAATCGCGACGTTGAGGATAAATGACGAACCGATGAAATGGTGATGGATCAAACAATGATACGTAGGAACCAGGTACGTAGGAACCTGAGGCTTCGCGGCGTGTTACGCCGTTTACTCCGCATCGGAAACCGACTAAATGTTTCAGATGTCAAATGTCAGAATGTAGATATCCACATCAACGGTTCAAGGTTGAACCCCTGGAGTTTATTTCTGCTTTCTATCTTTCTTTTTTAGTTTTTGATTTTAAGGCCACTTTATTCACATAAAGCATACACCCCTTGTTTGGGAATGAATGTTTTATTTTTGTATAGTGTATCGTGCAGTGGGTAACACTGTTGCCTTGTAATCGAGGGGTTCCAGGTTCTATTCCCTGCGGACGCACATTGTGGAGTGCCTCTTTAAACTGTAAGTCCGATCTTAGCAAGAGGTTGACTTAAAACAAATTTTTAATTATTTTTTGTCATTTTTTGTCTTCATCATTCGTTCCCATCGTCGCAATCAATCAAAAGTGTTAGAGAGGAGACGTAAAATGAAGAAAGTGATAAAACGACAAATACGCTTTTCTGATGTCTTGGCTGATATTGAACAATTTATCAGAAGAATAATTCAATCTAGAGTTTGGTATCCAATGCAAATTACGCTAACCAAAGCACATAACGAAAAGTTCTTTCAGTAGGGGGAAAAGGAAAGAGAGAATTTATGAAGTTGATGTAATCTTAGACGTTATTGTTTCAGAATGTATACAACAAGTATACAGTACTTACAAAAATGTGTATATTTTCACTATTTTATCGCTTGCCGCCAGTGTGTTGCATGTTGCGCGGAAATCTCAAATCATTATTATATTTTCTCGAAGTTGCACATATTTTTCGCTCGTAAGTCCTATTGACCGAGATACATAATTTGTAAACACATGTAATAAGTTATCGTGAGAATTTGTTTTTAATCACTTTCTGCATTTCTAAGTACGTATTCTTTAATCTTGAATTCTGAGATTTCTTGAGATGCTCAAAGTTAATAACTTCTGCATTTGTTTTCTCATATCCCTTTAAAACAAAACAGCTACTTAAGTTGACCGGACAAGGTTTTCAGTCAACTCAGTCGTGAAACAAACTGGACGCAGGATGTCCAGGGTTGTGACACGATGCTTGATGGGAATACTGGAGGGGAAAACAATATTTGAGCTTTGATAATATAATACCAAAACGTTTAAACGTATGTTTATACTATTCTACCACTTCTACCTAACTTCACACAAAAATGTGTATATATGCATGTGTGGTTGATTTGAATTGTTAATAAAGTGCACTTTATGTACAGATAGGCTAATCGGAACGGGGCCTACAGTTTATAGTGGGATCCGAACCACTGTACTATGTGCCAGGACCTCTTGGCAAACCTGTGGCCGAGTGGTTAGCAAATCGCGCTGCGACGCCAAGGGTCCCGGGTTCGAATCCCGGTCGTGCTTGGTTGTTTGTGAATGTCCATTCATCAATTTCATCATTTCATCACTCATCCCCATCTTCGCAAATTAGCCAAGAGGCACAAAACGCGAAGTAAAATAAACTAAATCAAACAATCAATTCGACAACGTTGCAACTACACCATCGGAGAGGCCCCAGGTACGTGTGTGGTGTGTTGGAGCAGAGGATTACTTGCGAATGTCAAACTAACAAATAACCAAGAGCACGGTTCGATACGCTAAAAAAAAAGTGCAAAGTTTGTTTTGTTTATTTTTATGTTTCATAACATAAAGTGTTCTTAAATTCCCTTGGACAATCTTTTAATTTCAACTTCGGCAATGGAGATTTGAAAGATGCGCGGATCCAGAAACGGCCAGTTTTATTTTCTTCAGCCTTGGTTTCAAGTTTGGTCCTGAAAAATGGTTAACGGATTTGCGACCGCCGAATGGGATGGCCTGTTTCCTCCGGCCCATTTCTTTCAAGAACTTTTAACAAATAGTTGGGCTGTTTGCTTTGCTTTATGTCCAGTGTAAACTCACTTTTCTCGGGGGCTACATATCTTTGCTTACCTACGAACATTTGAATCCTCTATTAAATCTGTTTGTAATTTTAAATTTCCTCTCCTTGCCTTCTTTCGTTTATTTTCGAATTAAACTTGCAATTTAACTTCCAGGTTATTAGTTCTTACTAGTGTCGTACAATGTATCGTCAATAAATTTCAGAACATCTATCGTGTCAGCGATATATCGTCACGACATTTGGCGATATTTATCGTGAAGACGATATATAGCCGCGGTAGGCCCCCGTGGAGGACTGGTTAGCACATCGCGCTACGACACTAGGGGTACCAGTTTCGACTGCAGCCTAGGCATGGATGTTTCTGTGTTCATTTATTAATATAAGGACTAAAAGTGGTAAACGTTGTAAGTGTCAAAAGCGAAAGTGTTGTGAAATCGCATCGTTCCGCACATCAGCCGTAAGAACGTGCAAGCTAGTGACCTCTTTGCACGCCCTGTGAATTACTTAGAGAGCTACCAGCCACATTTCACGTTTACCACATTATAAAGCATGGCACAATTCACAGTTTAACGTGGGAAACGGTGTTTGAAGTATTGTGGCACTTACAGCGTTTACCAATTTTAGTCTTCAATTTTATCTCAATTTTCGAAAATAAAGGAAATCGATATATCACTGTTATCATTATACGTAAAAATATCGTATCGTCTGTGATGATGTTTTCTTGATAATATATCGCGATATCAAATTTCCGATATCGTCCATTCCTAACTCTAACTCTGAAGTGGATTTCATGAAGTAAAATTTCATTTTGATAACGAGGGCACTGCTTCTGCATTTGTGCTTGTTTTAACATTCAAATATCTTCGGTTGTTGCCACCTCGCCTTTGCTTCATGTTGGCTACGACAAGTGTTCAATGCAGAGGATGGAAGATTGCTGGCGCGTTTAGCCGCGGCGGAGGGGAGAGGGATGCGTCACCCCACAATGTAAGGAGAATGCAATACATATATGTATGTTATTGAGTTTCTTTGTATTATATCCCGCCCGAAACAAAGTTAAAGTACCTACACGTGTGATTGCAAGTACGTTTAGTTCCACGCCTACGCGCATTTGCGTATTATTAATATAAGAAATGGTCGAACAGTTAACAGTGTTTACCAGTTTTCGATGTTTAACAAATGTAAAAGAATAATCATGCTTAAACGCTTTTCGAAATCATTTTAAATGCAGATGTCTGAAAGATATGTGCAATCAAACCATGGCCAGTATTAATGGAAGGACTATTATGCCTACTCATTTTATACAGGCACACTTTGTGCTTGGGGGAAGTGGGTGGTCAGAAGAGGCACTTTCTGCCTCTCCCAAATAAATCAACATTACATTCTGACCTCCCAGCAGCCACTTACGGTTAACAACTTTTTACTTTAGTATGAAATTTTAGACTAAATATTTGGTCAAAATTGCCGGGTTTTCCCTCAATTTTGCCAAAAATAGTTCTTGTTTGCTTCGATTGTAATATAAACGTTTCTACACGTCACACTATTTTGAAAGAATTGGCGACCTATTCAATTAAAATGTCCCCTACATAGCTATTTCTATTTTGTTTATTTTACGTCGCTGATCTATTTCGTGAATGAATCGAGACAATGAGGTGGAATGATAAAATGATGAAGGTACAAACACGATAACCATGACTCCATATAATCGCGTTTATTCTTTAGATTTAGTTACACCACGGAAAATTGTGAAAAAGTATTAACGCAATCTTTCAAAGCAGAATTTTGGTAATTGTTTGAGACCCTCAAGATTGGCCCATGTAAGCAATTGGATCTCAGACGCTGTGCTTCTTGCTTGAGTGCGAGGGGACGTCAAGGGAGGGGAGGGGGTTGGTGACGCCATTCCTGGCTGATTCCAGGGTTGCCGCTTGAAAGTACGGAAAGGAGGGAGACTATGCCATTCCTGTTTTATCTGTGTTGGTAATATTTCAGAGCATATGACCTGAAAGCAAATGATTGTCTCCAGTCGGATTAAACATTATGGAAACTCGAGTTTGAACTCCAATTAAAAAATTAACCAGTAGAGCTACGTATTTAAATTTCGTCACGATTGGACCACAAGTTTTTTAATTACAGAATCTCAAAGAGAGCGTAGTTTGAAAAACACCAAAAAAGCGGAATTTTTTTTTGTTCTAACGACGATAACAAATTGAAAGCATACTTGAAAGAAAATTAGTTATTACAGCTTAACTCAGAATTCAATAAGTTAAGTGGTTAACTTTTAATTCTAGTGCAAACTCGAGTAGCCATAATTTGTAATACGACAGTAGTTCGGCGGAATCTTTCTTTATTGTTTCCTTTATGACGCAGTGTTTGTGCGAGAGATCGTTATGATTAGATATAAAGATATATCGCTGTTCGTTAACAGCACATGTTAACGGCTTGTGAACAAATCGCCTGTTCTCTGTCACCTTAGCACATTTTAAGTCTAAGCACCTTTCAACTCATTCAGCAAAGTGTCATGATGTTTTAACTTGATATATAAATAACAGGTATTAACATACTAATTAGTTTCATAATTGAAATGAATAATAGAAATATGGGCACACATAACACGTACGCAAAATTCAAAACTATTTACTAAATTGTGTTTCAAATCGGAGAAACTTGAAGAATTCAATTTATCATCATAATTATTAGTAGGTGAAACCGTACGTTCTGGGCCGGCCCTTTGACCTACTTTTTATTTTACGACGTTTTACGCACTAAACTAACCTACAATGAAAGAAAAAATGGACAGAAAAAGCTCTGGCATCACTTTTTAAGCTATTTTTTATGCCAACTCGTTTTTTTGACCTACATTTGAAATGACTTACGACATTTTCCTATAAGGCTACCCCTCTCTTACTGTAAGGCCCCCCTCAGTGTAATCTACTACGACCTGCTAATAGAGTAGGTGGAATGGCCGATCCTAGACACGTCCTTTGACCTACTTTTCGCGCGCAGTGTTGCCAGCTCCTCACTCGAAAAAATCACCAAGGTTTTTGTTTTTGGGTTTAACCTAACATAAAGCAAGGAGCTGGCAACCTTGCTTGAGGTATTTTCTCGCAGTGTTGCCAACTCCTCACTCGAAAAAATCACCAAGGTTTTTTTTTTGGGTCTAACCTAACCTAAAGCAAGGAGCTGGCAATCTTGCTTGAGGCTTGCCTTACAGTGCATAAAGCAAGGTTGCCAACCCGCTGGTACTTTTGCCATAGCCTTTTAAAAGAAAAAAAAGAGAAAGGGAAGAGTTAAACAACCGACAGCTTACCCACAGCTTTTTTTGCTCTAACCTAACCTAAAGCAAGGAGTTGGCAACCTTGCTTGTGCAATCAACCGGTTGACCGCCCTCAAGTGGAGATCAGCGTTGCCAACTCCTCACTCGAAAAAAAATCACCAAGGTTTTTTTTTGGTCTAACCTAACCTAAAGCAAGGAGCTGGCAATTTTGCTTGTGCAATCAACCCGGTTGACCGCCCTCAAGTGGAGATCAGCGTTGCCAACTCCTCACTCGAAAAAAAATCACCAAGATTTTTTTTGGTCTAACCTAACCTAAACAAGGAGCTGGCAACTTTGCTTGAGGCTTGTCTTACAGCGCATAAAGCAATTTTTGCCAACCTGCACACACTGGGCAAGGAGAGCCGGCACTGCTGTAAAAAGAGAGAGAGACGGGTGGATGGCAACGCAGTATGTGTGTGCGTGTGTGTGTATAATATGTAGCATTATTAACTAGAGTGTGTTGGAAACCCACTTACAACTAAAAAAAAATAGAGAAGCCAACGTTGGTGTAAGATGAAGAGAGAGAGAGACCCATGGCTGGCAACAGTGGTGAGCGAATGCGCCATATCGTAATTTTCCAACTCCGTATATCGTGACCTTTGTAAACCTCTCTCGGGGGAACGATGTGCCACACACACGCGCGCACACACCTGTATTGTGACGCAAGCAAACAAACAAAATAATAATTGTTGTTTTTTTTTAGGATACCTGGCCCCTATAACCTCGCGAGGGTGCGTGGTGCCCAACACAGTTCTAATGGCCACGGCTAACAAAGTCATGCCTCTGTAGAGTTTCACGGGTTTTTTTTTTAAACCCCCCATGACTCTCTACAGAGGACCTCCGTGTGTAATGTGTGTGTTTTATGATTGAAGAGAAGAAAAATTTTTTTGGTTAAGAATGGAATGTGTAAGAACTAAAAAAGTTTCCGTAGGGGGTGCAGCATCTGAAAGAAATAAAAAAAATATCCTCAAAATAGTGTACATAATATGATAGAAAAATATAAAAAAGTGTGAGTGCAAAAAATTAGTGTGAATAATTGTTTTTTTTAAAAAAATAATAGAAAAATATAAAAAAAAATGTGAATGCAAAAATAAGTGTGAATAATTGTTTTTTAAAAAAAATAAAAAGTGGTGCAAGAAATAATACATACTTTTTTTGATGCGGAAGTCTAATGGTGCGAGCAGATTTCTTCCTCGTCATGACATCCCCATTCTTGGGTGTGGATGTTGCAGTCCAGTAGCCTCAATTTGGTGTCGTGGGGATCAAGCGCCACTTTGTTGATTGTGGATGTATGCAATTGGTCGATGGTGCTCGTGATCCGATGTTCGGTCATGCGTTTGATTTTTTTGTCGAACAAGCACGACTTGTAATCTTCTACGGTTAGTTTGTTTGTGCTAGAACGCCCCACCCCTTTTGCTTTTTTTATTTCGGTCTCATCCTGAATTTTGATGGCATACATTTTTGCTCGAAGACCCGCAAACTCTGTGATGATGCGGCCGTTGACTTCATCCTTCATCTTCCCGATCGTCATTTTCTGGCTGTCGTCGAAGAGAGGGTGATTTTTCGGATAATTAGAGAAGTCGAAATGCAGGCTCATGTTTTTCAGATCTTCGTATAGATCATCGGTGCGGATGTTGTACACGAAGCTGTCCGTGTCGGTGTACGCCACCTCGATCGCCTCTCCATAGCGTGGTTTCATGATGTCGTAGTGAAACTTGTACATGGCCAGCTTCGACAACTCGAGGATCGCGACTCCCGCGGCGATTGGTTTGTCGAATGTTATGTGGCGGAGAGCACGTTCGATCAATGGTAACGATGTTTCTGAGAATTTGGAAGCATCCGTCATGTATTCGTAGGGGTAAACACCCTTGCGTCTCAACAGTGCTAAATGTTGGTCGCCGAAACATTTCCTGGTGGCGACCAAATCATCGTCGGTGAGTTGAGACGCGAGTGTCGCCAAACTCGAAGACAGAAAGTTGTAGGAGTCCAAGAAGCGAATTTCTACGTGATTGCCATTTCCAACGCCCACCTTCTTGCTGAATGAAATAAATTTCTCGTTGGTGCGAGCTATGACGCTAATGGGTTGAGCGTCGCATCCCATCTCCTTTATGAAGATTTTGGCGTCGTAGCCCTCCAAATTGTGAATGAATACAGGAATAAAATTTGGTTTTTTGATTTGAAGATTACAGTTGTTACACACGGGGGCCACATATTTTCCCGTGTGATGATTGTGGTGGCGAACTTTGACATTTTCGAGGGTGAAGTTACTTTCGCACACACCACACTGAGAGGCAAGGTCGTATGCTTCCTTCTCTTCCTGGGTAAGAGACTCCATTGCTTTGTCTTCTCTTAGTAGAGGAGCAAATTGTATGGCCATCTGCTTCAGGGTTTGAATGAATTTTTGTGGAGCATCATTGCCGCGATGTAAAGTAACATTGCCTGTGTTGTTGACCATCAATCCAAAAGCGCAGGCTTCGTGATGTAGAATTTCGGTAGTGCTCGATACGCTGGGATTCGGTTCGCATGTGGCGAGTGGAAGTTGGAAACTTTCAAAGTCGGCGCATATCACCAAGGGATGCCAGAGTAATGCCTTGTAGTTGGAAAATGTCATGTCATGAGAAGGCATTTTGATAGCCGCAGCCGGATGTTTACTACACATTTCATGATGATCTCGGAGTTCTTCATCAGCGTTCTTTTTTCCTTGACCGTAGAATATACTCAGGCATCTGTCGCATACTCGAATTTTATGGTGATTTGTGGTAATTTGACTTCTTATTAATTTTGGAAGATTCTGAATTAGACAGTAATGATAATTATCATCATCTTCGATCAGGAGTAATCTGATGACACGATTACTTTTAATGTTGCTGTGTCTGAGAACGTAGATGGTGTTTTTTTTGTCTAATCCGAATATGTGTACTGCTGTATTTTCGTTTTTATCTGTCTTGTACTGTGTCTCAAATTTACTAATGTCTCGTAGATTTACAGGGTAATTAATGCCAGCCATAGGTTTTTCAAATTCTGAGAGATATTCTGGCTTGTTGTAGTGGTATAAACGATGCTTATGATTATTGGCTGGGTGATGATCGGCAATAATGCACCACAAAAAGCATCTGTTATATTCATTTTGAATGTTGATTATGGCTTTCTTACTGGCTATTTCCGGAGGCAAATTGATGTAGCTGGATGCTCCCATCGGGTTGTATCGTGCCACCTTCAAAGTTAAAGTGTGAGGCGAACCGCAAAGTGTCCAACCCGATCCGCGTTTTTGGAAAGTCTCGTGCTTGTTCAACAAAGCGTCAAACATCTGGTTGCAAATGGCATCCACCTCATCGACGTCGGCGGCGTGGAGGCTCTTTACACCAGTGTAATGATGGAAAGTTTCTCGCTCTTTTTTCATGTTTTCGTAAATGACGGAAACGATGAGGTGGATTTTCAACGAGCATTGCAACAAAGCTTCGGTGATAGACGAAATTAACTTGCTTTTGACCGAGCGAAAAAAGTTGTTTAGATCATATGTTTCTTCAGATTGGAAAATCTCCTCGGTTAAAATATTTCGAATATTTTCGCCGGCACTCTTCTGCTTTTTTCGCGGCGCTTGATCGTCAACATCGAGCTCTCTCTTACTTGATCCTTCGCCATGCACATTCTTCCGATGTCTTCTCAAGTGAGAAATGGATATATATGTCTCACATTGGTCGCATGCACGTTTCGCTTCCTTCTTCTCCATTTTTTTTGCTAAGAAAAAAAAGATGAAGTTACTAAAAATTGCACATTTTTTTGTGGTGTTATTTATATTAGATACGACCTCAATTTTTTTCTTAAATAACCAACATGAATCTTTTTGGTTTCCGAAAGCAAACAATGGAGACTGTACACCGCACGACGACAGATCATGAATTTCTACCTTCCGCGTTAACTAAACTCAACGGTCTGTTGATTATTCACCTCAACAGCATTTGGACGAAATTGGATGAGGACGTGGGCAAGATGTTTTATGTTTTTAATAACAATTTACATTTCTATGAAATTCCGATCGACGGGAAACTTCGGATCACCCTGAATCCGGAGAACGTAGGCGAAATCAAAATATCTAGCGGCAAGAACATTTTTCGAATCAAGCACGACAAAATGCTTTCTAACATGGCATACGATGTGTCTGCAGGAGATTATCTTTACATGGAACTCCTCGGAGATTACGACAAACTTATTCCTCTCTTCGTAGAATTACGAATCGTCTATCCTATTATAAATAACCGTTAACCAAAAATGCCTAACGACATTTTCGGCAACACCAAGCGTGTAGACCATGCAGAAGAGATTCTCATGTTGGACATTCGACTTAAGAAGTTGAGGACCGATTTGATCGCTTTGCAGGAAACCTTAAACAAAAATTTAGAGTCCGAAATCGCTACGCTCCAAACGCAATGTCTCGACCCCATTCTGAAAATCGATTCCGAACTGAAGACGCTGATAAAAAATTATGTAGACGTACCTTCTTACGACAGCGTTCAAAATATACAGTTGAGCGTGGATTCGCTTCAAAATGATTTGGCCAAATTACAGCAATTTCAATCGAAAAATGAAGATTTGGAAAAATTGAAACTCGAAATCGAAGAACGAACTTCCGCAATCGAAAAGAATTTCTCTGAACTTCAAACCGTTGTGAACGATATTGATGTAGAACGCTTGCACGTCGTCGTTTCCAAATTACAAGAAGAATTCACCGGCACGTTGGAAGAAATTAAATCCAAGTTGCAGATTTTGGAAGATACAATGACGAACCTACCATCGTCGGACGAACTGCAGGTCATCGGTAAAAGCGTCGCGAACATAAAAATTCAATTGGAGGCGTATCGAGATTTCGAACATATTCAAACCACCATCGCTACGCTTCAGGCGTCCTTGGAATTGATCAACGAAGAAATTAAAAATATTCACGCCGAAGCGAGAGCGTTGACGAGCATTCAAGACACGTTGAGCACGGTTCAGCAGAAGATCGAATATTTAGAAAATTTGAACGTCGAAACGAATCTCGCTCATTTTCATCACGTACTCGACAACATACAGGGTGACTTGGAATCGTTACGGACGAGCGTACCTTCGAGCGAAGATTTGGAAAAATTGAAAACGGCGGTGACGGCACTATCCGAATCGAGCGACGTCAAAAGTTCATTGAGCGATCTCGAGAGTAGGGTGGCCAATCTCCCCACCTCCAAAGAATTGCACGCTTTGAAAAGGAACATATCTCGAATGCTGAAACGACTAGAAACGGAAACGGCGAACGTGGAACAGATTCGAGACGAAATTAGTTCGCTGGTGTCGACGCTGCCCACTTCGCAGAGCGTAGCCGACCTTCACACGCAGTTTACAGAGATGCGAAGCATCGTGAGCGATCTTACCGAGAAGAGCTCGAAATTGAATCAAGTCGAGAACCTTCAGAACATCGTCGTCAACATCAGAGATCAAGTTGGAGTGCTGGAATCCACGCAGGAATCGACGCTGGCTTCTTTCGGTGCCAAGTTGCAAGAACTCAACGAAAACTACAAGCAATTGAACGTGGAAGTGAAAATCAAACCGTCGTTTTCTGCCGTAACGGATACCATAGTCGAGCATTTGCTGCCCATCGAAAATAAACTCGGACAAGTTCACAGTAATCTGCTCGGCGTCGACACTAAATTCGCCAAACTGCATTCTCTGCAAGCCATCGAAATCAACAGCGTACCCAATCAACAGAGAATCTCCACCTTCGTCGAAGGTAACACACTGTACATGTTACATCCTTATCATCCGTACTACAAGTTTCTCCTCGATGGCACGATTCAGATAAACGAATTTTCGTACTGGTCTCACGGTAGAAAAGCTAGCGTTCCCACCATGACTTTGATATCGAATCGTGGTGTCCAGAAAGCGGGAAATATTCCTCTGGCACGTTGGAACGAAACGCGCAACATATATGAAATACACGAAGACGAAGATCTCACCGTTTTCGACGTGAGTGCCGGCGATAAGCTGATCATTCAAAACACGAGCGAAGTGTCACCCTCTTTGAATCCCATCACGCTTGTGCTTCTCTTGAAACGTAATCTCTAAAAAAATGTCTAGGCAAGCCATCGTCGAAGAATTGCATAAACCTGCACGCCGTAACTACGAACGTTTGGCTGTGGTAACCAAGGGCATCGATGACCTCTGGCAAAGTGACCTCGTGGAGATGAGTAGCGGCAATTTGAGAAACGTTCATAAATTGAACAAGGGCAACAAGTATCTTCTCACCGTCATAGACACGTTTTCGAAATTCGCATGGGCTCTACCTTTGAAGGCGAAAACGGGAACATGCGTCACGGAAGCATTCAAATTAATTTTTCGCGAAAGCGGCGGCAGACAACCACGGTTTCTGCAAACAGACAAGGGGAATGAATTTTACAACGCTGTATTCCAAAAGTTTATTCAAAAACATGACGTTCGACATTATTCGACCTTCAGTCACATCAAAGCCAGCATCGTGGAAAGATTCAATCGAACCTTGAAAACACACATGTGGAAACGATTCACGCTTCGGGGAAATTACAAATGGGTCGACATCCTGCCGGAACTCGTCGACACCTATAATGAAACGGTACACAGAACGATAGGCATGAAGCCAGTTGACGTTACCAAGTCCGACGAGCAGCGTTTAATTTCTACAGTTTACTGTCCAAAGTACACACCCACGACAAAAAAAGCTAAATACAAAATTGGAGACCGGGTGAGGATCAGCAAATTCAAACGCACCTTCGAGAAGGGATTCACAAAAAATTGGAGTACGGAACTCTTTACGGTGGTTCGAGTTTTACCTGGAAACCGACACACGTATATAATAAAAGATAGTAGCGGCGAGATTTTGAAAGGAAGATTTTACGAAGAGGAACTCTCTAAAACGAAACACCCCGACACGTACCTCATCGAGAAAGTATTGCGTAGGAAAGGTGACAAACTGTTTGTTAAATGGCTGGGACTTCCGGAAAAGAGTTGGATCGACGCGAACGAAGTGATCTTGTGAGTACGTGGAACGTGGTGAAGCGTCTACCGGATCCGGAAAGTCAAACGAAGAAAAAGAACGGCAAGTTGCTTCCCGACAGCATCCGCTGTCTGATCGTAGGTCCATCGGGGTGTGGGAAAACGACACTGCTCGTGGACAATTTTCTCCTCGCACCGAATTGGTTAGATTGGAAGAACAGGCACCTGTACGTGTTCTCGAAAAGTTTGGAGCAATCCAAATACCAGCAACTGATGAAACTGTACGATGGTCTGGACATTGCAACGTTCGCCTCGGAAATAAAACCACTCGACGATTGTCGTGAAAATTCAGTCGTTGTGTTCGACGACGCCATCCTGGAAAATCAAAATGAAATTCGCAACTTTTTCACGCAAGGTCGTCACAAAGGAATGGATTGTTTTTACCTAGCTCAAACGTTTTCCAAAATTCCAAAACAGTTAGTGCGCGACAACGCTAATTTCATATGTTTGTTTCGTCAAGATCACACCAACCTCAAGCACGCGTACGATGACTACGTAGGCGGAGACATGAACTACAATCAATTTTCGGAAGGCTGCTGCTCTACTTGCTGGAACGGTGACGATTTCGGATTCGCGACGATCGACATGACGAGGAAACCCAACGACGGAAAATACAGAAACAAAATCAACAACTTTCTAAACGTTGCAACGTTGTGAGAAACGATGTATATAAATAAACGTTATGACGAAACGAAAAATCGAGGACGAAAATCTCAAGTTGCGAAAATACCTCGCGAAACGCTTCAAAGGTTGGAAATCCGAGAATCGCGGATTCTACGAAGAGAAGAAACGTCAGGATCAACCTGTGATCGATGCCATCAGCAGTCTAGGTAAAGAAATTAAAAGTGTCACATAACAAAATAAAAATTTGATTAATGAACTCGTACCGCTCGCAGCTAAAAGTTACGCCGTACCCACACCTATTTCGAGCATTCCTTCGACGCCGTTCGAACTGAAGGATGCACCGGCGCGACGTCGAACTATTGGTAGCACGTCGTCGTCTTCGGATAAAATCGAGTTGGGACCTTTGGCACGAGACTACCTGAGCACGGGGAAATTCGACAAGGATGAAGTGTTCGGATTGTATCCCAGCATGGGAACCAACGAAGGCGGTGGTGTGGTGTGGAAGATTGGGAAATCGAAGGTGACCTTCGAAGGCAACGACATTAAAGTCAATTTAGGCGACAAGGATAGTTGGAACAGGTATCCGGGTACGGTGGGACTGTGGGAACTCGTTGCCAAAAAGCAGCCGAAAGATTACACCGACGAAGATTACCAAAGTTACAAGGAAATTTTGATCATGACGGATGCCTTGTACCAGAACAACGACGCCTCGCAGAATAGTGTGAAATCGAGCAGCGGCGAGAAGTACAGGAATCTCATCAAACCGATTTTGAACCAGGTCAAAACAGGCAGCGGTGTCAAACGTTACAACACGTTACCCAAAGAATTTGTTTGGGTGGACGACGTGAGGAAGCTCGTGGACCGATTGTTGGTAATAGCCGGCGAAGAGAATGCAGGCAACCGTAATTTCTACAACGAGAAGGTTGGCATCGTGGACATGATCAGCACGAAACTTTCCAACTTCATCGTGAACGACGACAAGGGCATAGGTTACCTGATCAAAATCATCAACACGCTACCTCCGAAATTTTGGAACGTGGCCGAAGGAAAAGGACTCGTGAACGACATCATCAACAAGTTACCTTTCGAGATGCATCTACCTGGCTACCAGTACTGCGGACCGGGTACCAAACTCGAGAAAAGATTGGAGAGAGGAGACAAGGGTGTGAATCTGTTGGACGCGGCATGCAAAGATCACGACATCGCTTACAACACCACGCAGACGGATCTGGACGCACGTCACGAAGCAGACAGAAAATTGGAACATGCAGCTTTCGAAAGGTTCGTAAGCAGAGACGCATCGCTGGGTGAACGGGTCGCCGCACTGGGTACCACCATCGCCATGAACACAAAACAAAAATTGGGGTGGGGTATATAAATAACATCCAGTAAAAAAAAACAACAAGGCTTGCATAACTGATTTGCCGCACGAACTACTATCTAAAATATTCAAAAAGGTAGTTAACAGAGATGTTAATAAACTTGTGATCGTAGCTAAAACGACGGGATGCGAAATAGTTCTCAAGGACCGTCTTCGGGAGATCAGTGGAATGAGGTGCGGTGATCTCGACACTCTTCTGTCGGCCGCAGGGGAGAAATTGAACGAAAGGTTGGACGAACTGCACGAGGCGAGGCAGGGAAGAAGACGATATACTGATGATTGGCGTAAGTCCAAACAGGAAACTGAAGAAATCATCACGCACATCATCGCGTTCTCCGAAGCACGAACTTTCTTCCTCTGTTAAAAAAATCTTCGATACAAATCGTGAAAAATATATATATATAAATAACACGCATCGTGAAAAAAATAATCTTCGGTATATATAAATAACACACATCGTGAAAAAAAAATTAAATTTCTCTAACACACACACTGAAAATTTCTCTTCTTCGATATGACAACTGAAAAAATGAGTAACCTCCAAGCATTAAAACAAATGCTAAATTTGTCATTCGAGTATGTAAAAATTCGGGAATTGGAAGTCGACAAACCTTACACGATAACTTCCGGTTCAATCGTTTCTACCCAGTATGGTCCCAAGGTACGCCTGTTGCTCAACGCACAATACAGTCTATTTTTACCAGATCGATACGCTAACATGTTATCGGACGAGAAGCTATCTATTTTAATCGAGAACAAAACTCGAATCGTGCACAAGGGGACAAAGGAACTTTTTGGCAAGAAAACGAAGCACGTAATAGAATTTGTGTAGCGACTGCGGGGGCCGTGAAAAAAAAATCTCAGAATATTTATATATAAATAACATACCGTAAAAAAACTACACGAGAAAAAATCTCAGAATATATATATAAATAACATACCGTGAAAATAACACATAGAGCATCAACATGAAGCCCAAGGGTGTCGTGTACCAGATACCATACTCCAATCTGAAAAATCTAGGTGCCCTTGATGGGTTACTCACCAAGAAACAACGCGAGAAGAAACGTTCTTGCTTGTCGAAAGGACATGGAATGAAATTGCTGCTCAGCACACCTCAATTGAAAAGATTGCAGCGTTCGCGGAAACAGCAAAAGATCGGAGGTTTCATATTCAGCATCCCGGCCATCCTAGCAGCATTGGGGGCCGTTGGAAGTTTGGCTGGCGGAAGTGCCGCCATCGCGAAAACCGTCATCGACTCGAAGAAGAACAAAGCAGAATTGGAAGAACAGAAACGTCACAACCTGGCCATGGAGAAGAAAAAGGGGGCAAGGGGGTGGGCGTGATGAAAAAGTTTAAAAAAAAGAAACAGAAGCACTCACCAACCGAGACATTGAATCTCTGATCGGACCGTTACAAATCAAACACTTCAGAGGAGTTTTTATGTCCGACTCGTTACCTTCAAGCGTTAAAAAAAAAGAATGCGGAGTAGTCAACTTGGACGGTCAAGAAAATCCAGGCACGCATTGGATATGTTACCACAAAAATGATGATAAAGCATTCGTTTTCGATTCTTTCGGAGGTGTTCCACCTACAAATTTAATTTATTATCTGAAAACGAACAAAACCTCTATATACTACAACGACGAACGCATTCAAAATTTCGGAGACGTGAACTGCGGTCATCTCTGCCTCTCCGTGCTCGCGTTTTTCTCTAAAATAAATAACCCTACGATCGAGGATTTCCAGAAATCATTGTGGAACCTCAAACAGCATCACTAGGATGGGCGTGTTCCATCTCACGAGCGAATCTTCAATCTTGAAACTCACGCTGCACGACGACATCGTCTATCCTAAATCCGTGGCTCTGCGTGCATTCTACAGCATGTACCTCATACCTAACGTTACGCAGCACAACAACAAAATTAGCGTCGGAAGCGAACATATCGTCGTCACGCCAGGACAATACAATCTTTCCACTTTGCAAGCTCAGTTACCCAAAGGCACGTACTTTTCTCAAAATTCGGTCACGCACAGAGTGGAAATCCTATCCGCGACGGAGACCGTGGACCTGGGCACCATGGGAGAACTTTTAGGTTTCGAAAACAACAACAAACTCGAAGCTGGCATCAAGCACGTAGCAACCAACATTCCTAAATTCTTGGCCATAGAGACTCTGAACGTACACTGTAACGTGGCGGAAGGTATGATCATAAAATCTTCGGACGGATTGTTAGGAAGTCACAAGCAGACGGGAATCATAGCCACTTTCAAACCAAGTTCCGAGTTCATGGAACCGATCATCTACACGCCCTCTTCGCCGATCTATTTTCCAGTATGTCGCAACCGCATAGACGACATAGAGTTGGTGGTGACGAACGAGAAAGGAGACGTGGTGGATTTCGCAGGTGCCACTACGACGGCCATCGTGGAGATCAACGTATAATAAATAACCATACATGTAAAATGGAGCAAATCGAAAGTTACGAATTGCAATCTTTCCCTCCCAACCGTCGCACGTTCGCCAATCTCAACGAAGCGAACAGGGAGATCGAATACGACGTGGACGTAGGCGACGGGTTCATTCATCCTCACAGAGCGGACCTCTACCTTCAATTCGACGTGGTGAAGAAAGAAAACAGAGACGCGTTTCCTGCAGCAGCAAACTTGATACTCGTGGACAACTTCGTGCCTCACCTGTTCTCGCAGGTGGAGGTGAGGAAACACAACACCGTCATCGACAGAATAGATTATCCAGGCATCACGTCGACGGCGGTGGGAACGTTGAAATTATCCAAAACGGACGCAGCGTACTACCAGGCCGGGGGATTCGAAGCCGGGACCAAAATATCGACGAGAAGTCACACGGTGCTCTTTCCCATGCGTCTGCTGCCTGGTTTCTTCTCGGACTACAAGGAGATCATGTGGAAGGGAGGACTGAGGGTTACGTTTCGAAGAGCGGCCAACGACAACGACGCACTGATGCGATACGCTACTTTGGGTCCGGACGGCACCACGCCGATAGCCAACACTTTACCCGAAGCAGCGAAATGCGTCATCCGGAGCATGGAATTGAGAATGCCGATCGTGGAATACGAGACAAACTACGCCCTCAAGTACAAAGCAGAGATCTTGAAAAGTCCGCAGGTGCCGATTCACTTTCACGGTTACCAGTGCGTGCAGAAGATGGCGTCGGGGAGTCACATGGAATTCGACGTGACGACGCAGTTCAACAACATACAGTTCGACATGCCAGATTTCGTCGTTGTGCTTTTTCAGACCGGGAGGGACAAGAATCAGGAAAAAGATTCCAGCAAGTTCGACGACTGCAAGATCAAGAACGTTTATCTGAAGAATGGACGCAACGAAGTGTTCCCGCGCGAGAATTACAACCTCGACGTGACCAAAAACGATTACCTCAAACTTTACGAAGCGTTTTCGGCTTACAAACGCGTGACCGAGGGAAGCGTGGACATGTACTACACGCCCAGCGAGTTCAAAGCACGGAGACCCATGACCGTCATCAACACATCTAAGAGGAAGAAGGTTGTGGTCAACGATCGAACCAACATCAAGGTCGTCTGCGAGTTCCACGATGCCTTGCCCGAGGATACCCTATGCAGTGTCATCCTGATTGCAGAGAAGTCCTTCGCCTACGACGTGAAGAACGAGAGGGTCACAGAGCAGTTTTAACAAGTTTTTTACATCTTTTCTTGCACAAATAAGAATTTTTTTGTACTAGCACAATCAGTTACAATGGCACAATACGAATTTCACTAGTTCAGATCAGTTACAAATGTCAATTTCATTAGTTATCAGTTACAATGTCTTTTTTGCACTATAGCACGAGACAATCAGAATTTGCACAAAATTTGTTGTTGTTTTTACACGTGAAAATTAACAATAAAATTTCTTTTTTTATCGTTTCAGATGCTGTCGAAACATCAAAAACACATACACACACACTAGAAAAATAAGCATGCAACTGTATTTGTAACACACACACATATTCTCCATCTTCATCAAGAAAATATTATAATAAACATAAATATTTTTATCTATATCTCACAATAAAACTCTATATCCAAAAATATCACAACATCAAATAACACTAGAGTTGTTAGTACACGTTGCATGCATTACGGAGGTCCTCTGTAGAGTTTCATAGAAGTTTGAGAAAAAAAAAAACCGTGAAACTCTACAGAGGCATGACTTTGTTAGCCGTGGCCATTAGAACTGTGTTGGGCACCACGCACCCTCGCGAGGTTATAGGGGCCAGGTATCCTAAAAAAACAACAATTATTATTTTGTTTGTTTGCTTGCGTCACAATACAGGTGTGTGCGCGCGTGTGTGTGGCACATCGTTCCCCCGAGAGAGGTTTACAAAGGTCACGATATACGGAGTTGGAAAATTACGATATGGCGCATGCGCTCACCACTGTTGCCAGCCATGGGTCTCTCTCTCTCTCTTCATCTTACACCAACGTTGGCATCTCTATTTTTTTTAGTTGTAAGTGGGTTTCCAACACACTCTAGTTAATAATGCTACATATTATACACACACACGCACACACATACTGCGTTGCCATCCACATATCTCTCTCTCTTTTACGGCAGTGCCGGCTCTCCTTGCCCAGTGTGTGCAGGTTGGCAAAAATTGCTTTATGCGCTGTAAGGCTAGCCTCAAGCAAAGTTGTTAGTTTTTTGTTTTAGGTTAGGTTAGACCAAAAAAAATCTTGGTGATTTTTTTTCGAGTGAGGAGTTGGCAACGCTGATCTCCACTTGAGGGCGGTCAACCGGGTTGATTGCACAAGCAAAATTGCCAGCTCCTTGCTTTAGGTTAGGTTAGACCAAAAAAATCTTGGTGATTTTTTTTTCGAGTGAGGAGTTGGCAACGCTGATCTCCACTTGAGGGCGGTCAACCGGGTTGATTGCACAAGCAAAGTTGCCAGCTCCTTGCTTTAGGTTAGGTTAGAGCAAAAAAGGCTGTGGGTAAGCTGTCGGTTGTTTAACTCTTCCCTTTCTCTTTTTTTTTCTTGTAAAAGGCTATGGCAAAAGTACCAGCGGGTTGGCAACCTTGCTTTATGCACTGTAAGGCAAGCCTCAAGCAAGATTGCCAGCTCCTTGCTTTAGGTTAGGTTAGACCCAAAAAAAACCTTGGTGATTTTTTCGAGTGAGGAGTTGGCAACACTGCGAGAAAATACCTCAAGCAAGGTTGCCAGCTCCTTGCTTTAGGTTAGGTTAGACCCAAAAACAAAAACCTTGGTGATTTTTTCGAGTGAGGAGCTGGCAACACTGCGCGCGAAAAGTAGGTCAAAGGACGTGTCTAGGATCGGCCATTCCACCTACTCTATTAGCAGGTCGTAGTAGATTACACTGAGGGGGGCCTTACAGTAAGAGAGGGGTAGCCTTATAGGAAAATGTCGTAAGTCATTTCAAATGTAGGTCAAAAAAACGAGTTGGCATAAAAAATAGCTTAAAAAGTGATGCCAGAGCTTTTTCTGTCCATTTTTTCTTTCATTGTAGGTTAGTTTAGTGCGTAAAACGTCGTAAAATAAAAAGTAGGTCAAAGGGCCGGCCCAGAACGTACGGTTTCACCTACTATTATTTTCTATCCTTCACTTTCCAGTCTCGGAATGGAGTCTTGAGGCTTGGACCCCCTCCTCTCGCAGTGCGGTGAGTGCGAAGTCACCTATACCAAACATTGCGTATATTTTTCGGGTGAAGAGACACATCATAGAATTGTTGCAGTAATCAGGTCATCTTATCATATTATGCCCTATAACTCCACAGTCCACACTCCCATGAAATTCAGTCATGGCGCAATGCTCACGGAACAGCTGTACCTTTCCTGCATAGACAGGTCCCTAGCTTCCCCCTTCCCTGCATTGAGGGAGCTCCTGCTATGCCACTGGTCACGCTGAAACCTACTTTGTTCTTTTTTATGTCTTATATTTTGTACAGTTGTAAGCCCACGAAATGATTCCCTGTTCAAAAGGGACGTGGGGGGGGGGATGGACTGTTAGGTTACATTGTGCAGTTATGGACAGTACGAAGCTTTGTCGTCTGCCAGGCCAGTGTCTTTTAGAAGTTATTTGAATTTTATATTTATTATTTATTTTACGTCGCTTTTCTTCCACTTTTGGCAATTCACGACGATGAATCCTGATTATGTTTAATGGATTAAGAGACACTCACAAAAGAGCCTCGTCCAGGCTGACGGGACTCGAACCCGGAGTGTACGATCACCCAACGCACTCAACAACAGAGTCGAACTTTTAGAAGTGGGGGAATTCATCTTTTCACACCATATTTCTCAGAAAAATACGTTACGACTATGCGTCAATCACTGATTAAAAATATGAATATATTTTAACTGACATTAAAAGTGTTGTTGAAAAGCCGTAATTTCTTTCTTTAAAAATATGTGTTTCAAAATATGCATGTAGGTGTAAGAATATAATTTATTCGGTAGGTTTTTATAACTACAATTATATATCTTAAAACTTTGTTGAAGAGTTTGTTTCATGTTCTAAGATTAATATTTCATATTAATATGATACTTTTGGAGGCTAAGGTTTTAATTTTCAACCTCAAATTCCCAATCGGTTGTTCGGCGTAGCTGTAGGGTAAAAAACAGAAAACTGAGCGGCGCATAATATGATGACGTATTACGCTAACGTTGCGCCATTTGGGACGCACTACTGTGCTTTCTGTGACGTCACCTGTTCTGTTTGGGTCTGTGACATCGATACAAAGATATAACGGCCAAAGAAATTCAAGGCGATAGAAAAAATCACCAAGAAGAGCTTGAAATGTAATGCATGCGCATAAAACAGCACATAAAAATTCGGAAGGAAAGATTTAAATACTTTATTTTTGTTTTCAGCCACTGCCAACTGCCATACATAATCATACAACAATCGAAAAATCCTGATTTCTAAAAATTGTTACTTTTAGGGCTGTCAGCGTATTCTTATGATCATGTGATCCTGAGCGGCTGTCTCTTGATATGTATTACAGTTCCCGAGAAACAGTTTGTTACTTTGTAACATTGTATATCTGACAATTATAATACAATAATATGTTGAAGGGGTGTAAGAAGCAACCCTTTCCGAATACATCATAATGGCAATCTCTCTTCCACGTAGATCAGCCTCGACTACGTTGTGCAGAAGAAGGACTGCATTCACAGTCAATATAATCCTCTGTGGGGTTTGCGTTATATGTTTGTGATTGTCCCTTCTCCATTTCTAACATTCATTTGCATCCTCGCAATTAGCCAGAAATGGTAGAAATGCGACGTTAAATAAACTAAATCAACTAACAATAAAATGCTCTTACAAGGGAGGTTATCTAAGTGTCCCCCTCCAATTTCCATGACACTTGGCAGGTGTATAGAGGGGCACAAATGAAGATAAACGTGTTTTTGTGTTTCAGCTAAAATAGAGGGTTATAGGAGGCAACCCTCCCTCAAATGTAAAGATGAGGAGAAATTGAAGTGGGAATCTGACCCCGAAAGCACGTAAATATGGCATAGGAAGAAACAGGGGGCATAGGGCCCCTCTATACACCTGCCAAGTTTCATGGAAATCGGAGGGGGACACTTAGATATATTCCCTTGTTAGTGTAGCATAAATTGAATAAAATATATGTGACGTTTCGAAAGATGGTATTTTGAATTTAGTAATCCCCCTCCTATGCCTTTCATTGCCTCGAATGCAAATATTCCTTACGTTGCTCAACTAACATTTTCCCCTAGGATAGTGAAATGATCCACATTAATGAAACGACAGAAAAATTCAACGTATAGCCTATTAACGTTAATCTTAGTCGCTTTTCTTTAGTTAATCGTTAATGAGCATTAATAGTGGAATGCTGAAATAAATGATGGAACGAACACAATGGCATATCCATGCCTTTCTCAGGATTCTAAATTAGGGCTTCTGGCTTCGTACCACTCCTTCCTGGAGGCAGCAAGATAAAAATAATGAATTAAACACAGTTGATTTCACTAGATTATTATTATGTAGCGTCGCTTTTCTTCCCCTTTTGGCTAGACGAAACTATGGGGATTAGTAATGATACGATAAAATTGATGAGGAGAATCTTCAAAGCAACACCGAAGAAGCGTCGTAATGCGTTGTGCTAACCTTACCGCCACAAAGGTCAGCTGCAATAGATTGATCGATTAATTTACTTCGCTTTTTGTGTCACTCTTGGCCAATTTTCGACAATAAGGATGATGATAATATGATGAAATTGATGAATGGGCACTCACAAACATCTATGCCCAGGCCGGGATTCGAACCCTGGACCCCTGGCGACGTAGCACGATGTGCTAACCACTCAGCCATGGGTGCCGGTAGCTGCAATAGAGTCCAATTTACTGAATGATTGATTGAGTTAGTTTATTTTACTTCGCTTTTTGCCCCTCTTGGCTAACTTGCGAAGATGGGAATGAGGGATGAAATGTTGAAATTGAAGAATGGACATTTACAAACAACCAAGCCCGAGCGGGATTCGAAGCCGGGACCCCTAGACGGCGGAACTAAAGGAAGATAGAAAACATACAACTGGATTTTAGTCACCATCAAGATTTATACTCCCCCCCAACCCCTCCATGTATTTAGTGCTTCAGTGTGTTCCTTGATTTAGTGTTGAGTAAATTTACTAAGCGCGCTGAGGAAGTTAACGCCTGGAGTGATGAAATTAACAATATATAGTAACAATAAAATAATAAATAAAAAAGACAGGGTAGAAAGTTTCTTGTCAAGTGCAGTAGGGAACTTTTGTTACAAAAAAAATTGTACGGTTCAAAGAATTATTAAAAAAAAATGCTATAGTATCTCAACAAATCTATACTGGAAGCTGGCCGCTCAATGTATGTATTCCGGAAAACGTTTATAAACCGTTGATGCCAGGTACCTGCGCCTTGATAATTTACTAATACTGTCTTTATCGTATAAATATCGTATGTTAGAACATCACCTATAGAAAAACACAGTTCTATAAATTATATTTATATAAAAAATCCATTGTCGGTTTTATTTACTGTTTTGCTTTTGACGTCAGTCCACAAAAAAACTTCATCTTCGAATCCATTTTGTATAACTCTACATGGTGCCTTGTACCCGGGAGTTCCATCTGGTTATTTGTTGAGATAGGATTATTTGTGTGTAAAACATTTGTGTTCCACGTAAGAAAGTGAAGAAAAAAAAGCTGTTTGATCGGGTGAGCAGGCTCTTTCGTTGCAGCTGTATGGGATAAGCGAGCTAGCGATATGTACGTCAGTGGTACGAACGTGGTTCGAACGTCAATTTCTCCTTGTCAGGACTAGGGATGGCCAGATCCGGATCCGGTTGGTTCCCGGATCCGGATCCGGTACTTTCGGATCCGGATCCGTTTTGCCATCCCACATGCGCTTCTTTGGAAAGTAAGAATGTGTTTATAACATATTGTTACCTGCTAATATACAAACTCGTATATATATAATATACATACATACACATATACGTATATAGTGTGTGTGTGCGCGTGCGCGATTTGTAATTAATCAATACACTTACAAGGGAGGTCTAAGTCTCTCCCTCCGATTTCCATGAAACTTGGCAGGTGTATACATGGGCCCAAAGGAAGAAATACGTGTTATTGTGTTTCAGCTATAAAAAAAAACTGTTTTAGGAGGCTTTGATTTGATTTGATTTAGTTTATTTTACTTCGTGTTTTGTGCCTCTTGGCTAATTTGCGAAGATGGGGATGAGTGATGAAATGATGAAATTGATGAATGGACATTCACAAACAACCAAGCCCTACCGGGATTCCAACCCGGGACCCTTGGCGTCGCAGCGCGATGTGCTAACCACTCGGCCACAGGGTCGGGCTGTTTTAGGAGGCAAAACCCCCTCAAAGGTCAAGTTGAAGACAAACTGACGCGGGGATCTGACCCCTGTGTGCCACTCCGATTTCCATGAAATTTGGCAGGTGTATGGAGGGGCCCAAAGGAAGAAGTACGTGTTTTTGTGTTCCAGGTAAAAAACGGTTTTAGGGGGGCAACCCCCCCACTCAATGTCAAGATGAGGAAAAATTGAAATGGGGATCTGACCCCGAAACCACGTAAATATGGCATAGCAAGAAACAGGGGCATAGGGCCTCTCTTTACATCTGGCAAATTTCATGGAAATCGGAGGGGGACACAGGGGTCAGATGATCCCCACGTCAATTTGTCCTCATATTGATATTTGAGGCGGGTTTTGCGCCCTAAAATAGTTTTTTAGCCGAAACAAAAAAAACACGTATTTCTTCCTTTGGGCCCCTCTATACACCTGCGAAGTTTCATGAAAATCGGAGGGGGACACAGGGGTCAGATCCTTACTTCAATTTGTCCTCATCTTGACATTCGAGGGGTTTTGCCCCCTAAAACAGTTTTTTAGCTGAAACAGAAAAACACGTATTTCCTCCTTTGGGCCCCTCTATACACCTGCCACGTTTCATGGAAATCAAAGGGGGACACAGGGGTCAGAGCCTTACTTCAATTTGTTCTCATCTTGACATTTGACGGCGTTTTGTCCCCTAAAACCGTTTTTTTAGCAGAAACAAAAAAAACACGTATTTCTTCCATTGGGCCCCACTATACACCTGCAAAGTTTCATGGAAATCGGACGGGGACACTTAGATAACCTCCCTTGTTAGTCTTACACTTTGTAATTATATAACACTGCATATATTATAATGTCTTATTTTAATTTGTAAAACTGTAACTGTAGAACAATCGTATAATTTTTGAATAACATTTCTATCTTGTTATATGTGTTAAAGGTTTCATCCTGGAATGGAATGTCTCACATTTATATGTGTTTCCAGTTCCAATACATTCGAATGAATACATATTCGTTTCAATGGCATTTACAAAATCACCTCTGACATTTTATGTTAAACAAGTAAGATTATTTTTGTGTACGAGTGTGTTAGCCGATGTGTAGCAAAGTATTTTAGGAACAAAACTTGAAAAAAAAATTATTGTAGGACTAACTAATGAAAAATTTCTTTGTAATCGAAGATCATAATACCTTTTAAGGTTTGGTAATATTATAATGGGAATGAGATACGAAACGCTCGGATCCAGATCCGGATTTTAGGATCCGGATCCAGATCCGAAACTTTCGGACCCGGATCTGGATCCGGAATTTTTGGATCCGGAACTTTCGGATCCGGATTTTTGGGATCCGGATCCGTTTGGCCATCCCTAGTCAGGACGAAGCACCTGAAATAGGCTGGAATAAAATACTTGAATGCTGCCGCAATGAACTGTTATGAGGGAGCAATAGAACGTAGTTTTTTTTTTCTAAAAAAAAGTGGTACCATAAATCTTGCGCGGAAACGAGCGAAGAAGAATTTACGAAATTTGAGTTGCATATAGAAGAAATATTTTCTTGAAAAGGAAAATATCAAGGAAGGAAAAGTAAAAGTGCACAGGGTGTTAAAAAATTAACTGACGAAAATAAAGAGAGCGTTAGCGTCACGGCACTTATATTATTTATGAAGCAGAGTAGAGAAAAGGATAGGCGAAAACAGCTTAAATTTCTAGAAGAGGATAGGCGAAAGCAGCTTAAATTTAGAAAAGAGGATAGGCAAGAGTAGAATAAAATATTTGACATGTTGTATCAGAATGTGGAAGAAAGTAAGCGAACCATGCAAGAAATGAGCGTCCGGCTGGAAGATAAATTGGATAAGTTAGAAATTAAAGTATATTAATTGAAAGAGTAATGTAGTTTAATGTAGAAAGAAAGGTCAAACGTTCGTTTTGTAACATTTTGACTATCTATTCCGTCCGCAGTCAACCACCGGTCACAGGTTTTCTCATACTGCATTTGACACGTTTAACTCAATTCGGCGAAAAGAAAAAAAGAAGCACGCACTTCTTATCACTATCTTGCAGGAGGGAGAGGGACAGAGCAGAAACGTTTTTAATCCTCTTAGCTTCTTACAGAAGGCCTGATTTTCCTGCATTTACTTGGGCCTCTCAAATGGCGCAGTGGTAGCGTGGTCCCGAGTTCGATACCAGATGGATACACACAGTATTTCGGGTTTAAACTTTAGGTCCAGTCCCGGTTTGCCTTACTGTGCATAAAGTAGACTTAAGACACCAAATCAATCAATCCTGCATTTACTTGAAAATGCGAAAACTTATTAGCAGCAAAGTAAGTGAATTATCCGAAGTATGATTAGACGTAGAACTCCAGCAGTAGTATGATTTGTGATATAACCATTTCGATAAAGTATGACCTACTCAGGCAGATTTGGCTACACTTAAAACTAGCTCAACATGCCCATATGAGCATTTTGCTCAAGTGTGGTACTCTGTCTAATCCAAGATTTTTGTAAAAATGCCCTCGGGAATTTCCCGGGAAAGTATGACCCTCCTCAGATTGATTTGGCTACACTTACAAAAGCTGCATCTGTGAGATTGTTGTCCATAAGCATGTTAAAAATAAGCCCCTCTTGATATTGTTTTTGGCTACACTTAAAACTAGACCAAACGTATTAACACACCCACACCCACCCACACACACCCACCCACACACACACCCACACACACACACACACACATACCCACACACACCCACACCCACCCAACCACACACACTCACACACACACACACACACACACACACACACACACACACACACACACACACACACACACACACCCACACAAGTAGTATAATTGATGCTATAATGAGCGCACTTATAGCGTAGAAAAGAAGAGGTCATATGATTAAACAGCCCGATATACCCACACTTGAAATTAAGCCAAGATGCCTATAAGCCCCAATTCTTCAAGTGTGATATGCTCTTAATTCTAAGAATTTTGAATCCTAGTGTAGAAAAGAAGAGTTCATATTCCCCGATTTGCCCACACTTAAAATTATGTCAAGTACCCATTAGATTTTATTGTTTATAGTGTGTTATTCTGTCAAAATCCCAAGAATTTTGAATTCTAGTGTAGAAATGAAGAACTCCCCTCAGACAGATTTGCCAATGTGTGTAAAAGCTACATCTCTCAGTTTGTTGTCCATAAACTTGTCAAAAATATGCCCCTTCTTGATTTTGTTTTGGCTACACTTAAAAACTAAAGCAAAAAGGCACTCTCACCCACCCACACCCATTTATATTTACTTCCGGTCCGGTAATAAGCAGAGCTCTTCTAGAATTGCTCTGTGACTCTCTCATTTCTTACATCATAAACATATGATTTTTCACCTATGAGAATAACACTACATATGGTGTCATCAGGGAGTGTATTGTGTAATTCACAGATAATTTTAATGTTTGTCCTGTCATTAACCACAACTTGTATCCTTTTTGAAGTGTTGATGACAAACATGGGTCTCTGTGCTTTGAATTCATCTGGTGTGTAATACATGTCAGTATTGCCAGTAGTGACCCTTTTGTATGCTGTAAATGCTTCATATAATTTAAGGAAATCATCCTTGGACATGTCTAAATTATAATTTTCTCTAGGAAATACCTCAATTCTGCCATTTTTAAGATATATGTTCTTGATGTTGCAGTTATCAAATTTACTTGAATTTTTTTCCTGATTATTGTGTCTTCCAGTCTGAAACAGTACCACCACAAAATCCGGCATGTCATATTGTATACTGGAGAATGAATTTGTAGCATCAAACTCATAATAAGTTCCAGTGGCAGGCTTCTGTACACATTGATATGTATAAAATTGTAAAGGTACTTGTGGATTTTTTATTATATCTGCTTTGTATTTAAGAGCATAACTGGCTTCATATTCAACAACTGGGATTCTTAGCTCCATAGTCTGAATAATGCATTTGCCTTCATCAGGTAAGGTATTGGGAAGAGCTTCCCCTGTAGAATTTAATGTACTGTACCTCACCAAAGCATTATTATCATTGGTAGCTCTTCTAAATGTGATTCTTAAACCACCCTTCCACATAATATCTTTGTAATCTGAGAAGAATCCTGGCAACAGGCGCATAGGAAACAGCACTCTTGGATAATATTTTATCACCAGCCTCAAATCCACCTATTTTGTAGTAAGAAGCCTCAGTTTTGGATAATTTTAGTGTGGCCAAAGCTGTGGAGGTAATGCCGGGATAATCCACTCTGTTTATAACAACACCATGCTTTCTGATCTCAATTTCAGAGAACAGATGCGGCACAAAATTGTCCACCAATCTTATATTTGAATTTGCCGGATAATCTGTACCATCGAGCTTTACAACATCAAATTTGATGTATAGATCTGCTCTTTGGGGGTGTATAAAGCCATCCCCTACATCAAGATCAACCTCAATTTCTATGTTGGGTTGATTTAAATTTGCAAATGTCCTCCTGTTTGGAGGGAATGATTGTAGCTCATAACTCTCAATATTTTCCATTTTTTTGTATGTATTTTAATTTAAATATTAATCTCTATGATTGCAGTTGTTGTGGCTCCAGCAAAATCAACTAATTCTTCTTTTTCATTAGCGACCATCAATTAAATATAATCTATTCTATTATGGCACACAGGAAAATATAATGTTGGGGATGGAGTGTTGATGATTGGCTCCATAAATTCAGATTAGGTTTAAATGTTGCAATGATGCCAGCTTGTTTGTGAGTGCCTATGCCATTTGATTTGGTGATCATACCCTCAGCCACATTACAGTGAATATTTAGAGTCTATGGCTAAGAATTTAGGTATATTAATAGCAGTGTGTTTGATGGCTGGTTCAAGTTTTGTGTTGTTCTCAAAGCCTAACAGCTCTCCTATAGTACCCAGATCCACTGTTTCTGTAGCAGATACAATCTCTACTCTGTGAGTGACAGAATTTTGAGTTAATACTATACCTCTGGGTAATTGAGCATTTAAAGTGGACATATTATACTGCCCTGGAGTGATGAAAATTTTTTGATCCCCTACTGCAATTTTGTTGTTGTGGTGTGTAATATTAGGGATCAAGTACATGCCATAAAATGCTCTGAGAGCTATTGTTTTGGGATACACTATATCATCATGTAATTTGAGTTTCAATATTGAATTTTGGCTGGTGAGATGGAATACCCCCATGATGTTTTAAATACCACAGGGCTTTTTGAAAATTTTCAATTGATGGTTTATTTATTTGAGACATATATCTAAGAACAGATAAACACAAATGCCCACAATTAACATCTTTGAAATTTTGAACACGGGCATTATTGTAATAAAGATTAGTTGATTTTAGATATTTTATTAAATTTTCAGGTGGAACACCTCCAAATGAATCAAACACAAATGCCTCATTCTTTAAATATTTAAGATATCAGATCCAGTGAGTGCCCTGATTTTTGTACTTATCCATATTAACAATTCCACACTCTTTGTTGAGTGGTTGTTCTGGTAAAGAATCCGACATGTACACACCTCTAAAATTTTTGATGCCCAGTGGCTTGATTAAAGCTTCAATATCTTGGTTTGTAAGCGGCTCTTGTTTTTTTAACTTATTCATGGCTCTCTTAACACCTTTGCCTTGTTTCTCCATGGCCAGGTTATGGCGCTTCATTTCATCTAATTCTGCCCTATTCTTCTCGGCATCTATTACTGTTTTTGCTATGGCAGCTGATCCCCCAGCCAAGCTCCCCACAGCCCCAAGTGCTGCTAAGATGGCCGGGATAGTAAATATGAAACCCTCCACATGTGATTTTTTTCTACATTGTTGTAATTTTTTTAATTGGGGGGTACTAAGCAACAATTTCATACCATGGCTCTTTGCAAGACAAGATTTTTTTCCCGCTGCTTTTTGGTTAAAAGGCTATCAATAGTTTTAAGAGATTTAAGACCTGCATAAGGTATTTGATACATAACACCCTTGGCCTTCATTGTAGGTTTATTATATATATATATATTCACAGCCCCACCCCAGTTTTTGTTTGGTGTTCATAGCTATGGTGGTTCCCAATGCTGCTATTCTTTCACTCAAAGAAGCATCTTTGCTTACAAATCTACCAAATGCAGCCTCTTCTAATTTTTTGTCTGCAACATGTCTCTTGTCAAGATCAGTATGTGTGTTGTATGCTATGTCATGGTCTCTCCAAGCAGCATCTAGGGGATTAACAACAGGATCACCTCTGTTTAATCTATGGTCCAATTTTGTACCGGGACCACAATACTGATATTCTGGAATATGTAGTTCAAATGGCAGCATGTTTATAATGTCATTAACCAACCCCCGACCCTCAGAAATATTCCAAAATTTAGGTGGTAGAGTATTAATAATTTTTATAAGATATCCAATCCCCTTAGTGTCATTCACTATTAAATTAGACAATTTTGTGCTTATCATGTCCATAATTCCAACCTTTTCATTGTAAAAATTGTAGTTGACAGCATTTTCCTCCCCAGCTATCACCAATAACCTATCTACAAGTTTCCTGACATCATCAACCCACACAAATTCTTTAGGCAGGGTGTTGTATTGTTTGATCCCACTGCCAGTCTTGATCTGTGACCATATGCGCTTGATTAAGTTGTTATATTTTGCTCCACTGCTAGACTTCACTCTTTTTTGTGTGGGATTATTGTTCTGGTATAGAGCATCTGATTTTATTAATATTTCTTTGTAGTGCTCATAATCGTGATCTGTATAGCTGCCAGGTATCTTCCTAGTCATCAGTTCCCACAACCCAGCTGTGCCGGGATATTTAACAAAACCACCTTTTTCTCCAAGATGAGATTCTGAATATACAATTAGATCATCTCCCATAAATGTTACTCTGAAATTGCCAATTCTATGTATGATGCTACCATCACGCTCTGTGTCAGCATATAAACCAAAGACCTCATCTTTGTTGTCTTTAGGTGTGCTTAAATATTTTTGAGCAAGAAGACCCAATTCAATAGGATCCTGACTAGCTTCAATTCTTCGAGGAGCAACAGGACTAGGTGTATGAATACTGGAAAGTGGGGTGATTGGATAATCTAATACGTTCCTAGCAGCTACAGGTACAAGCTCTGTGATCAAATTTTGATTTTGCTCTGTAACAGTTTTGATATTTTTACCTAATACACTAATAGCATCAATAATAGGCTTTTCTGTTTGTTTGTGTTGTTCATAAATTCCTCGGTTCTCTGATTTCCATCCCTTAAATCTTTTTACAAGATAATCTCTTAATTTAAGATCATCAATAATTGGCCTTTTCATGGTTATTTATATATGTTTCTATGTCTAGAAAATTGTTAATTTTATTTCTATATTTACCACTATTGGGTTTTCTTCTCATATCAATTGTGACAAACCCATAACTGTCCTGGTTCCAGCACCTACTGCAAAACTTGGAAAAATCATTGTAGCTCAAGTCCCCATCTACATATTCATCATGTATGTGTTTGAGGTTGGTATGATCTTGATGAAACACACATATAAAATTGCTGTTGTCTCGGATCAGCTGCTTCGGAATTTTAGAAAAAGTCTGTGCCAGGTAGAAACAATCAAAGTTTTTGTGTCGGCCATGTGTAAAGAAATTTCTAATCTTGTTTTGATTATCCAGTATAATGTCATCAAACACAACAACAGAATTATCGAGACATTCATGGAGTGGCTTAACATCTGATTCAAAAGTGGCAATATCCAATCCATCATATGCTGATATTTTAATTGTTCCAAGCTCTTAGAGAAGACATACAAGTGCCTATTTTTCCAGTCTAACCAGTTGGGTGCCAATAAAAAATTATCAATCATTAGTGTAGTTTTACCACAAGCCGACGGCCCAACAATAAGACATCTAATATTTTCAGGCAGCAACTTGCCATTTCTCTTAATCTGCTGTTCAGGTTCTGGCAGCGTTTTTATAACATCCCAGGTGCTCATATTATCACTTTGTCTGCATCGATCCAGCTGTGTTCTAGAAGTCCTAGCCATTTGACAAATAAATTGTTGCCTTTTCTGCGGATGATTTTTTCTATGAGATATGTGTCAGGCTGTTTAGTTTTGCTGAGTTCTTCTTCATAGAATCTGCCTTTGAGAATTTCTCCTCGGTGGTCTTTTATTATATATGTGTTAAGGGTCCCAGGTTTAACTTGAACCACTGTAAATAATTCAGTGCTCCAGTTTCTTGTAAAGCCTATTTTGAATAAGTGCTTATATTTGCTGATTTTTACTTGATCACCCACCTTGTATTTGGCTTTTCTTGTTGTTGGCTGGTATCTAGGATAATAAACAGTCCTGATCAATTTTTGCTCATCAGATAAAGTTACTTCAGAGGGTTTCATGTTGATTGTGGAATGGACTGAGTTGTTATATTTATGTAGAAGTTCTGGAAGAATATTAAGCCATTTATAATTACCTTGAAGTGTAAATTGTTTATACATAAGATTTTTTAGGGCTTTGTTGAATCTCTGTACAATTGAGGCTTTGAGATCACTGTAACTCGAATAATGTTGTATTGACTGGCTTTTAATAAATTGTTGGAACACAGAATTTTAAAATTCTTTGCCATTATCTGTTTGCAAATAGCGCGGTGATCTTCCACTCTGATTGATGATTGTCCTGATGGCTTCTGTAACACATTTTCCAGTCTTGGATTTGAGTGGCACAGCCCAGGCAAATTATGAAAATGTGTCTATTACAGTAAGTAGATACTTGTAGCCCTTGTTGATTTTGTCTAAGTTTTTCAGCTGTCCACTTGCCATCTCAATCAAGTCGCTGTGCCATAAATCATCTATGCCTTTTGTAACTACTGGCAGTCTCTTATTATTATGTCTGGCTTGTCTGTGTAATTCATCAACAATAATTTGTCTAGACATAATATGTAAACAGGAATATTGCAACTTTGGGGTGTTCAGCAGCTGATCCGACAGGATTTTCTAAATATAATTTGTCTCCTCTTTGTATATGAAATTCCAGAGAGCCATCATCTTCAGCATAAGATGTTTCTAATGCACTGGGATCTGTAAAATCCTCTAACTCTACACTGGTGATTTTTGGTTTGTTGTCAGCATTTGTTATTGATAAGGTGGGGTAGTGGTGTGCCTGTGGTTGTAGCCAATATTTGATCTTGATTGGTCTGAGTGTGCCCCCAACAAAAAACTGGTAATAAAATTGTGCAGGGGAAAGCATAGATATTTTGCCACCTGGTGTAAATGGTGAATCATATACTTTGTTGGGGATGCTGTACAATTCAAGAATTATTGTATGTTTAGGATTCTCGATTATGCCTGTTATTTCTTTTTCTGCTGTAAGCAATCTGCTTGTTACAGATTCAAGGTGCTCATTGATGGTCCTAACAACATCATCATGGCCTGGCTTGATTTTTATGTCCACAACAAGTTTCTTGTATTGTTGCACAATCTCTTGAAGCTGGGTGGCAAAAACAGACAGAACATTTGCTTGATTGGATTCCATGGTCCCTAGCTGTTGCTTGATATTAGCTACAATTTGTTGCAAATTTTCAAGAACTGCCAATTTTGAATTTTGAGAAGTAAGATCATGGACCTGTCTTCTGATATCCTCAAACAGGGCATGCAGTTCATTAATATGTTGATTAGTTGGTAGAGTGGCCACTGTCTGAGTAAGTTGTTTGATCTCTGTCTGGATATTCTTGATATCTTCTGATTTCAATATGCGATTCACAGCTCTCTTAATATTTTTAAGTTCCTGTGATGTAGGCAGATTTGTTAAAGTATTTTGCAAAGATTCAAGTGCCAATTTCACATGATTTAATTCAGAAGCATCAGCCACATTTTGCATAGCATTTTGGAGCAGGGCTATATCTGCCTGAGTGGGTGTTGATTGTTGTAAAATTTCAAGTTTTGTTTGGATATCATCGATCAAGTGATGAAAATGAGATAGCTCAGATTCAGTGTTGAGGTTTTCAAGCTTTGTGATCTGTTGCTGGACACTGACAAGTGTGTCTACAATGTTGGCTTAATGTTGGCAACACTCCGAGTTATTGCACTCAAAGCATCAGAAGATGGCAAGTTGTTCATAAAATTTTCAAATGTCTCAATTTTTTCTTTAACCTCGGCTATGGCATTGTTCAAGGGGTCCAGATTAGGTATCTGGAGTGATTGAATCTGTTCTTTTAGAGTGGAAATCACTAGATCAAAATCTTCTTGTGATTTTATGCTTTTGACAATTGTTTGGAGCTGTGTCTGGACATTATTTATCTGCTCTTCCAATTGCTGTTTCAATTGCTCAGAGTTGGTGGCCTGGGTCTTAAATTTGGCTTGAAGAGCTGCTACAGCTTCTTCTAAACTTTGAAAATTATCCAACGTGGCCAAATCAGTATATTTCTGAAGCAGCAATTTGAGTTCTGAGTCAATTTTAAGAAGAGGGTCCATGCATTGTGTTTGTAAATTTGTAATTTCTTGTTGAAGACTGGCATTGAGTGTGGTTTGTAAAGCTTGTAAATCACTTCTTAATTTCTTGACTCTGACATCAAGCATCAGAATCTCATCACTGTGATCTTCATGCCTTGTATGGCCAAATATATCATTAGGCATTTTTGTTTTAATGGTTATTTATTATTGAATATCTAATTCTTAATTCTATAAAAAAGGTATAAGCTTGTCATAGGATCCAGGGACCTCAATATATAAGCAGTCACCAGCAGAAACAGTATATACAGTGCCAGAAATCATGTTTGAGGGCTTAATTCTATAAATATTTCTCCCTATTGAAATCTTGACATTACCCTCAGGGGTTGTAATAAATTGCAATTGACCACCTACAAGTTATTGGTAATGATTTAAATTATTGTTAAATATGTACAATGTTTTACCTGTTTCATCATCAACATCTGTAAGTATGCTGTTCAGATGAATAATTAACAAAGCACTTAGTTTTGATATTATATCAGAAGAGGGTTGTGGTGTTGGCGGGTCCATAATAGCCTGTTTTTTGAACCCAAATAAGTTCATTGGCATGTTTATTTATTTCAAATCATGCTCTGTAATTGGGCATTGATTACCACTTTTCAAATCACAATGACCCCATGGTAGAGTATGTATGCCACATGATAAAATGCATCTCTTATCATCATGTGGGTCCAGAGCCACTTTTCTTACAATATTTGTAGTCAACAAGTGATCCACACTGTGAATTCTGGATTCTGATGTTCTGATTGTGCTACATGATTTGAGTCAATTTTTGTAATCTTCAAATTCAAGCTCTTTGTCTACAGTCACTCTGCCAATGCCCTTGGCCTTTTTTGCAATAGCGCCACTACATGTTTCAAAACAGTACATCTTGGCCCTTAACCCAGCAAATGCCACAATAACATCACCAACTGTCTCATCTTTTAACTTGCCAGGCACCTTTTTGTTGTGGTGTTTAATTTTTGAATGTTCAGTGGTATCAAAATATTTAAACAATTCAGGCTGTGCTATATCTTGATAAACATCTTCTGTTTGAATATCAAGAACAAAACTATCTGTGTCCATGTACATCAGCTTTACACGATCCTTATAAAAAGGCTTCAACACATTATAAAACAATTTTAACATGTGTAATTTGGCCAATTCCAATATCACAGCCCCTACATAAATAGGCTTATCAAACTTAATCTTTGTTTTTTCATGTTGAAAAGTGCCATATATTCATCATAAATTCTTCTGTAATTGAAGTTGGGCTTTGCAATCAATTTTTTGCTCCGGTTGGGGTCAGTAATTATTTTAACATCAATATGTTTTCTGACATTTTCTATTGTTTTGCCATACACAGAATTGACCATCAATTTAAACAAGGTCTTATCAAATTGGCTCATTGCAGATGTTCGAAGCTCTGTGTTTGTATCAATATATGGTTTCAACCATCTTGAGTGCCTGAACCTCAAAACTTTGCCAATTTTGATTACTTGAACACCATGATTTATTAGGAACTGGAGGTTTTTGTAATAAAAGACATAATCCTGTTTCGGCTCTAGAGTCATCATCAATTTCTTTTGTTTAGAGCCAGGTGAGCACTCAACCTCAGGAATTGGGGGCAGATCAGAAAATGTGTTGTGTAAATCATCAGGAATTGTCAGATCAACCTCTAAGAACAGGCCATAGTTACTGTCATCAAAATCCTTAAGATCTTCAATATTGAAATCTTCAACCCACTCAAGCCCTGCACATGGCAATTTATCCATCATAGCATAACCATACAGGCTGTTGGCATCCACATAAAGTATATAATTTGATGGCAGTGCTGGATCATAATCAGGAATATATTTGTTATTTGCTCTGGCATATCTCTGAGAACATTGCACCATGCCTCCTCTTATACATTGTTCCATAAACAGATACATGTCTTGATCCTGGATCAGATCCAATTGTATTTTAGTGTTTAAAAACATTGCAGACCATGCTAGGCCCGGAGCACTGTAAAAATATATTGGATCCAGCCTATAATTTTGCATGGAAGATTTTCTAAATGCCTGCAGTATATCAGCTAAGAGGGTCACATCAAGTTTTAAATATGCATTGTGATAATCACCAAATGTCTGGCATTTTAAATTGTTCCACATCAATTGGGCATGGTGATAATCTTCATCAGTGATTCCAGTTCCTCTAATTTTGCTGTAGAACTCTTGTTGTGGTGGCAAAGAACACTCATCAAATTTAGAAAAATCTGTAACATAATCATATGGATATACACCCTTCCGCCTAATTAATTTCAGCTCCTGATTTGGAAACAAAGCACATGTGATTTTGAATTGATCATCAGATAATTGAGTGGCCAGTGTAGCCAGGCTAGCAGACAGAATTCTATGTGAATCAAGAAACCTTAAGTGAATAGAAACAGCATTAACTTTAATTATTTTGCTAATGGCAATATATTTTTCATTATTTTCTGCTAAAATATTTAAATTCTGCTTGTCAAACCCCTCGTACCTGATCAAATGATGAAAATCATAATTGGATGCACCATTGCAAAATATAGGGACAAATTTTGTTCTCTGGATCTTAATATTACAGCTATTACACAGGGCCATTAAGAATTTACCATCTGTATGAGAAAGGTGATGAACCTTGATATTTGTATCTGAAAATTCAGAATCACATACCGGGCATTTTTCTGCATTGTTCAAATCTTCAATCTGTTTCTCTGTTAAAGGCAACATAGGTTTTGATTTTAATAAGACATTAGATGCTATGTCATGGCACCCATTTTCTATTCTATCTGCAAATTTTTTGATGGCATCTGCTCCCATGTATAAATTTTCTTTACTAACAACACAATCCTGTACAACAACATAATAAAAACTAGAAGGTTCATGTAACTGGTATGATGTACTTGAAGATTCATCAGGATCTGGGCTACAGAATGCAAGAGGTTTGAGATTTGATTCAAAATCACAGACTATATATGCTGCGTGTTCCAACAAGGCTTCAAATTTTTTGAATTTGGCATTTTCATTTGGATTAGGCATCACCATATGAACAGGTTTATGGTTGCCACAGTATTTCAGATGCTCAATTAACTTGTTTTTAGCAATTTCTGCATTCTGTTCACAAACACCATTCACCATTTTTCTACCATCAAATACAATTAAACATCTTCTACACAACTTGAATATTGTATTGGATTTGTCTAGTTGTTTTCTGACTAAAGCTTCAAGATTATGTATCAGAGTATAATGGTGTGTATCACCCCCTTCAATTAAGAGCAGATCAATCGGAACAGCAGAATCATCATCAAATGTACTGATTCTGAGAGGTGCTATCAACCAATTGCAACGGCCAGTAGAACAAATAAATACATTAATAGATAGTTGTTTACCATTGATATTCCTGGCCTTTTTTCAAATTTATCAATATTCTGAACAGACATTGGATATTCTAAACCCTCCATTGCTTCATCAAAATCGTGTTCATGTTGTTTATAATAAGTTATTCTCTCAGGATTCCTTGAAACTGGATACAAAGCAGCTAAAATACACCACAAAAAGCATTTCTCATCATTTCTTTTTATGTTAACCACGGCTGTTTTGTTTTTGATATTGGCAGGTAATGGCAGATATGTAGATCCTTGTAATGGACTGAATTCAGAAATATTAACATAGAGCTTGTGTGGAGATCCGCATAGGCTCCATCCTGATTCTTTTGCAGCAAATTCAGAGTGTTTAATATTCAATTGATCTATCAAACTGCTTATTATTTTGTCTGAATTTGCATTTGAATATATAGGTACAGTTTCTGTTATGTGGGGCTGTGTAAATTTTGTGCCATTTGATTTCTTATATTGTGTAAACAATTTGAGGGACAGCTTATAAGAGCCATTTTGTGCATTTAGAATTGCCTGCACATCAGGATTTAAACTGTTCAAAAAATTCTTAATACCACATCTTGGCTCTGATACAAACCGGTAATCCCTTAATTGGCCAGCAAAACTGCTATGGATGGGTTCATAGCGTGGCTGCTTTGCCGGTCCAGCATTAACAGGTGTTTCATGCTTCCTTTTCAGACCAGATGTAGATGGTTGTGGGGCATGTTGATGACTGTGCAGAACAAGTACTTTTATGTTTATATGTGAAGTATTCGTGCTATATTTTCTATGGCATTTAGGGCATATTTTTGTGGGAGTTCTATATTTATCTGGATTACAATTCTTTTGATGCTTAGCCCAATTGGGGCTGGATATATTCCTTTTGCATTGATTACAATGTTTTTGATTTGACATTTTTTATTGTTGGTTTATTATATATATTTATTGGGGTCCAAATCAAAACTTTATGCCTAATAAAAAATATCAGTTCGGTTCAGCAGTGTGTTTTGTTTATTTAGTGTGTGTGTGTGTGTGTGTGTGTGTGTGTGTATGTGTGTGAATATTTTTGGCTTTGGTATTTATATAAAATTTTTTGGGGTTCAAAACAAAACTCTATACTTAATAAAAAATATCAGTTGGGTTCAACAATGTGCTTTGTGTGTGTGTGTGTGTGTGTGTGTGTGTGTGTGGCTTTTTGCTTTAGTTTTTAAGTGTAGCCAAAACAAAATCAAGAGGGGCATATTTTTGACAAGTTTATGGACAACAAACTGAGAGATGTAGCTTTTACACACATTGGCAAATCTGTCTGAGGGGAGTTCTTCATTTCTACACAAAAATTCAAAATTCTTGGGTTTTTGACAGAATAACACACTATAAACAATAAAATCTAATGGGTACTTGACATAATTTTAAGTGTGGGCAAATCGGGGCATATGAACTCTTCTTTTCTACACTAGGATTCAAAATTCTTAGAATTAAGAGCATATCACACTTGAAGAATTTGGGCTTATAGGCATCTTGGCTTAATTTCAAGTGTGGGCAAATCGGGCTGTTTAATCATATGACCTCTTCTTTTCTACGCTATAAGTGCGCTCATTATAGCATCAATTATACTACTTGTGTGGGTGGGTGTGTGTGGGTGTGTGTGGGTGTGTGTGTGTGTGTGAGTGTGTGGGTGTGTGTGGGGGGTGGGGTGTGTGGGGGTGGGTGTGTGTGTGTGTGTGTGTGTGTGTGTGTGTGTGTTAATACGTTTGGATTAGTTTTAAGTGTAGCCAAATAAAATATCAAGAGGGGCATATTTTTAACAAATTTATGTACAACAATCTCACAGAAGTGCCTTTTATAAGTGTAGGCAAATCAATCTGAGGGGGTCATACTTTCCCGGGAAATTCCCGAGGGCATTTTTACAAAAATCTTGGATTAGACAGGGTTCCACACTTGAGCAAAAAGCTCATATGGGCATGTTGAGCTTGTTTTAAGTGTAGCCAAATCTGCCTGAGGGGGGTTCATACTTTCTCGTCCTGGTTATAGTACCAATCATACTACTCGTACCGATGCGACAACTAGCTGTTGGAAACCAAAATTCTGAAATAAATAAACTTTCGAATAAATGCTACACGACAATCAACACGTGTCGCTTGAATGTTTCTCGCACTGGACCGTTATCGTTTTGCCTCGGTCTGGTGGGCATGCTTACAGAGAGATTCAAACCGAAGCAACAGGAAACAATTAACACACGACGCCGGAAAGTAACGCTGAAGATTTATACAGAATTAACAAGCGACACGAAAGACGTGACAGTTCAGCCCACAAGAAAGCATTCACTGCAAAAGCCTGAACACCAGACCTACACGATCCAATTCACGATATTGACAAACGGAAGCAACAGGAGAGACGTGCAACTTGTTCTGCTTCTTCGTTTCAAAATGTTGCATCCTTCTTTCTAAGCGACACGTGTCGCTTTCCGCTTCTGTAAGTCATGAATGTCATGCATTGTGTCGCCTTGGTCGGTTTGCATTTACATTTGAGAAAAGTGCTTGCTTGTAGACTGGGGTACAGTAATTGTGTCACTTGTCACTTCGATGTGAACACACTTCCCTTTTGCCTGATCGCTTGTCGCTTTGGTCAGAAATCTCCATTCTTATTTATTTATATTAATAAAAATAATAATTCATTTTCCCCGAGCAATTCATTTTTCTTCATCATGCCCGAAAGGAGACAAGTAACGAGTTTTTACTGATAACATCTGATAACTCTGATCTTTGTTTGTTGGTTATGGAAGAATGGCTTTAACTGCAGCATTTACCAGTATTATAGTAAAACCCAACTGAAAATTTGTTATAGGCACATAAGAAAGGGTCACATTTGGAGGAAGAAATTATATTGTAGCATTTATTTTTGAATGTAGGATTAAAGCCGACCCTCGTGGTGGAGTGGTTAGCACATCGTGGTGCGACGCCAGGGGTCTCGGGTTCGAATCCCTGTTTGGGCATAGATGTTTGTGAGAGTCGATTCATCAATTTCAAATATCATCACTCATTCCCAATCTTTGCAAATTAGCCAAAAGTGGCACAAAAAGCGAAGTAAAATAAAGCACATCAATTGCAATTACAATTCTAGTATTAAAAGATAATAGAAAAACAGATCTGGCTCCAAAGTTTTAAGTTAGCAACATTGACGACTGGGGAGCAACAGAACGGCCAGACGAGCGGGGAACCCCGTCGTCCGCGGAACGAACCTTTCCTCGCTCCTCAACCCCCTGGGATGTTCGGTACCAACACATGCGAAATAGATCCAAGATTTTACACACCCACACTTCCTGGTCCCAAGAGATGCGATTAAACACCACACTTTTGCACAGACGTGAAGCTTCCAGAGCTGGCATAGTTTAACACACACGTTAACACACAAATCGAACAAATAGCGACTTTTTGGTACCTTCGAAATACTTCGCGTACATGTTGAAAGGGGTCTCAGGAGTCTCGCAATGGCCTTCTCGCTGTTGGGACCGGCAAAAAGTCCCAACAAATTTTTTGGTCCCATTAAGAATGGTGTTTAAACATACGCCGGTTCCCACAAGAATATATCTGCGTACTCTCTCTCTCACACACACACACACGGGAGGTTTCAAGTTCAGCATTCCAGCAATTCTAGCGGCTTTGGGTGCCGTAGGTAGTTTGGCAGGTGGTAGCGCAGCCATAGCAAAAATCGACTCGAAAAGAAGAAGGCGGAATTGGAAGAACAGAAACGTCACAACCTGGAAATGGAGAAGAATGGTAATGGCGTCAAGAAGAACGCTTTGAACAAGTTTAAACAAGAAAATACAAAACCAATAAATTAAATATTTGGTATAACTACTATTTTAACTAGCCCACCCTTGATTCCACTTTACTGATACCTTCCAAAATATTCGTGACGAGTCCCAGGTGTTCGGGAAAAATTGACCTAATCACACCCCATTGCTTCGGGCGGGTATCGCGTCGAGGAAAGCAGGCTGTTGAACACAAGGTAATTCAATCTAGGTCACAGCAGGAATTGTTTCTTCCGACTCGCGGTACAAGGAAAGCTGCCCCAAAAACTTACCAGGTGGCAGCAGGGTCAATCCCTAGCAAACTTCTGAGAGCAGATGAATTATTTGCGCTGAAACATTAGCAAGGCAACGGGCTTATTTCCTTTCGACATACAGAGTGGAGCGAAGAATGTGGTGAAACGGGATAAATATATAGTTTACAGTACCATTTCACCACAGTGGTAAGGATGTAGTTGTTGCTCATGCAGAACCTCCAAAACGATACTTCGAGAAACACACATTACACGCGCAATTGTTCGCGTACTTGTTCACGGGTTCTTTTCATTGTGGTGCTGTACAGCCTCTTCCAATTCGGTCGTGCGGCGTCTCATTGGAGCACCACAGTCCTTCTTGTCGGTAGTGAAGGTACTTCGTTCTCGGAGCCGTTGCGTATGCTGTCAAAAAGGTATGCGATGGGGTCGCACGTTGTGGATAACGCTCTTAATACAGCCGACGAGCAGCTCTTCCATTCCCTTTCGCTTCATCATTCACAAGGATCATGTCCCTGTATTCTGCAATCGTTTACTCAACCATGTTAATCGGAGGCGCAAAGCCACGTGAATGGGGCTCCAAAAATAACGGCCAAGTAAGTACAGGCAACTCCAAATGTATTTCAGCAGATCTTGACACTTCGTTGTTTCAATTATATTACCAAAAGATTAGGGGTTTCCGAACCAAATCAAGAAATTTTACACGAATGTCCTTTCTAATAACTTGATTGCAATAATGATAACTGAAAGTTGGTTAGCAGATTCCCACGAGAATAGTGAACTTTTCTATGAAAGATATGTTGTATGTAGGGGGACCGAAGCAAAAAAGTGTCTGGTAAAACAATGCCTGGTGGTGTAATGATTGCAGTGAAATCAAACGTCCAGAGTGCATTAATAGATTCGCCGTGTTTACATCCGAATACAGACTGCATTTTGATTAAACTATGGTTAAACGGATTAGGAACTGTTAATATTTGCGTTGTGTACATATCACCTGGTAGTAACAAAGACACATTCATTTTATTATTTAGGTTCATAGAAAAGCACTGTCGACGTGGTGACGCTAAACTCCTGATAAGTGGGGACTTTAATCTGACAGATATAACTGGTAGCATTTGCAATCCAACTAGTTCATCTGCAGCAACTTATTTCGATTTAAACTACATTATTAATGTATATAAACTACAAAACTTAAACGACATTAAAAATAGCAATGGAAAAACACTTGATTTGATTTTGATAAATGGGCAGGGAATAACAGTAACATGAAACACACAGCCACTAGTTCGTGAAGAAACACACCATCCCTCGCTGCTAGTAGATGTTAATAATGTCAAAGAAACCCGCGTTAAAACTTGTCATATGCTACAGTACAACTTTAGTAAGGCCGACTTTCCATCCATTTATCACAAGCTGCTTAACACGAACTGGGATGTATTGAATACAAAGAATGACGTTGACCAAGCTACAAATGTGTTTTATTCAATTTATTACAGTATAGCAATTTAAAGAGTCAAATCGATATTTCTTAGATTTTATATTACAAATTTCAGAAAGTTTACCCTGCATTTGAACACTACGACGATCTAATATATGAATGTCGGTATACAGCTGTGCTACAGAAGAACGTTACATGAAATAGTATTCTTGTGGAAATTTTGTAAATCACGAAATAGATGCTGAACATCTACTCTGTCAGATTAATTTTCGAATCATGTTCTCGAAAACTAGACTAAAAAAATGAAGTTTGCCTGATAAAGAAGGCTAGATATGAAATTAAAAAGAAATCTCCATTGTGAAGAATGTGCACCAGTTACAATAACTTGCTAATCAAGAATAACACCATTGACATCTTTTCTATGAACCTAAAGGACTTCAGTAAAGCTACTTTATACATAATGGCTTAAGCTTAAACACATAAGTTCGTATTGAAATTGTGTGATAAAGTATATATATATATATAAAAAGTATATTATATATATATATATATATAATATTTTTAATATATTTATATATAAAAAGGGTGTTTTTTAAGAGTGATAGAACTTTCGATAGGGATAGCTGGCATTTGTTTTGTTTTGATGACATGTTGCTTTGTCATTTCTGATCAGTGAGCATTGGCAAATGATCATGGAAAGACTGACGCCGCAACAACGTTTCAAAATTGTGGAAATATATTTCCAAAATCAATGTTCTGTTCGCCAAACGTATAGAGCACTTCTGAAATATCGGTGCTGTCAGTGAATTGGCATCACAAGATCATTGGACCTAACGCCACTGGATTATTTTCTTTGGGATATCTAAAGTCTCTGGTTTATGCTGATAAACCAGCAACAATTGACTCTTTGGAAGCCAACATAACTCATGTTAATAATGACACACGTCCCCAATTACTTGAAAAAGTTGTTCAAAATTGGACTGATCGAGTCCGGTTCATCACAGCTAGTCGTGGTGGACATATGCCGGAAATTATTTTCAAAAAGTAAATGTCAGAAAGTTATCTTTCAAATAAAAATACAATTGGCTTCAATCTTATTTCGTATGGGTTTTATTTCAATTCAAAGTTCTATCACTTTTAAAAAAAACACCATATATAAATATATATATATATATAATTTCTATCGCTATATTACAGAAATATATTAATTGTGTTGACTATGAATCCTTCATATGGGCTTTGTAATAAGGTAGCCTACGTACCTTTTGAGTTAAATAAATAAATAAATAAATATCTTCATAAGTAACAACAAGAGCCCACTTTACACTGAACTGATCCAGAATTTAGTGGATACGATTCATACCTCAAGTTGCAGAATGTCAATAAAGTTGCATTACCTGCAGACAACTTTGGATTTTTTTATACCAAATTTGGACGATGTGAATGAAGAACTAGAGAACGATTCCATCAAGATATGCAGATCATGGAAGCGCCGTATCAAGGGAGATGGGACACTGCCATGATGGGGAACTATATGTTGGGCTTGGTGAGGGATAGTCCCCAGCAACACAAAAGGAAAATGCAATCACATCTGTATTTTTAACTTTTTATACTAAGATACTTGATTGCCAAGTCAGTGTTGTGGTAACTAATCGTATATTATATTCTGTCAGACAATATCCAGATTACATGGATTGATCATTGTTATTATCTTATTGGACACTTTTCTTTGCGATATTAATATGTTAATATATATGCAAATTATTCAAATGTATTTGGTTAATTTTCCAGATAACTATCCATGCCATATGACGGAAATTGTTATTTTTCTTAACTCAGTGGGTGTGAATTATTAAAGAAACATAAGAAGATTTGGAGAAACAAGAAGTTCCCGAAAATTTGTTGCCCCGTGTAATCATACCCAAACTATGCACGACCGAGTATTGACATTTCGTGACATTCTTTCTATTGTGCTTCTGTGTAATATAGTTTAGAAAAATATTGATTTTTGAAAGAATTTTTGTACCTTGCGAGAAATATAGCTTTGAATCCCAACCGGGTCCATTGGCACCATGTATGTATTTCGTGCAGAATTTGCAATGCCATAAGCTCTAGTTCAATTTACGCTTGCGCAGAGCACTTTTAGATATTTTACTACAATTACAATTTGACTATTATTAATTATAGAGTGATTTATATACATTTTATAGGTAAACGTCACGGGACACTTTGTGCTATTCATTCCAAAGGCACAAGCTAGATAACTAATAAGTAGGGACGTGAAGTTTTTGTTTTAACGGCAACACATGAAAGTTGAGGAAACAAAATCAAGTGTTTAAAATGTATTTGGCTAGGTTAAGGAAGCAAGTTTTTGATATTTCGGATATCGGGAAATAACGCGAATTACGCCATTTTTTCAGAATAACACCGAATTTGCGCTTTAACGCAAAAGAACGTAGCGAAATATGCACTATACACTGTGTTTAACACTTCTTTTTTTAAAAAAAAACTACCAGAAGCGCTGTGAGATTTGTCCATTTCTAGCCCAGCAAGTGAATGTTTGATTCAAAAGAGTTTGTCATGCTTAATGTATGTACACAAAACGGTATTTTTAGTTCTGACAGAGATTTTTTGCCATTGTTAGGGAAAATTCAGTCAGTCAGAATCACTGAAGCTGCATGGTTTGTGTAGTGTCTTTCCTTTTTTTCTTTTGTGGTGTAATTCGCAGCATCCCAAAGCGAGCAGTGAATGCAATAGTTTGCTTCTGAAGGACTTTATGCTTCAGATAGAAAAAAACATTATTTTGTAATCGCAGAATTTCAAAGAAACATGGGAGCGGAAGAATTCATTGATTAAGCGCAATGGAAGTGAGAGGCTGTTTCAAGTCCACTTTATTCAAATAAAGGCTAATCGGAACTGGATCCACAGTTTGTTGAATCCGAATCACTCTGGTATCGATCCCGGAACCACTTGATTACAAAGCAGCGACACTACCAGTAAGCCGTCGGGGAGGCCCGAGAACAAAAGTAATGTGAATGTAACAAACCGGCAACTTTGAGTCGTCGAAGGATTTGAGAAGCTTAAAAGAAGGAAAGGAGACAAGGTGTACATCACACTTCGAACTGTGGAATCCTTTGTTAAAGCATGAATTCCATTAGAGTGAATGGAAAAAAAACTTATCTTTCTTTTTAGTTCTTTTTATATATATGAAGTGTGGCGAGTGAATGCTGTAAACATTTACTAAACACCTTCTGTTCGTGAAATGTCATAAACGTTATTGTAAACTGAAAAGTGAATTTAAGAAAACAATTTCTGAAAGCTTTGTAATATGATGTGTTCATAGATTTGTGTGATATCCTTAAATAAACATTTCATATTTATTAGCCGATGAGATTAAATTGTTTTCCAAAAGCAAGATAAATCGTAATATCTCCCAAAGGTAAGCCAGCGATGTATTTATGTTTGTCATTAAAACTAAAACTTGCCGTAATTTTCCAAAACTAAAACAATATGAAAATCTTTTGCATAGAAGAAACCGTAAAATCGGATGTAAAAATAACACCGAGTTCCAATTAATAAAACCGAATTTATCTTTAAATCGCGAAATATAACACCGAATTGAAGTAAAAGATAACCACGAAATTTAGGAAAAATAAATCGAAAAGTTCAAGTCTCTACGAATAAGATTTCGGACCTCCCATCGCTATAACGATTACAAAACTTGCTCTTCTGGACAGATATCCCACTAAGTTCTGGTACATCTCTGCTGCTGGATTTTTTTTACATTCGTCCTGCAGACTCGTGAAAAGTTCATGGGTCTGGCACGTAACGAGCTCTCCAGTTCATCCCAAAATATATTGTATGGAGTTCAAGCCGAGGTTTTGAGCGGACTTCCTATGCACATTCACCTGATCGTCCTCTAACCACGATGCAATTGACCCTGCGTTGTACCTGACCGGTACTATAAGGTATAATGTGTTCCCTGGAGTTCCAGGGTTAAACAGACTCATCCCCTCCAATTTCGAAATAAATTTACATCAAATATGGTATTTATAACATATTCATTATTTATTCTTCTTATTACTGAAAGTCGAGCATAATATTTTACGCAAATTAAAAGAATCATTCTTCTACCTATCTCTGCCAATATATTTCTGTTCCTTTCTTTCTTCCCTCCCCCCTTTCCCCCCGCAAACATGCATTAAAATAAATCTCTTGTTTGGCTCGTATGAGTTAAAATATAAAATTCAATACTAAAAAAATACGATTAAGTTTCTACTTTCCGTCACCACTCTACTTCTCCACACATACATGAAGAAAAATTGAAATGTAAGCAGCAAAATGAGACAACATTGCTGAATTTTTGTATTTCCTCTGCAATAATCCTTTAAAACCAATTAACGCCCAAATTTTTTTCTGAGATTTTTCTGTTAAAAAAGTTTTCATTTTGTCACCTGAGCAGGAATGTTATTATGTGAGAACGGAAAATGTCATTGTTTGTTCGTAAAAGCATTTTGTTGACTAATCCCCATTTCGGGATCAAGGGGCAATAGCATGTAAATTAGTAACACATTTCTATTTCCTTTTACACAACTAATTCCCGATCTCGTCTTGCATTTATCATACAAGAATACATAGATATATAGCATAGATGTATATCAATGTTCAGTGGAAGCGATTGGTAGGCGAGGTGGCACTTGCCCCTACTACTTTTTGTCACTTTCCCCCCACTATGCTAAACATTATTTACCAAGGGAAAGTAAACTATCCTTGCCCCTCCCAGTTTTGGAACCAAAATTGTCGCCACTGACAATAATAAACAAAGCAGATGTATTATTGTGACCACTCAGTAATGTTCTTGTATTTACAGACAGTGGCGGTATTAGGGAGTTCGTGGGGCCCCCAAATTTTCGCCACTTTTTCCCTCACACTATGCTAAACCTTATCTACAAAGGGAAATATACTGTCTTTGCGACCCAGTTTTGCAATTTGACCACAGTTTTGCTATTTGCCCCCCAACCCCGGTTTTGGAACTTAATCGCCGCCACTGTAATTACAGAAGTGATTATTTGTTCCACACGTTAAACCAGTCATCATGCTAAGTTTTCGACTGAAATATTTATTTGTGGCACAGTTTGAAATAGCCGACTTACAAACCTACATTGCATTTCTTGCACTCTTTGCCAACGGTTTTCTTGCAAACTCCACATTCTTTTCCTTTCCCTCTTCAGTCCTTTGTAAGAAGTGTCCCAGTTGATCTTTTCGAATATTCTGCAGAACACATTTTTTTCCTTTAGGATAAGATGGATTCCCTGGGATTTTGATGTCAGTTAAAGAGGTCGGCTGATGATATTCTCAAGTAATCATCCGACAGAAGGTGTCTAAATATCTATTGACCACAGCTATGTCAATTGCATTTGTTATCAAAGTAGAGTACCACTTTTCCCCTCAAACTTTTGTGCGATATTTCTGAATAGACCAATCAAGCATGTCGATTCCACCCATATTCTTGTTATATTTAAAAATTGCTATTGGTTGGGAAATGACCAGACACTTCTTTTCAGGCTTTCACCATTTTTTCATTTGCGGGAATGTATGCAGTTTCTGATGATTTGACATCACTCTCACTATGTTGTTGCCTTTCCATGTGACAGAGAGGACCTCATTGCTAATGTCAGATCTAAAGTCATGTGTACAACGAAGTTCTTCCTTCATTTTTTGTTGTTTTCTTTATTGGCAACTTTACTCTTTCGATTGATGTGAACAGTTGCTGTAGCACATATTCCCATTTGTTTCAGTTGAAATAATGTTCTCATCTTCTGGCGGAATTTCCACAATATCTATTATACCACTATGTTCTTTATCTGAATCACTGCCAATAAGACAAAAGTCGGGGTCAAATGATCTAAAATTTGATTCAAGATCAGACACATGGATCAGATCATTGTAGCGTCTATCACGACCCAGCCGAGAAACACCATTTTATTGCATTTGTTGCGAATTTCTAATGATATCTCTGTAGCAAGCGAAAGGGAACAAGTCTCTGCGTAAGTAGTGACGAAAGACGGCTTCATCAATGAATATGTGAGAGGGATTGGGGTTGCATGGAGGGGAGGAAAGCACTTGCAGTTACTAGCCTTCTCAGCAGCGTGTACTGCTTTGTTCTGCCCACTAAGATTCCACCTTCTTCTCGGCCTCGCTACAGAAATATGCGGGACAAAGTATAGCTGATTTTATGAAAGACTCCATTATGCTTACTGTAGGGAGGAATGTTCATGTTGCTAGGTAGTTTTCTTGATTGAAATAAAATACCAAGCTGGAAATTTAAGTCCACAGAAAAGTTATTATTTTTACATGGCAATGCCCATGAACCCCAATTTGGAGATCATGACAAGACATGCTGTAAAACAAAATTGAATCTCATATATATGAAGATCTTGAGGAAAGTGATATATAGAAAATATAAGCATGCTATGTTAAAAAACATAAAACTCAAAAACTTTATACAACTATATTTAAAAATTACTTTTAAATGGGGAACAATGATTGATGAAAATGTTGCATTTTTTAATATAATTGTGTCAATAAATATATTTAAAATTTCTGTTAACTATTTTTCTTGTTTTGTCATGCAAGAATAACCTTCAATGATATGTTTGTGTATGCAGAAGGAAAAAATATGTCAATAAGTTATTCTCAGTGAAGCAATATATATCTGATCCCGAAATGGGGATCATGGACGTTAATGGGCATTTTGGCATTGTTGACGTGATTGCATGTAATTTTACTTTTTTAAAGATATACATTTACAGTTAACATGATGAGTATGGTGAACCCAAAATTTTAGAATGTTACGATGGAAATAAGAAATATGCTACAACCCATCCTTATTATAAGCGTTCCTCAGAGCATAGTGGTATAGTATCGACGTGTGTCTTTTTTGAGTTCCAGTCAGGTCGCATACTGTTTCAGGTTCCAGTTTAAATATACCCTGACTCGTTATTAGCATATGTGTATATAAAGTGATGGTAAAACAAACTCTTGACTTTAAAAATGCATTTTTTGTATGTTCCCTATTTTCCCGAAAAATAACGAATTAGCCTTATCATTAACTTAGCAAATAAAATTCCGTCTCTAAATCAATTAATGATAAACTGTTATTGCATCCAAACCACTATCTTATCGTAAAAGTAAATGAAATATCATCTCACGTAGTGAAAACAATGTGAAAACTGTTCTGGTCAGTGCTATTAATTGTCAAACACATACAGGAATACATATATTAAGTTCGTGAACTATAATTACGACAATTTATTACCTATTTGAATCAATTAGGAGCAATTAAAGCAACAATATAAATTTTTGCACAATCTAAATGCATATTCGCGTTACTGAAACAATATTTAAACAATGGGAATGTTATCTGGTGTTTGAAAATCCTGCATTGGTTTAACTTTCTGTGACCAAGGCAGTGAGTCACGCCTCCTGATACTACGAAGCGAACTTCACTGTGATTGGAGGATCGTATAATCGTATATTTCACAACATTTCCTTGTCGCAGATTTGCAAACATAATTTGAAATAACTTTGGACTTAGACAAATTCCATTCAACATTATTTTCTAACAGAACTGTATATTGGTACCAACTTACAGCAATTATTTCTCAAAATTTCCCAAGATCTTTTAAATGAACAATACCCGGTATGTATTTGTCAGAATATATATTGTTTTTTCAAAGTTAGTTTACCCTTTGTAAACTGGGGTTGATATTTTGAACACAAGTGTTCAAATTTGTTAATTATGTTCATATCATGGAAAAGCTTTTTTTCCTTTCAGGTGACGGAATTTCTCTTGTGCATGTTGAGCGTTCAGTAGTTCAGATTTAATATAATACGTGGTTATTTCATAATATAAGTTTATGTTAACTGTTGATGGCATTATTGAGTTAGGAGCTGGATGTGATATCTGGTAGTGTTGGAGTAAAAGTCAATTCTAAATTACCAGTAGCAACCTGCATTGAAGCAATCTTTTGAAAATTTGCATTTGTGCATGAAAATAAATTTGCTGTTTTTAGGGGTGGTCATCAATTTGCTTTGGACCATTCTGTTATAGTAATAATAATAATAATAATAATAATAATAATTATTATTATTATTATTATTATCATTACTATTATTATTAAGAAATTTGTTATTGTGGCACTTCACGTCCACCAAATGTATGCATACTCACTATTAATAACACTTGTTAAACTTTAAAATATAGATACATATAATTAAAAATTATTTATTAAATTTTGATAACCAATACACGTAGATTTAACAAAAGAGAAGACTAACTGAAAACTCTTTCATGGCAGCAATGTGATGAATGTGAGACCTAAACTCAATTTTTTCCAAGATGTCATCATTTGCTGTGAAGGATACCAAACTAGAAAGTCTGTTATCCGACGCTGAATTTCGGAAGACAGTTTTAATTATTTTCACAACACCGAACTACCTTTCTCAATTGGCAATTTGATGGTAAAATACTCACAAATATTATAGGTGCGATGCAAACATTTGTGAAAAGCACTTTTATATGTTTAATGTAAGAAGATATTTTAACGTATAGTACAAAATGCCATTACTTCATTATTTCAGATTTCCTGGATGAACAAAATTATCTTTTCAACGAAACTGTTCCAGGATTCGAGTGTTTTTGCTACCCTAACTGCCACGTATTGAACTACAAATATAAATATAGTAAGCAGTAAGTAAGCAAACATATATTAGTAGTATACAGTCGTTAGGACTATAACAACCAAGCTATAATTGTAATTGTAGTAGTGACGTTCCTTTCTGGTGTTCGCCACTGGATCACGGATTACTACGTCACGGTAGCTACCCAATCTCCTTGTGCGGCGGAGTTATGAGACTCTCCTTAATGTTATGCTACAATGAGCATTCTCAGGACGAAACGGTTTGAACAAAAAAAATAGCTTCTTGCTATTTTACAAATTTAATAACACATTTTGCCTTTAAACAATCACTGCAAAATAACAATAATATTCACAAACGCAATCACATTTGAATTAAGTTGCGGCTTTACCTATAAAACAGTGTTTTTCACTAAAATAAACGCCATCTCACGCAACTCAACTTACTTTTTCCATTTCACGCACTGTTGTCCTCGCAACCGAATCAATAAAAGATTGGACAGTTCTACACATCTTCACAAACCGGAAATGACTTCCACTTCCGATATTGCGTGTAACAAATGTACAGCAAAAATTACAAATTTAAGCCAATATCAAAATATCAAACAACAGTATTGAAACTAACAAATAAATCAAATGTGAAATTAACAGAAAACAAATAAAATATTTCATATGGTCAAAATAAACAAAGCGTATCAAGTTCTCCTCCCATACAAACAAAGAAAATTGACGCAATGTACATGAAGGAAATTTTCTTTATAGAATAAACTTCTTCGAGATTACTTCAGAACTCTTCACTCTTCATGCAAACTCGCTCTAAGAAAATTCATATGATCCTACATTTTTTAATCATAAAAACAAATCTTCAAACTATCTGTTCTCTTGCTTTGTGTAGAACTTCTTTTCTTTCTTTTGTCATCTTTCCACATCTTCTAAGAGCTTCTTAACATTAACAGCTTGTTCTTCATCCAACTATACATTTCCTAAACATTTGTATTTCCAAACGTTTAACTTCTGAAATTGTTCTGGGCTTAAACTTATTTATTGACATTGAAGTCTCACATAAAATTATACATTTGTTCCCTATTGGACCTTTATCATTTTCAACTATGGCTGTCCTTTCCCTTCGACTTCGCCATTCATTCTCAGATTGGTCTCCTGGAACTAAATTATCAACATTGTGAACTTCTAATTCTTCTGGGAATTATACCTAACGTCAGCCCTCTTTCGGTTTAATAATAATCATTACAGGAAATGAAATTCAAGTTGTATCCAAATCATGTACACAAGCCAAGCATTATCTGAATAATTATATGGCTTTGTAAACTCTTCTTTATCCATTTTCTTCAAAGAATGTGCAGGACTCTCAACAATTACTTTCTATGATGGAATATATTTTTCAACCTTCACAATGCAAACAAAAGATAGATTTTCATATAAATTTGATAACACTTACTTCACATCTTCACGTGCAAGCTTATTTGATAGAGTGTTTTACAAGCGGTTTCTTTTTGTTTTCTGAACTGTTTTCTTCTTCCTTATTTTTCTCCATAGATCAAACATTTCTTTCTTCTCTTGCCACTTCAATAATTCTCCTTCCAACTTTTTCCTCTTGGACAACGGAACAGGATAAGGATTGGAGTAAACAGGTTCTTCACAAGTCAGATTTATTTCACAGATAAAATTCCTAAATAATCCTGGCTTGTCGGCTAATATTCTTCTATATTTCAACAATAAATTAAATAGCTGCTCCTTTTCATCAACTCTCAAAACATCTGAAGCAAAGGCTTTATCTCTTATGTCTGATTCTGTTGCAGACCATTCATCAGCGTTAGCTTCTTCCTCCGCTTTCGTACACTGTATTAAGGCTGTCTTCTCCCGCGACTCGCTCTTCTCTGAATCTCCAGCGTTAGGAAGTAAATGTTGCTCTACTGTGTGTCCGCCATTGATCAGATACAATTTTTCTGCGCCTGCATCCAGAGTGGCTTTGTATCTTCGAAGGAAAGGATAACCAAATAATAAATAGCTTCTAAGCACTTGACCACATATACCAAATCTTCAAATATAAAACCGCCAATTTCAAAATTTATTCGCCTACATCCAGCTATCCGTGATCTTTCTTTTCCAGCAAAATCTTTTAATGTTACGCCTGGACACTTCTGCAATTTAAGACCTGGTAATCGCTTTCGTACTTGAAGCCACATATTATAATTCATACGGGTACATTCGCTACCCGTGTCCAGAGTACATTTTATTTGGAATCCTAATACCTCGACAGAAATTTTCATGTTGATTGTGGAATGCACCGAGTTGTTATATTTATATAGAAGTTCTGGTCGAATACTGAGCCATTTATAATTACCTTGAAGTGTGAATTGTTTATACATATGATTTTTTAGGGTTTTGTTGAATCTTTCTACAATAGAAGCCTTGAGATCACTGTAACTCGAGTAATGTTGTATTGACTGGCTTTTAATAAATTGTTGGAACACAGAATTATAGAATTCTTTGTCATTATCTGTTTGCAAATAGCGCGGTGATCTTCCACTCTGATTGATGATTGTCCTGAAGGCTTCTGTAACACATTTTCCTGTCTTGGATTTGAGTGGCACAGCCCAGGCAAATTTTGAAAATGTATCTATGGCAGTGAGTAGATACTTGTAGCCCTTGTTGATCTTGTCTAAGTTTTTCAGCTGTCCACTTGCCATCTCAACCAAGTAACACTGCCATAAATCATCTATGCCTTTTGTAACTACTGGCAGTCTCTTATAATTATGTCTGGCTTGTCTGTGTAATTCATCAACAATAATTTGTCTAGACATAGTATGTAAACAAGAATATTGCAACTATAGGGTGTTCAGCAGCTGATACTACAGGATTTTCTAAATATAATTTGCCTCCTATTTGTATATTAAATTCCAGAGAACCATCATCTTCAGCATAAGATGTCTCTAATGTATTGGGGTCTGTAAAATCCTCTAACTCTAAACTGGTGATTTTTGCTTTGTTATCAGCATTTGTTATTGATAAGGTAGGGTAGTGGTGTGCCTGTGGTTGTAGCCAATATTTGATCTTGATTGGTCTAAGTGTGCACCCAACAAAAAACTGGTAATAAAATTCTGAAGGGGACAGCATATATATTTTGCCACCTGGTGAAAATGGTGAATCATATTCTTTGTTGGGGATACTGTACAATTCAAGAATTACTGTATGTTTAGGATTCTCGAATATGCCAGTTATTTCTTTTTCTGCTGTAAGCAATATACTTGTTACAGATTCAAGGTGTTCATTGATAGTTCTAACAACATCATCATGGCCTGGCTTGATTTTTATGTCCACAACAAGTTTTTTTGTATTGTTGGACAATCTCTTGAAGCTGGGTGGCAAAAACAGACAAAGCATTTGCTTGATTGGATTCCATGCTTCCAGCTGTGTTTTGATATTAGCTACAATTTGCTGTAGATTTTCAACAACTGCCAATTTTGCATTTTGAGCAGTAAGATCATGGACTTGTCTTCTGATATCCTCAAACAGAGCATGCAGTTCATTAATATGTTGATAAGTTGGTAGAGTGGCCACGGGCTGAGTAAGTTGTTTGATCTCTGTCTGGATATTCTTGATATCTTCTGATTTCAATATGCGATTCACAGCTCTCATAATATTTTTAAGTTCCTGTGATGTAGGCAGATTTGATACAGTATTCTGCAAAGATTCAAGTGCCAATTTTACATTATTTAATTCAGAAGCATCAGCCACACTACGCATAGCATCTTGGAGTAGGGTTATGTCTGCCTGAGAAGGTGTTGATTGTTGTAAAATTTCAAGTTTTGTTTGGATATCATCGATCAAGTGATGAAAATGAGATAGCTCAGATTCAGTGTTGAGGTTTTCAAGTTTTGTGATCTGTTGCTGGACACTGACAAGAGTGTCTACAATACCAGGCAGGCGGGATTTTAGAGATTCTTGTACATTTGTCTGATCACTTTGCACTGTTGCTATTGTGCCTTCAAGATGAGTTATGGTACTCTGAATTTTTCCAAAATCTTCATATTTTTCATGTTGCAGCTTAAAGTTGGCAACACTCCGAGTTATGGCACTCAAAGCATCAGAAGATGGCAAGTTGTTCATAAAATTTTCAAGTGTCTCAATTTTTTGTTTAACCTCGGCTATGGCATTGTTCAGAGGGTCCAGATTAGGTATCTGTAGTGATTGAATAAGTTCTTTTAGAGTGGAAATCACTAGATCAAAATCTTCTTGTGATTTTATGCTTTTGACAATTGTTTGGAGCTGTGTCTGGACATTATTTATCTGCTCTTCCAATTGTAGTTTCAATTGCTCAGAGTTGGTGGCCTGAGTCTTAAATTTGGCTTGAAGAGCTGCTACAGCTTCCTCTAAATTTTGAAGATTATACAATGTGGCCAAGTCAGTATATTTTTGAATCAGCAATTTGAGTTCTGAGACAATTTTAAGAAGAGGGTCCATGCATTGTGATTGTAAATTTGTAATTTCTAGTTGAAGACTGGCATTCAGTGTGGTTTGTAAAGCTTGTAAATCACTTCTTAATTTTTTGAGTCTGACATCAAGCATCTGAATCTCATCACTGTGATCTTCATGTCTTGTATGGCCAAATATATCATTAGGCATTTTGATTTAGTGGTTATTTATTATTGAATATCTAATTCTTAATTCTATAAAAAAAGGTATAAGCTTGTCATAGGATCCCGGGACCTCAATATATAAGCAGTCACCAGCAGAAACAGTATATACAGTGCCAGAAATCATGTTTGAGTGCTTTATCCTGTAAATATTTTTGCCTATTGAAATCTTGACATTACCCTCGGGGGTTGTAATAAATTGTAATTGACCACCTACAGGTAATTGGTAATAATTTAAATTATTGTTAAATATGTACAATGTTTTACCTGTTTCATCATTAACATCTGCAAGTATGCTCTTCAGATGAATAATTAACAAAGCACTTAGTTTAGATATTATATCAGAAGAGGGTTGTGGTGTTGGCAGGTCCATAATAGCCTGTTTTTTGAACCCAAATAAGTTCATAGGCATGATTATTTATTTCAAATCATGCTTTGTAATTGGGCATTGTTTGCCATTTTTCAAATCACAATGATCCCATGGTAGAGTATGTATGCCACATGATAAAATGCATCTCTTATCATCATGTGGGTCTAGAGCCGCTTTTCTTACAACATTTGTAGTCAACAAGTGATCCACACTCTGAATTCTGCATTCTGATGTTCTGAATAAACTCTGGGTTTTGAGACAATTTTTGTAATCTTGAAATTCAAGCTCTTTGTCAACAGTTACTCTTCCAATGCCCTTGGCTTTTTTGCAACAGCACCACTACATGTTTCAAAGCTGTACATCTTGGCCCTTAACCCAGCAAATGCCACAATAACGTCACCAAGTGTCTCATCATTTAACTTGCCAGGCACCTTTTTGTTGTGAGGTTGAAACTTTTCATGTTCACTGGTATCAAAATATTCAAGCAATGCAGGCTGTGATATATCTTGATAGACATCTTCTGTCTGAATATCAGGAATAAAGCTATCTGTGTCCATGTACATCAGTTTAATCAGAACATCAGAATGCAGAATTCAGAGTGTGGATCACTTGTTGACTACAAATGTTGTAAGAAAAGTGGCTCTAGACCCACATGATGATAAGAGATGCATTTTATCAAGTGGCATACATACTCTACCATGAGGTCATTGTGATTTGAAAAATGGCAAACAATGCCCAATTACCTTTTTGTTGAGGGGTTGAATCTTTCATGATCACTGGTATCAAAATATTCAAGCAATGCAGGCTGTGATATTTCTTGATAGATATCTTCTGTCTGAATATCAAGAATAAAGCTATCTGTGTCCATGTACATCAGTTTTACACGATCATCATAAAAAGGTCTCAATACATCATAATAGAGCTCTAGCATGTGTAATATGGCCAATTCCAATATCACAGTCCCTACATAAATAGGTTTATCAAACTTAATCTTTGTTTCTTTCATGTTGAAGACTGCCATATTCTCATCATAAATTCTTCTGTAGTTGAAATTAGGCTTTGCTATCAATTTTTTGCTCAGGCTGGGGTCAGTAATTAATTTAACATAAGTATGTTTTCTGACATTTTCTATGGTTTTGCCATACACTGAATTTACCATCAATTTAAACAAGGTCTTATCAAATTGGCTCATTGCAGATGTTCGAAGCTCTGTGTTTGTATCAATATATGGCTTCAACCATCTTGAGTGCCTGAACCTTAAGACTTTTCCAATTTTGCTCACTTGAACACCATGATTCATCAGGAACTGGAGGTTTTTATAATATATGACATAATCCAGTTTTGGCTCTAGAGTCATCATCAATTTCTTTTGTTTAGAGCCAAGTGAACACTCAACCTCAGGAATTGGGGGCAGATCAGAAAATTTCTTGAGTAAATCATCAGGAATTGTCAGATCAACTTCTAAGAACAGGCCATAGTCACTGTCATCAAAATCCTGAAGATCTTCAATATTGAAATCTTCAACCCACTCAAGCCCTGCATATGACAATTTATCCATCATAGCATATCCATACAGGCTGTTGGCATCTACATACAGTATATAATTTGATGGCAGTGCTGGATCATAATTGGGAATATATTTGTTATTTGCTCTGGCATATCTCTGAGAACATTGCACCATGCCTCCTCTTATACATTGCTCCATAAACAGATACATATCTTGATCCTGGATCAGATCCAATTGCATTTTAGTGTTCAAAAACATTGCAGACCATGCTAGGCCTGGAGCACTGTAGAAATACATTGGATCCAGTTTACAATTTCGCATGGAAGATTTTCTAAATGCCTGAAGTATATCAGCTAAGAGAGTGACATCAAGTTTTAAATATGCCTTGTGATAATCACCAAATGTCTGGCATTTTAAATTGTTTCACATCAACTGGGCATGGTTATAATCTTCATCAGTGATTCCAGATGCTCTGAGTTTGCTGTAGAACGCTTGTTGTGGTGGCAGAGCACACTCATCAAATTTAGAAAAATATGTAATATAATCATATGGGTATACACCCTTCCGCCTAATTAATTTCAGGTCCTGATTTGGAAACAAAGCACATGTGATTTTAAATTGATCATCAGATAATTAAGTGGCCAGTGTAGCCAGGCTAGCAGACAGAATTCTGTAGGAATCAAGAAATCTTAAGTAAATGGGAGCACCATTAACTTTAATTATCTTGCTAATGGAAATCATAATTGGATGCACCATGGCAAAATATAGGGACAAATTTTGGTCTCTAGATATTAATATTACAGCTATTACACAGAGCCATTTTGAATTTACCATCTGTATGAGAATGGTGTTTCACCTTGATATTTATATCTGAAAATTCAGAATCAAATACTGGGCATTTTTCTGCTCTGTTGAAATCTTCAATCTGATTTTGTGTTAAAGGCGACATAGGTTTTGATTTTAATAAGACATTACATGCTATGTCATGGCACTCATTTTCTATTCTATGTGCAAAATTTTGATGGCATCTGATCCCATGTATAAATATTCTTTACTAACAACCCCATCCTGTACAACCACATAACAAAAACTAGAAGGTTCATGTAACTGGTATGATGTAATTGAAGATTCATCAGGATCTGGGCTGCAGAATGCAAGGGGTTTGAGGTTTTATTCAAAATCACAGACTATATATGCTGGGTGTTCCAACAAGGCTTCAAATTTTTTGAATTTGGCATTTTCATTTGGCTTAGGCATCACCATATGAACAGGTTTATGGTTGCCACAGTATTTTAAATGTTCAATTAACTTGTTTTTAGCAATTTCTGTATTCACTTTACAAACCCTATTTATTATTTTTTTACCATTAAATACAGTTATACATCTTCTACACAACTTGAATATTGTCTTAGATTTGTCTAGTTGTTTTCTGACTAAAGCTTCAAGACTGTGTATCAGAGTGTAATGGTGTGTGTCATCCCCTTCAATTAAGAACAGATCAATCGGAACAGCAGAATCATCATCAAGTGTACTGATTCTGAGAGGATCTATCAAGCAATTGCCACGGCCAGTAGTACAAATAAATGCATTAATAGATAATTGCTTACCATTAATATCCCTGGCCTTTTTTTTTTCAAATTTATCAATATTCTGAACTGACATTGGATATTCTAAGCCCTCCATTGCTTCATCAAAATCATGTTCATGCTGTATATAATAATTTATTCTCTCTGGATGATCTAAAACTGGAAACAAAGCAGCTAAAATACACCACAGAAAGCATTTCTCATCATTATTTTTTATGTTAACCACGGCTCTTTTGTTTTAAATATTATCAGGTAAAAACACGTATGTGGAACCTTGTAATGGGCTGAATTCAGAAATATTAACATATAACTTGTGTGGAGATCCGGATAGGCTCCATCCTGATTCTTTTGCTGCAAATTCAGAGTGTTTAATATTCAATTGATCTATCAAACTGCTTATTATTTTGTCTGAATTTGCATTTGAATATATAGGTACAGTTTCTGTTATGTGGGGCTGCTTAAATTTGGTGCCATTTGACTTCTTATATTGTGTAAACAATTTGAGGGACAGCTTATAAGAGACATTTTGTACATTTAGAATTGCCTGCAAATCAGGATTTATACTGCTCAAAAAATACTTAATGTCACATCTTGGCTCTGATACAAAACGGTGATCCCTAAGTTGGCCAGCAAAACTGCTATGGATGGGTTCATAGCGTGGCTGCTTTGCTGCTCTAGCATTAACAGGTGTTTCAAGCTTCCTTTCCAGACCAGATGTAGATGGTTTTGGGGGCAATGTTGATGACTGTGCAGAACAAGTATCTTTAGGTTTATATGTGAAGTATTCCATGCTATATTTTCTATGGAATTTTGGGCATATTTTTGTGGGAGTTCTGCATTTTTCTGGATCACAATTCCTTTGGTGCCTATCCCAATTGGGGCTGGATATATTCTTATTGCATTGATTACAATATTTTTGATTTGGCATTTTTGTTGTTGGTTTATTATATAAAATTTCTTGGGGTCCAAATCAAAATTCTATACTTAATAAAAAATATCACTTGGGTTCAGCAGTGTGCTTTGTATATTTAGTGTATATACTTAGTGTCTTAATATTTTTGGCTTTGTTGTTGGTTTATTATATAAAATTTCTTGGGGTTCAATTCAAAACTATATACTTAATAAAACTATGACAGGTTGTATAAAGCTGATAGCCTACATGCACAAAGGTAGAATAAGTATTAATCTACAGCAGCACTATGCCACCACAAATACATGTCTACACAGGCAGGTCCTAGAAAGGCAATGACCTAATACCATGTGTCATGTATAACAAACTGGGACAGATATAAACCCTTTGTTCAATATATTAGAAAATTCTGTATATTAAATCAAACAAACCTATAATTCAATTTGTACAAATCTGCTATATTTTTGTGTTTTTTAAAAAATATGAGGAGCACTGCAACAACATACCCATACTCTTCACCCACTCTCACAATACTAGCTGATATGTAATGCAAAATCTCTTTATATAGCCTAAGCACGGACCGCATTGAAAACATCTGAAACAATAAGCCAATCAGAATATACCACATCATCACTTTATGTCATAACCAACCAATCAGAAAACAACACATGCCTAATAATTTATTGCATAATATTGGATAATAATTTGTTGCACAACATGATGCAATAGAAATAAACCAGAAATAGGCCACAAATGGACCGGAAGTGGGCCACAAGTGAACCGGAAGTAAACCGTAAGTGGACCGGAAATGACCGGAAGTAGACCGGAAGTAACCGGAAGTGACCGGAAATGGACCGGAAGTGACCGGAAATAGGCCAGAAATAGGCCAGAAGTGACCGGAAGTAAACCGGAAGTGGACAGGAAATGACCAGAAGTAGACCAGAAGTGACTGGAAGTGGACCGGAAGTGACCGAAAATGGGCCAGAAACAGGCCGGAAGTGGACCGGAAGTAAACCGGAAGTGGACCGGAAATGACCAGAAGTAGACCGGTAGTGACCGGAAGTGGACCGGAATTGAAAGGAAATGGGCCAGAAATAGGCCGGAAGTGGACCGGAAGTAAATGTGTGTAGGTGTGGGTGGGTGTAGGTGGCTCTTATGAGCATTTTTGGCTTATTTTTAAGTGTAGCAAAAACATCAAGAGGGGCATATTTTTAACAAGCTTATGGACAACAATCTCACAGATGTAGCTTTTGTAAGTGTAGACAAATCAATCTGAAGGGGCTCATACTTTCACGGGAAATTCCCGAGGGCATTTTTACAAAAATCTTGGGTTAGACAGAGTACTACACTTGAGCAATAAGCTCATATGCACATCTTGAGCTAGTTTTAAGTGTAGCCAAATCTGCCTGAGGGGGGCTCATACTTTTTCGGGTTTATAATAGTACCAAACACACTACTTCGCTAGTATCGAAATATTCAAGCAATGCAGGCTGTGCTATATCTTGATAGACATCTTCTGTCTGAATATCGAGGATAAAGCTATCCGTGTCCATATACATCAGTCTTATACGATCACCATAAAAAGGCTTTAGCACATCGTAATATACCTCTAGCATGTGTAATTTGGCCAATTCTAATATTACATATCCTACGTAAATAGGCTTATCAAACTTGATCTTTGTTTTATTCATGTTAAAAAGCGCCAGATTATCGTCATATATTCATCTGTACTTTAAGTTGATTTGTTACCACTTTTTTGCTCTAGCTGGGGCCAGTAAGCAATTTGACATCAGTATGTTTTCTGACATTTTCTACGTTCTTACCATACAACGAATGATCATCAATTTGAACAAGGTCTTATCAAATTGTGTTATCGCACGTGTTCGAAGCTCGGTATTTGTATCAATATATGGCTTCAACCATCTTGAGTGCCTGAACCTTAAGACTTTGCCAACCTTGGTTACTTTAACACCATGACGCATAAGGAATTGGAGGGTCCTGTAGTATATGCCATAACCCTGTTTTGGCTCTAGAGTCATCATCAGTTTCTTCTGTTTAGAGCCAGGTGGACACTGGAACTCAGGAATTGGCGGCAGATAAGAAAACTGGCTGTGCAAATTATCGGGAATTGCCAGATCGACCTCTAAGAACAGGCTATAATCACCGTCATCGAAGTCTTGAAGATACTCAATGTTGAAATTTTCGACCCACTCAAGCCCTGCATATTTCAGTTTTTCATCATGGCATAACCAAACAGGCTGTTCGCATCCACATAAAGTATATAGTTGATGGTCGCACAGAATCATAATCGGAAACACACTTCTTGTTGGCTTTGGTATATCTTTGAGAACATTATACTATGCCCCCTCGTATACATTGTTCGATGAACAGATACATGCCCTGGTCCTGGATAAGATCCAATTTTATTTTAGTATTCAGAAACATCGCAGACCATGCTAGGCCTGGAGCACTGTAAAAATAGACCGGGTCAAGGTAATAATTTTGTATTGAGGATGCTCTAAATGCCTCAATGACATCAGCTAAGAGCGTAACATCGAGTGCCAAATAGTATTTATGATAATCACCAAGATTCTGACAATTTAACTTGGTCCACATCAACTGGGCACGGCGATAATCGCCATCGATAATTCCTGATGCTCTGAGTTTGCTGTAGAACGCTTCTTGCGGTGGCAGAGCATGCTCGTTAAATTTGGAAAAATCGTTAACATAATCGTATGGATATACACCCTTGCGCCTAAGCAATTTCAGGTATCAATTTGGAAACGTGTTATCTAGAATCTTAGTTATACGGGCCTGCCATTAACACTGATTATTTTGCTAATAGCTTTATATTTTTCGTCATTTTCTGCTAAAATATTTAAATCCTGCTTGTCATACCCTTCGTATCTGATCAGATGATGAAAATCATAATTAGATGCACTGTGGCAAAATATCGGGTAAAATTGTGGTCTCTGGATCTTAATATTACAGCTACTACACAAAGCCTGTTTATATCGACCGTCCGTATGGCAATGATGACGAACCTGATATTTGTATCCGAAAATTCAAAATTGCATACCGGGCATTTTTCTGTATTGTTGAAATCTTCTATTTGATTCTCTTTTAAATGTAGCATAGGTTCGGATTTTAACAAAACATTGAGGGCTATGCTACGGCACACTTTTCCTATTTTACGTGCAAATTTTTCAACAGCATCCGGTCCCCTGTATAAGTATAATTTACTAACAACACCATCATGTACAACCACACAACAAAAACTAGAAAGTTCATGTAGCTGATACGCTGTACTTGATGATTCTTTAGGATCTGGTCTGCAGAATGCAAGCGGCTTGAGATTTGATTCAAAATCACAGACTATATATGCTGGGTGCCGCATCAAGGCTTCGAATTTTTTAAATTCGCCATTTTTGTTTGGGTTAGGCATAGCCATATGAACAGGTTTATGGTTGCCACAGTATTTTAAATGTTCAGCCAATTTGTTTTTAGCAATTTCGGTGTTCTCTTCATCAACACCATTTACCATTCTTTGACCATCAAACAGAAACATCTTCGACACAACTTGTATATTCTATTGGATTTGCCTAGTTGTTTTCTGACTAAAGCCTGAAGATTGCGTATTAAAGTGTAATGGTAAGAACTGTCTTTATCAATTAAGAGCAGATCGATCGGGACAGCAGAGTCATCATCAAGGTTGTTGATTCTAAGAGGCTCTATTAAGCAATCTCCACAACTAGTAGAATAATTAAATACATTAATAGATAATGGCATACCATTGCTATCCTTGGCTCTTTTTTTTCGAATTTATCACTATTCTTGACAGGCATCGGATATGCTAGGCTCTCCATAGCATCATCAAAATCATGTTGGTGCTGTTTATAATGACTTATTCGCTGTGGATTATTTAAAACTGGAAACAAAGCATCTCAACTACACCACATAAAGCATTTCTGGTCGGAATTTTCTACGTTGACCACAGCTTTTTTGTTCTTGATATTGTCAGGTAAAGGCAGATATGTCGAACCTTGTACAGGTCTGAATTCAGAAATATTAACATAGAGCCTGTGGAGGGATCCGCAAAGACTCCAACTCGATTCCTTAGCAGCAAACTCAGAGTGTTTGACAAGCAATTGGTCTACCAACCTGCTTAGTATTTTGTCTAAATTTGTATTTGAATACACAGCCACAGTTTCCGTTATGTGGGGGTGTGTACATTTTGTGCCGTTTGGTTTCTTATATTCAGTATACAATTTAAGAGACAGCTTATAAGAGCCATTTTGTGCTTTTAGATTAGCTAGCATATCAGGATTTTTACTGTTTAAGAAATTCTTAATATCACATCTTGGCTTTGATACAAAACTCACAACTACTACGAAAAGGTGCATTGCGTGGTGGCTTTGCCGGTCTAGTATTATCGGGTTGATGCCTGTGCAGAACAAGAGCCTATATGTCTATGGACGTATGCCTTGCTAAATTTTCTGTGGCATTTTTGGCATATTTTAGTGGGCATTTTGCATTTTTCTGGACCACAATTTCGTTGGTGCTTAGCCCAATTAGAGCTAGATATATATATTTTTATGACATTGATTACAATATTTCTGATTTGGCATTTTTGGTTTTGGTATTTATATATAATTTATTGGTGCTAAAATCAAAAACTATATACTTAATAAAACTATACACTTTAAAAAAACGAAGGTGTCTGACAAATTATGATGGGTCGTAAAGTTAATAATTTATTACGTTGATCTACAGAGGCAAAGATTTATCGCTAATGCGTGTCCGCACAGGCTTGTCATGTAGCATTGATCTTCTATGTACACGACAAGCTGAATGTATCGACACGGCACCACGTTAATAACCACGTGGCCTTGCACAACTCACATGAACTGAACAACTATCGACACGCAACCTACAGTGTTGATCTTACAGCACGACTTGAGTTTCTCAAGTGCCAGGCACATTTCAAAGTTAACCAGTCTTGAAATTACCCACTGTGCTTGCAAACGCTGATACTGAATTTCTTACAATGAATAATGCTAGCACATATTATCCCTCTATGACAAACTGGGATAGTATAAGTTAACACACATGCTTTGGATTGTAACAGATAAGCTGGATTGGTCAAATATCAGATTGATCTATACAAAAAAGAGCATACACTTTATACAATGCTCTATGGAGGTATTGTATAAGAATTTAAAAATAAGTGATTATCATGCACTGGTCGTATATGCTGAAATAGAACAAAGAGTCACAGAGCAATTCTAAAGGCCTCTGCATAATGCATTGTCTTAGTACTAGATATACAAGTTGAGCCTGGTGCCCAATTAAAAATTCGGGTTAACATATTAATACTCTGAACTGACTGTCAAGTATTTAAGCACACTTAACAGAGTATTACACTAAAGACAATAAGTTCATATGAGCATCTTGGCCTAGTTTTAAGTGTGGCCAAAACAATGCCAAGAGGGGCATGTTTTTTACAATCCTATGGACAACAATCTGACAGACGCAGCTTTTTGTACGTGTAGCCAAATCAATCTGAGGGGGGTCGTACATTTTACAGGCAATCCCCGAGGGCTTTTTACTAAAGTCTTGGCTTAGACAGAGTAGGACACTGTAGGCAATAAGCTTATATCAGCATCTTGAAATATTTTTAAGTGTAGACAAAACCAGTCTGAGTGGGTTCGTACTTTTTGTGTTCCAGTAATATCGTATTTTATACTACTTTGCTTGTTCATCATTTTCCTTTTTTATATCTTATGTTAAAGTTCTGATATGTCATATGCGTTTGGATGATTGTGGTTCTAAATACCATAATTTCAATAAACACTTGTCACAGTTTGTTTGAGCTTTTGAAACATGTTCTTTCTCTGTGTACAGGGAGATTTGTAATTCAACTTATTCCTGGAAATGGATAATATTAGAGCATTTCCAACCAATTTGATCCTATGCACCGGGGTCGAAATCAATGTGTTTCGAGTTATTGCAATTTGTGGATTTTCGCGACATATTCCGTCTTCCGACCAAAAGCTACTAATTGTGAAAAAACTACTCCACCCTGGGCACTTATTTGACACTTTGCCAACAGCTGACGAAGGAGTGAATGTTGGGGAAAAGATTCTTGCCCAAAATTACCATACGTTTAAAGAAACAGTCATTAGATCATACGGCATGAACAAATTTGGGAACTATCGTTTAATTCGAAGAGGTAGATTCAAAATAGAAACACACTGAGCATAAAAATTACGGGAAAACTTCCCTGTTTCATAAGCTCTCCAAAAAGATACAAATGCTGTCAACTGTCACGCGGGTTGTTGGAAAATAGAACCTGAATAAAAAGTACAGAGCAAGTAGCGGATTTTAATTTACTTTCATTTACGTGAGTATTCTGGAAACTACGGGAATATTTGGGGATACAACCCAGGCTCACTCTCTTGCTCATTTCTGAGGTCAGTTACTCTCAACAATTGAGATTTCGCGTTGTTTACTAAACGCTCACAACATCTTCCGTGTAAAATGGCTGCTTTCGAATATGCAGAATACACGGATATCGAGGATAGTTATAGGTTTTGTGATGGTGACGCCCCTGCAGAACGAAGCGACTTCCACAGGCGTTTCTCTAACCGCCGTGTACCTTACGTGAGCGTGTTGTACCGACATAGCGGCGCATTCGAGAAACGTGAACGGTTCAAGAACGTCAAGGCGTTGCTGGCTGACCCCGAGTTCATAGTCCTGTTGAAGAGGAGGAAATCTTGCAGTGTTTTCGAGCAGACGGTACTACTTCATCAAGACCTGTGGCTAGGCGACTTGGAATGACTCAACGAAACGTCTGGTGAACTGTGCATGACTGTATCCATACCACTACACGCTAGTCCATGCTATTGAGGTGGGAGAGCTTGTCAGAAGGATTAATTGTTGTCCATTTTTAATAAATATCGACACTCAAGACCCATCGTCTGACAAGAATTCTGTGAACGGACGAATCCAAATTCGACCGCGATGGTATTACAAATTTTCATAATGCGCATTTTTGGGCTCCTAAGGGTCATAACCCAAGAAAATTGAAAGAAACGGCTTATCCAGAGATAATTCTCACTACATGTGTGTATGTGAATCATCGACAATCATGTGATCTGACCATTCATTCTGCCACAAAACCTAAACGGCACAACCTAAGAAAAATTCCTAAGGGAAGAATTGACAACGCTGCAGGATGTGCCGCTCGCACAAGAAGGGGCAAGTTTTACCAATATGATGGCTGCCCAGCCCACTATTTCCGGAGTGTGCGACAGTGGCTGGACGTCAATAATACCATGCGATGAATTTGTTGAGGCGGCCCGATCCCTTGACGGAGAGGAGTTCAGATTTGACGCTATGCGATTCTTGCATTTGGGGTCACATGAAAGAGTTAGTCTACAGTACACCAGTTGAGTCCCAAGAAGAGTTGAGAAAGAGAATTGTCTTAGTCGCCGAATACATTAGAGACAGAGTTGAAACGCGAGTTGCTCGTTTGTATCCGTAACCAGGCAACGCAATATGAACAAGATTTGTATTTCTTGTAACAGTTTATTCTGGCACCCTGGAATCATGAAAATGGTGAATAATATTATTACTTAACTGATTTTCGTTCATTTATATCTAGAAACCGACAATTTTATTTTACTTTACAAAGACCACTACAACGCGTTTTCTCCGCTTTTTCTTCAGATTTCTTTCCCCAACCCGTTTGACAGTTTACATTTGTATCTTTTTGGAGAGCTTATGAAACAAGAAAGTATTTTCCTTTTTTTATGCTCAATGTGTTATACCATTTTTCTTTGAGTCATCCTCTCCGATTTAAACGATGGTTTCCAAATTTGTTCATGACGTCTGATCTAATGACTGTTCTTTCTGTGGGTATGTTAACTTTAGGTAGGATTTTTTTCCCCACTAGTAACTCATTCGTCAGCTGTTGGGAAGTGTCAATTCAGTGACCAGGGTGGATTAGCTTTTACAATTAGTATTTTCTGGTGGAAAGTCGGAATATGGCACGAAAATATACAAAACTGAAATGAATCGAAACCCATTCATTTCCAATCCCCGGTGCATAGTCTCAAAATTGTTGCAAATGACCTCTAGTATTACCTCTTTCCAGAAATAAGTAAAGTTTACAATCACCCTGAATTCTAAGCGGTGAGATTTAGAAAACCAGGTGTGTAAATTGCAACACTTTCAAGGGTTCGAATTTAATATATTTCCGAGGCTTCCAATTGTTATAAAACTGTCCAAAAATATGATAAAAGGGAAAATATCACTTTCGGAGCTGGATTACGGTGGCTAGTCTTGAAGCTACGTCCATTTATTTGAAATCCTGTGCAATTTGGGCTATTTTCTCTTATCTAGATGGTGTCCTTAAAGTCTCAATCAACCCTGGGTATTATGAAAACTGCTGTACATAATTAGAAATAGCGAGACACGTATTCCATAATGTTCAGGAGGAAACGTTTTGATGCAACGCATTCCCTACCCGGGGTCCCCACGATGAGTTAGGCTAGGTCGACTCTTTTTTTTCAAATGGCAAGGGTGTTCAAAATATATATCGTTTGAAATATTTGATCATAACAACAATAATACAGCAAATACGGGATCTTAACGTAGCTCCAATTGACAATGGAGTGAAATCAAATGTTCAATGTGACCAGCATTGGACAGGACTCCAATTCGCACAGTAGTAATCCTAGAAAACAGTGGAAGCTGGAAAACTTTTCCAACACTGTAACATGATTCGGAGATATCCAAGCAGTTTCTACAAATACATACAAGCCCCCCACCATGAGATGGCAAGTGTCCGTAAACAAAACCGCATATCATCGCGCCCCATGAGATTGCCACAAGGAGGACAAGGACAGACATGCAGAATCGCAACTCAAAGGTACGTAGTTACATGTAAAATGTCAACTGAAGGCAAGTGTGGGGGGACGGTTTACAAGATGTTAGAACACGTACACCGCTAAAATTCAAATTGAGCTTACATTCTTTTTACAGAAGATATTCGAAATGAGCCCCATTCACTTGTTTGAAGGAGAGTGCAGACGGAGTATCAAACCAGACCAAGTAATCAGTGTTACTACCGGGACGAATATTCAACAGAACAATTCTGCTTGTGTTTTCGTAAGCAAAGAGACCGGAGGGCAAACTTTGGAAGTGACTTTGACATACTGGACGCAGGAGAATGAGCGTTCTGGCGCAGACAAAGTGGAAATAATCTTTCTTTTTGTTGATTGTGGCAGAATCTACTATTTAAATAATTGTATCCCCAACACCCTAGTATTGACCATAAGTATGTATCAAACCTTGTGAAAAAAATCTGTGAAACGCATAGCGTTAATGACAGACGACGTCCAGGACGACCTCACATCGGTGAAGCAACAGTGTTGGAAGTTATAGGACGTCATTAGCACAAATAGAAGAAACAAGTAACATTCCACGGAGTTCTATCAGTAAGCTCTTAAAATTACACAAATTTCATCCTTACAAAATGCAGATAAAGCAACTGGGAGATGATGATTTCTATAGACGAATTGAGTCTTTCGAAATTAAGTGCGACAGGATTGCTAACAACAAAAACTTCTTACCCAACATCTCTTTCATTGACGAAAGTTTTTATTTTCCTAACTGCCTGTGTTAATAAACACAATGTTCGAGAATGGGCAGATGTTAATCCCCTTGTTGTGAGGGTAAGCCATACGCAAAGACCTGAGAAGGTTAATGTTCGGGTAGGTATTTTAGGAAACCACATAATTGGATACTTATTTTTAATGGCAAATTAAACTGTAATCTGCACCTGCAAATTCTACGTGACACAGTGGATTCCTTGGTAACAGTCCTTGTAGAAAACTCAGTCGATGTCATCGGTGTGCCTGAATTTGATGCGGACAATATTGTTCTTCAGCACACTACAGCCGGGACGTGCGTGTGTACGTGAAGTAAAATTATCCAAACAGTTGGATAGTCCGTCGTGTACCATCGAATAGACTGGAAGATAGCCTGATTTGTCTCCGAAAGATTTTTCCCTTTGAATACAAAACAGAACCAAGTAGTCTTGCTGATCTGCAACAAAGAATAATAGCAGCCTGGAGAGACATTACAGCAGACACGTTCAGCAAAGTGCGACGCGCATTTCATACTCGTCTGTTCTACTGCCAAGAAGTGAATGGGGCTCATTTCGAACATCTTCAGTAAATAGTAGGTATGCTCAATTTGACTTTTGTTGGTGTACGTGTTGGAACATCTAGTAACACCCCCCAATTTTCCTTTAGTTCACATTGTACATGTAACTACGACACTTCTGGGATATCTCCAAATCATGCTACAGTGTAGGAACATTTTTCCAGCTCCCACTGTTGTCTAGGATTACTACTGTAGGAGATGGAGTCCTGTTCAAGCCTTGTCATGTTCATCACTTGATTTCACGCCATTTCTAATTGGAGCTACGTAGAGACCCCGTATTTCCTGTATTATTATTTTTGTTGTGATAAGACCTCTCAAATGACATATTCTTTAACCCCTTGTTATTTGTAAAAATTGAGTCGACCCCAGCCTACTTCCTTGTCGGGGGCCCGGGTAGGGAATGGTTGGCCTCAACATGTTTCTCCATAAACATCATGGAATACATTTTTCGAAATTTCTTCCTATTAACAACCTTTCTCAAAATACCCAAAATGATGTGAGATTTAATGGACACCCTGTCAAATTAAATGTCCTAGAAGCACCGCAAAGGTTATGGTACTATATTCACAATCCAATTTCCCAATATCATGAGTTTACTGACATTTGAATTCAACATGTTTACACCTGTTAGATTTATGTTTAGCAAAGCATATGGAATGCATCAAGTTATTCTCAAAACAGAACTCAAAAATGTAGCATCTTATTTGATGATGTAATAAACCAGAAAATGTGTTCATTTCAGTCTTTCTGTTCCCTGTGGGGGGAGCACCTGTAAGTATGCACCTCAATTAATAACATCTTGCTTCTACTGACATTTATTTTTACAGTCGAATAAGATCATGGAAGAATAATACCTCATTTAAACACAATTTTGTCGGTAGGAACACTGTGAAAGTGAAGTACCGTCTACCCAATGGGTAAACAAGTTCTCTTGAAAAAAATTGTGGTAAAGTGAGAAAAGTGAGTGGAGTGTCGCTCCATGTGTCGAACCAACTACATGAAGTGCTGAGGAAGAAAACTACAAACTTTCGACGTACCTCGGGTACGTAACTTGCTAATTATTACCAAAAAATAGTCACATTGCTAGGTAATGGCCGCCACGTAACGCTACGCGTGAGAAATTCGCCACAGGGAAGAAACGCGTAAGAATCGAACGGTCTTGTCAGATTTTGAGTGGAACTGGTGATTGATAAACAGTGATGAACAGTGAGAAACAGTGATGAACGGTGATTGCAAACAGTGATAAACAGTGTTTGTTAACAGTGATAAATGGTGATTATAAACTGTAACATGTGGTGATGTTCGTCGCAATTTATACACCTCATACTAATAGATAGTTTAGGAGGAATAGTGATAACTTTCCAGTGATGTCTCTCCTTTTGCACTTTTGTGCTGGAGCGTTTTGTTGTTATCGGCCGAGGTGAACCAATCTGAGTCTGTGGTCCTCTCCTGCCGCTAACCCACAAAACAATTAAAACACCCCCAACTCCCTCAAAATGAGGACTTATCCTTTCAAAGAGGAGGAGCACCAACCGCCAGAGAAAAACAGAAGCATGACTCTCCGATAAACAGACAAGATGAACAAAGTGGAAAGAAGATGAACATCAAGACTCCACCCCATTACAACCTACCCAATTATACACTAACCCCTGATGGGGCGGAGGGAAAATAGCTGACAGCGCACATACACAAAAAAAATCAAATGAAGCACATTCATAGCTAATAGTAATTTTCAGCAAAGCGGGTTGAACAAATGATTGAGTCGATTTGCCTGATTCAGGCGGTGTGTGAAGATCTCGCTACATCAATTAAGAACCTAAGATGAGTTAATGGTGTTCTAAACGAAAAGAAGATGCAGCTCTTCAATAATCGTAAAGAACCAGAGACGAACTACAACTGTAACACCCAAACATATGATGATGCTCTGCAAAACGTGGACAGCAAATAAGCCAAAAACAAGAATGATTAAAAAGGCAACGCAGAACCAGAGAAACACACTGTTTATTACAGGGAAAGCAGAGGACTCACCAACTATTCAAAAATAAATTGACACAGCTCATTAAACACTCAACCGATAAAATACGAGTCTGGAATATTAGGTCAACTAAAAACGTCTTAATCGTAGACACGGAAACGGCACAGGACGCAGAGAAACTAAGAAATCACCCAGAGCTAAAAAAAACCAAAGGGATTAAGGACTACATTTCCCAAAAAAGAAATCATCTCTTGATTCTTTATGACATTCCAATAAAAGAACACTGACGAAGAAATAACAGAGGAACTGTAATCACTAAACATCACTAGACATGATGAATAAAAAAGAATTTAATCGAAACCTCAGGTTCCGATTTAAGGAAGGAAATAGGAACAGACAGACAGTAGATTTTTTTATAGAAGTCACGTCATAGTATATAAGAAACATATTGATACAAGGAAACAGGATCTATATCGCATTCCTTGCTACAGGGATAAAGGATTATATATTAGTGCACAGATGCTTGAAATGTGAAGATCTCGTCATGTAAAGAAATATTGTAAGAAACTGGAAAATATTTGCTCTCATTGCGCGATGAGAGGACATGTGAAGATGGATTGTCAAAAAAAAAAAAGAAGACATGCCCTTATGTGTACCCTGCTACAACACAAAGAAAATATGTCGTCCATACTTTTGTCCTACATACAAGTTACTGTGGGAAAGACTAGTACGCAAAACTGATTATGGACAATAAACTCAATACACCAAGGAAAAAGAGGAAATCCCTTAGTAGATTTCGCGAAGATGCAGCAACAGTTGCAAGATATAGCGCAAGACTAGAAATTGTTAGGAATACGAATTTGAACAATAACATACACATAGAAAAACAAATTAAACTGACCAAGGCAGTAATTTATTTTATTATAATAACATAAACTACACGTAACGTTTCAACCCCTTCTAGCAAGGTCTTCTTCAAACTCTGCACAAAGTACAAATGTAACAGAGTACAAGCACTGGACGATATATACAGGGTTAGTCAAAAGTATCGGGACAGGCCAGTAATAACGAGACCCGTGGACGGAGGAAAATCACATATTGAAAGTGGGTATTGGGGCGGAAACTGCATTGAATGGGGGTGTTGCCATCATGGCAGTCACTTTGCATTCCACTATATTGGATATCACACAATAATTTCAAATAGAAAGGGGTATGTATGACACATCAATTTAGGCTAGAATTGTCCCACAAACGACAATCCAAACTCACTTTGGATATTTCGCCATTCGTTGAAGAGATAGGGTGTGCTACGTTTGACTGCAAAAAAATGAGATTTGTCTGAAAGAGACGCGTGGACGGAGGACAATCATATGTTGCAAGCGGGTTTTGGTGCGGAAACTGCAATGAATGGGGGTGTGGATATCATGGCAGCCATCTTGGATTCCGCCATATTGGATATAACACAATATTTGCAAATGGGAAGGGTTTTGTATGACACATCAATTTAGGTTAGAATTGTCCCACAAAAGACAATCCGAATCCATTTGGACCTTTCGCCATTCGTGGAAGAGATAGGTTGTGCTACGTTAGACTGCAAGAAATGAGATTTTTCTGAAAGAATTGTTTACTGTATTCTTGTTACCGTACACTGAAAATTACAGAGAGCATGAAAAAGAAAACATCATATTGACTTACAGAATACCTCAAAGCAAGTGCTCACACTGCTTCCCGTCGACTGTCTGACAATATTATGCAAACTAATCGTAAAAACTGCAAAGTGCCCTTTGTAGCATATCCCGAGAAAGTCCTCTTTTTTTTCGTCCACAATGCGATTCTGTAGATCATTCAGGGGGTGTGGTTTGGTCCTTCATGTGCCCCCATAAAGTAATCCAGGGCTGATAGTTCGGGAGATAGGTTTTCCTCAGTTCTCTCAGGCGAATGCCGGGATGGTACCTTACTTCGAGGCGGTGACTTCTACTTCTCTTCGTTTCTTCCTTTCCTGCCTCTAGTACGTTCCCCGGGTTGCTTTGATAGTTTGTTGAAAACAACATAATATCGCAAATTACAGAATTATAGAATGCCAGTCTAAATAATTCTTCCTTACAACAGAGTAAAATACTCTTTTGTAGTTAACAATCGTATTTGACGAATTAAGAGCGTCAGGTACGTATTTGTTTTACTTTCCCTTCAACGGACAGCAATAACAGGGTTTGTCTGGATATGGACTCTACCTGTACACATCCCTTGTAGATTGTAGTCAAATTCCTCGAAGGTCTGTTGCATTTGTTATCGTCCTTGCAAACGTTCTGCATGTTGCTCATGTTGGTGAGTGTTTTGCCAAAAGAAGGAGATTTGTGTCCGTGTCAGTGGTCAAAATGGATCTTGGTGATATTAATGCTGCGTGGCTATGGAGATCGCAAGCGATTGTATACCGAGGTGTGACAGTTATTTAATGCTACATTCCCTGAACGTAACACAATTTCGAAGTCAACCGTCGAAAGATCCATTCTAAGATTTGCAGCAAGTGGAAATGTCAAAGACCGTGTGCGGTCAGGAAGGCTGAAATCGTGTAGCAAAGAGGTAGTTTCTATGGATGTCTTACAATCTTTTGTGGACAATCCGCAAACATCGACAGCCAGCGTTGCCAACACGCTGAACATTTCCCAGAGTTCGGTGCAACGAATTTAAGTGCGCAGTAAGTTTAAACCCTACAAAGTGAGTTTAGGCACGAACGGACGAAAGATGACTGTGATCGCCGTATTGAATTTTCCGAAGTAATGATACGAAATATCGATAACGATAGTATTCACCTCAATGACATTCCATTCTCTGATGAAGCGACATTTATGTTAAACGGGCAGGTAAACCGACATAACTGCCACTATTGGAGCGATGAAAACCCGCATTGGATGATGGTACATCATACTCAGTATCCACAGAAACTGAATATTTGGGTAGGAATGATGGGAGGCATCATTCTTGGCCCTATCTTCATTGACGACAATCTGACAGGTGGGAAGAATTTCACAATGCTTCTTGAGAAGGTTGTCCCTGCCATCCATGTGATGACACATGACTTTAAACGTGTTTCGTTCCAACAGGACGGAGAGACGCTACACTATGGACGGGATGTTCGACAATACTTACATGAAAACTTTCCACAACGATGGATTGGAAGACGACGTATGATCGAATGGCCTGCAACATCTCTCGATCTATCTGCCCTGGATTACTTTCTATGGGGGCACATGAAGGACAAAGTGTATCGCACCAAACCACATTCCCTGAATGATCTACAGAATCGCATTGTTGACGAAACAAGAGGACTTTCTCGGGATATGCTACAAAGGGCACTTTGCAGTTTTTACGATCGGTTGACATAGTATTGTAAGATAGTCGACGGAAGCAGTGTGAGCACTTGCTTTGAGGTATTCTGTAAGTCAATGTGATGTTTTCTTTTTTATGCTCTCTGTAATTTTCAGTGTACGGTAACCGCAAGAATACATTAAACAATTCTTTAAGAAAAATCTCATTTTTTGTAGTCTAACGTAGTACACCCTTTCACTTCCACGAATGTCGAAATGAGTTCGGATTGTCTTTTGTGGGACATTTCTAGACTAAATTTATGCGTCATACATACCACTTTCCATTTGAAAATATTGTGTTATATCCAATATGGTGGAATCCAAGATGGCTGCCATGATGACCACACCCCCATTCATTGCAGATTCCGCACCAATATTCACTTGCAACATGTGATTGTAGTCCGTTCACGCGTCTCTTTCAGACAAATCTCATTTTTTGCAGTCAAACGTAGCACACCCTTTCTCTTCAACGAATGTCGAAAGATCCAAAATGAGTTTGAATTGTCGTTTGTGGTACGTTTCTAGCCTAAATTGATGTCTCATACATACCCCTTTCCATTTGAAGATATTGTGTAATATCCAAAATGGCGGAATGCAAAGTGACTGCCATGATAACAACACCCCCTTTCAATGAAGTTTCCACACTAATACTCAGTTGCAATATGTGATTTTCCTCCGTCCACGGGTCTCGTTATTACTGGCCTGTCCCGATACTTTTGACTAACCCTGTATACACCAACATTACTCCCCTCCAGACTATTAAAAATTTCTTCTGGAATATTCTAGAAGGTGACTTTCCATTGTCAACAGTACTTTCACCTAAACGGCTAAACACATTTACTTGTATTTATAATGTAGTTTGACTCTATACCTCACGCTCTTTCTCTTCCTTCTTTCCTCCATTTTCTATTTGTCCTTTCTACTCTTTCGAACACCTTCTTCCATTCTTTGCTTAACTGCAGTCCCTCAATCCAGTTCATTGTGTCTTGTTCACCTATTTCTCTATTTCCTTGGATTCCTTCTATTTTCTCACCAGTGTTCTCGTCTCCCTTCATATCTGCTTAGCCTCATCCCACTCTATGTAATGTCCTGTTTCTCTCGTGTGTTTAAATATCGCATTTCTCTCTCTCTTAAGTCGTACATAATACCTATGTTGTTTCAACCTGTCTTTCAGCCTCTTTTACGTTTCTCCTGTGTACACTTTCTGATATTTTTTTTACATTTCACTTCGTGTATAATCCCTTCCTCTTCCCCTTATCTGTTTTCATTTTTCTTGTTTGCATTCTTCGCTATTCTTAAGATGCTACTCCCTCCCTTCCTGTAAGTTTTAATGCCCGCTTCCTAAACACTTTGCATATCTTTTCTGTGGTCTTCCAAATACTTCTTATTCAAAACCTTCTCTCTTTTTATTTTTCTTCTTCTTTTTCTTTCTCTTCCGATTCTCCCCTGCCACTTTTCTTCCTTCTTCTGTGTATGTCCAGTTCCGTGGACCGTACGGTCAGTTTCAACAGTTTCGTATTGACATATTCTTCTAGCACATGACTAATATTTAATAAATTGAAAGACACTTGTAATATAAATAACAAAGAATTAAATTTAACTGAGATGTAAGGTAATAGCTATTTTACAAGGTTATGTTTTTATTCGCTGTATGTAAGAAGGTAATAGTGTATAATGTATACAGGGCACCATGAACAGTATATTTGATTGTAATGCCTACATTGTTTTTTCAAGTTCTGTGTGTTTATATTTTAAATTATATTTATGTGTGTGTATGTCATGTATATTATCTAAAGTTAACCGACAAGGGTAATAGCTGTTGTGTCTGTAACCAGCAATTCCCTTGTCAGAATGTATTCACTAAAATAAAAAAACGAAAAGATCCATTAGAACAATACTAAACAATTTGAGGAATGACGGCCTGACATATACAGTAGTTTAAAAAGCAAGAAGCCATACGCGGCACCATTTTGTGCAGGTGGAAGACGGGCATATATAAAAAAATGTCAAAGTAAAGTTATCTATTTTAACCATTCACTTCAGTTAATTCATTTACATGGTTCCTACTGACCTGAAAATCATGTAGTACCTCGTGAAATGAGGATAACGAGGCTAGGAGTGAGGTCATTCATAACCGAGGAAAATTTTCAAAATTGTTAAAAACCTGGCCCAGGAGGGAGTTGATTGTCGGCCTACGAAGCCTATATAGGTTGCGGATAAGGGAATGCCTTCCAGATATGGAAGGTACCAGAGCTATCTGGAGCAGACCAAAACTAGCAAAATTTCAAAGGTTAAGGAACAAAACCCTGACAGATCCTTGGAGCTGTGAGAGGCGATCCTTTACCAGATTGAGCGTTGAATACGTATCAACCCGTAGGCGTGACTTGAACTCAGGACCGTTGCCGTCAGAAATCGATAGACAAATCTCTTCGCCAAGAGGTTCGGCGGAAGCGCTAGAAGTAGCTTCCTAAAAGCATAATACACAAGCGACCTTCAGTGGATCTAAAAACTCCGCTGACACTTAAATCCTAAGAATATCGTTGAAATAACGCAACGTCATCTTTATGGAAGACAACACATTTAACAACAAAACGGAACTCGCCCAACGGCTTTAACGATCGGTAATTATTTGGATCTCCCTTAAATAGATCGAGAGACGATTTCTCATCCCAGTTGTATTCAGAAAGATATCGTGTGAACAGTAGCCTCCCCGTGGAGGAGTGGTAAAGTTTTTGCCTTGTAATCAAGGGGTCCTGGGTTCGATACCCGGTGGAGGCTCATAGTGGTTCGGATCCCAATTTAAACTGTAGGTCCAGTCCCGATTAGCCTTGTTGTGCATAAAGTGGACTTAAAAAACAAACCCAGATTATCAACAAACCGTGTGAACAGTTCTAATCTTGAAATAATAATCTGATTATCGATCGATACTTAAGGGAGTTACCACGGGAGTTGCACATCCGAAGGAAGTTTATTTTTTGGAGCGAGACTTGTCTACTCAATCAACGAGACGATCTTCTCTAGAAGACACCAGAGGTAAAATAACATTCCATTATTTTTTCTAGTGTTCTCATGACCCCGCCAGACCAGTCAACCGAAGTGTTTAAATCGAATGTTTGTGGTATCCTTATTTCACAGGGGCCTTTGCTTGTTTAAGTGTTACCCCAAGTCATAAACTTACCTCTCCCGCAAGCAAGTAGCTTTAGGCTGGCATAGCGTAGGTTCGATCCCAAAACCCTAGGGGTTTATACGAAATAATATAATAGGAGAATAGAATAACATGAAACGAATAATGAGCAATATAAGATCGAAATTATTGCACTGCAAGGAAGAGGTATCATTGATACGGGAGACAATACAATATTATATAGTAGACAAGGTAAAAAAAACAACTTTGGAACTGTTGTTTTAGTGACATAAAGGAAAACGAATCAGATTGTTATAGATTTTTAACCCATCAGTAAACGTATATGCAAATTATAACTAAAGGCAAAACTCTAAAATATCACTTATTAGAGCCCAACACATATATTTCTGCCGTGCGATGAGCGACACAACTCAAGAAGCAATGTTGCTATTGGATGAGATAGAAAAATCGCTGCATTGCGCCGATGCACAGCTGTTACGTACAACAAGAAAATTTATGAATTCAGGTCTATCTAACGTTGAGTTTTAAACGTCATGCATTATTCGAGGACTAGGATTAATATGTACTAACAAGTGGCTTTGTATGTAGCTACATACATATGGACTAAAAATTTGCAATACATAAACTAACACATACGTAAAATTACCAAAAATGCTGCAAAGAAGACTCCATAGTGATTCCTTATTTGAGTGATTTCAAGCAAGATAAACAATTTATTATTTTTCATTGCATCAATTCACTGGTGGCGTTCTAACTGTTCACTCCCAAAACCCGTCTACACTGGTACGGAACTGCAACGACAGATGATAGATACACTACCGACACTACCACTGCTTTGAGAACTAACAACATACGAACGTGTTAAACCGCGACATTTTGACCAGAACACTGCCGGCTTCCACAACAATAACAAGTACATATACTGCTACTAGACGATAAGCTACACTGCTTTTTTTCATTTCTTTCAATGAACTTGTCACCCATCAAAGCATGGACAGCCTCCTCTATGCAATTTCTACAAGAACAAGTGCCGGAGCCAACAGTAGAAATTCTCATGGAGCCACATCATTTATTTATTTTAAACAATTCCAAAATTATGAAATATGAACAATTTGTACATTTCCCGAGCTTGGCTATCAAGGTTTTTGATTTAAACTTTGACAGAACTGAAGGCATTATGGAATTTTACGTTCATTAACAAACACACACTTTTACATACACACACGCAATACACGCACACAACGTCAGACCGGTCAAATACTTAGTATAAAATAAAAATATGGTGCTTCAAATCCAACAAAACTCACCGTACCTTTAACTGCATTTCTCCTTCCGTGACAGAAATAGTGTTTCATTATTAAAGTGGGCAACAATAGTTACTAGCTAGCCAATGAACATGCTTTGCATAAAAGAAGGAACCAGTTCGTCATGCTATATTGCCACGTTACTGTCCCTACCGAACGGTGTGAACCGCGAGCTGGACCGCTATTCAATTGTTTTCAATGATTTTTGCGAGTGTGTCCAGGAATGGAATTACAATATGGCAAAAATGGCGAAGGTTGGCGAGCAGCGTAGATCACGTGATGCTAAGAGAGAGGGAAGCGAAACGAAAACTAGTATGTGCACAACGGCAAAGATATGTGTGTTGCACTCTACTGTACATACAGCAACTGAGGAAGCAGAAGAAAAGATCAAATACTACATTTATGAGCAGTTGGAAAGTATATACATATATAAACTGCCAAAACATGATGTTATAATAATTATTTTAGATTTCGACACCAAGATAGGAAGACATGGTGTATATAAACAAGTTGTTGGGAAGCATAGCTTACACGTAAACTGTAATGAAAATGAATGGAGAAAAACTAGTAGATTTTGCTACCAAAAAAATTATGATTGTTAGTAGCACAACATAACCATATAAAGACATACATAATGCAGTATGGCAGTCTCCAGATGTTATGACAGACAATCAAATAGACCATATATTAATATACAGAAGACATTGGAGTGACATATTAGACGTACAGAGCTATAGAGGAACAGATGTAGACTCTGCTCATTACCTAGTAAGTATCAAATATACACAACGGATATCAAAAAGAAGACAGAACAAGAGATTAGAGAGACTGAATATATTGTGAAACTGTTGATAAAACTCTAGAGTGAGGAAGAGAATATCAAACCAGATTGAAACAAAGTTTTGAAAGTATTTAAAATTTTATAACAACAGAAGGAAAATGGAAAAGACTGAAGGAAAACATTCTTAATACAACGGAAGAGACAATAAGATTGGAAAATTAAAATAAAAGAAAGGAATGGTTTGACATGAGTTGCCAGAAAGTATTAGATTAAAGAATCTTAGCTAGAAATAAAGTTATTTCAAAGGAAGACCAGAGAAAGTGTAGAGAATTGAAGAGTGAAAGGAGGAGAAGCCAAAACTGAATGTAGAAGGAAACATGGAAGTGGCAGAAAGAAATCCTAGTAGAACTAAAGGCACTACATAATACGAAAGAAATAAGGAATATGTTTCAATGAATAGCAAACTATAAGAATGGATTTCACCACGAACAAATTTCTGCAAAAGTCGAAAAGAAAATTTTACTGGAGATAAAAAGATAATAATAAGTAAATTGGCAGAATATTTTAAAGATTTATTTGGTTTCGATGAAAATGGGATATCATAAGTACGAATTTCCCAACAATGGAATGAAGGACAAGCTTGCCTGAGCTCAGAGATATCACAAGAACCATACAAAGCTTTAATAATAACAATTCTCCAGGAGAAGATCTTATTGCTGCTGTAATACTCAAATATGAAGTACCAGGACTAAGGAAACAATTTTTTGAGCTTACTAAATAGATCTGGAAGCAATCTGAAATACCAAACAGTAGCAATAATATGTGCGATACACAAAAGGAATGACAAGACACATAAGAATTATGGGGGCGCAGTTTTCTCTAATGTCAAATACGAATTATTTTTAAAAATTCTGGCAAGAAAACTAGATCCATAGGTATAAGCACTTGCAGGGGACTACCAGATGAACAAGACCAAACCTTTGTATTCGGAATAATATTAGAGAAAAGATTTGAACACAATATTAACATGCATGTATTATATGTTGACTTTCAACATGCATTTGACTGTATACAAAAAGACGAACTCAATAGGATAATGAGAGAGAGAGATATTCCAGAAAAATCAGCACAATTCACGGAAATGACCTTAAGAAATTCTCATTGATTAATTTAATTGATTAATTGGTGTTTTAAGTCAACTTTATGAACAGTATGGCTAATTGGGATTGGACCTACAGTTTAAAGTGGGATCCGTTCCACAATGTTCCTCCACAACGTATCGAACCCAGGACCACTAGATTGCAAGGCGACAACACTACCAAGCTATATGAAGAAATTCCAATTTGCAAATGGACGACTAAAAAGGGGTAGCCTCTTCACATTGCTGTTTACCATAAGTTTGGAACATGGGATTTGGAAGATTTAATAAATTTTGGAAGAACCGTCTTAGATAGGACAATAGAATACCTTGTATTTGCGTACGAGGTTTACTTACTAAGCGGAACACGAAGATCACTAAAAATGCCTTGAAACAATTACAGCAAGGTAGACACGAGATTGGACTGATACGTTGCAGTTCCGTACCAGTGTAGACGGGTTTTGGGAGTGAACAGTTAGAACGCCACCAGTGAATTGATGCAATGAAAAATAATAAATTGTTTATCTTGCTTGAAATCACTCAAATAAGGAATCACTATGGAGTCTTCTTTGCAGCATTTTTGGTAATTTTACGTATGTGTTAGTTTATGTATTGCAAATTTTTAGTCCATATGTATGTAGCTACATACAAAGCCACTTGTTAGTACATATTAATCCTAGTCCTCGAATAATGCATGACGTTTAAAACTCAACGTTAGATAGACCTGAATTCATAAATTTTCTTGTTGTACGTAACAGCTGTGCATCGGCGCAATGCAGCGATTTTTCTATCTCATCCAATAGCAACACTGCTTCTTGAGTTGTGTCGCTCATCGCACGGCAGAAATATATGTGTTGGGCTCTAATAAGTGATATTTTAGAGTTTTGCCTTTAGTTATAATTTGCATATACGTTTACTGATGGGTTAAAAATCTATAACAATCTGATTCGTTTTCCTTTATGTCACTAAAACAACAGTTCCAAAGTTGTTTTTTTTACCTTGTCTACTATATAATATTGTATTGTCTCCCGTATCAATGATACCTCTTCCTTGCAGTGCAATAATTTCGATCTTATATTGCTCATTATTCGTTTCATGTTATTCTATTCTCCTATTATATTATTTCGTATAAACCCCTAGGGTTTTGGGATCGAACCTACGCTATGCCAGCCTAAAGCTACTTGCTTGCGGGAGAGGTAAGTTTATGACTTGGGGTAACACTTAAACAAGCAAAGGCCCCTGTGAAATAAGGATACCACAAACATTCGATTTAAACACTTCGGTTGACTGGTCTGGCGGGGTCATGAGAACACTAGAAAAAATAATGGAATGTTATTTTACCTCTGGTGTCTTCTAGAGAAGATCGTCTCGTTGATTGAGTAGACAAGTCTCGCTCCAAAAAATAAACTTCCTTCGGATGTGCAACTCCCGTGGTAACTCCCTTAAGTATCGATCGATAATCAGATTATTATTTCAAGATTAGAACTGTTCACACGGTTTGTTGATAATCTGGGTTTGTTTTTTAAGTCCACTTTATGCACAACAAGGCTAATCGGGACTGGACCTACAGTTTAAATTGGGATCCGAACCACTATGAGCCTCCACCGGGTATCGAACCCAGGACCCCTTGATTACAAGGCAAAAACTTTACCACTCCTCCACGGGGAGGCTACTGTTCACACGATATCTTTCTGAATACAACTGGGATGAGAAATCGTCTCTCGATCTATTTAAGGGAGATCCAAATAATTACCGATCGTTAAAGCCGTTGGGCGAGTTCCGTTTTGTTGTTAAATGTGTTGTCTTCCATAAAGATGACGTTGCGTTATTTCAACGATATTCTTAGGATTTAAGTGTCAGCGGAGTTTTTAGATCCACTGAAGGTCGCTTGTGTATTATGCTTTTAGGAAGCTACTTCTAGCGCTTCCGCCGAACCTCTTGGCGAAGAGATTTGTCTATCGATTTATGACGGCGGCGGTCCTGAGTTCAAGTCACGCCTACGGGTTGATACGTATTCAACGCTCAATCTGGTAAAGGATCGCCTCTCACAGCTCCAAGGATCTGTCAGGGTTTTGTTCCTTAACCTTTGAAATTTTGCTAGTTTTGGTCTGCTCCAGATAGCTCTGGTACCTTCCATATCTGGAAGGCATTCCCTTATCCGCAACCTATATAGGCTTCGTAGGCCGACAATCAACTCCCTCCTGGGCCAGGTTTTTAACAACTTTGAAAATTTTCCTCGGTTATGAATGACCTCACTCCTAGCCTCGTTATCCTCATTTCACGAGGTACTACATGATTTTCAGGTCAGTAGGAACCATGTAAATGAATTAACTGAAGTGAATGGTTAAAATAGATAACTTTACTTTGACATTTTTTTATATATGCCCGTCTTCCACCTGCACAAAATGGTGCCGCGTATGGCTTCTTGCTTTTTAAACTACTGTATATGTCAGGCCGTCATTCCTCAAATTGTTTAGTATTGTTCTAATGGATCTTTTCGTTTTTTTATTTTAGTGAATACATTCTGACAAGGGAATTGCTGGTTACAGACACAACAGCTATTACCCTTGTCGGTTAACTTTAGATAATATACATGACATACACACACATAAATATAATTTAAAATATAAACACACAGAACTTGAAAAAACAATGTAGGCATTACAATCAAATATACTGTTCATGGTGCCCTGTATACATTATACACTATTACCTTCTTACATACAGCGAATAAAAACATAACCTTGTAAAATAGCTATTACCTTACATCTCAGTTAAATTTAATTCTTTGTTATTTATATTACAAGTGTCTTTCAATTTATTAAATATTAGTCATGTGCTAGAAGAATATGTCAATACGAAACTGTTGAAACTGACCGTACGGTCCACGGAACTGGACATACACAGAAGAAGGAAGAAAAGTGGCAGGGGAGAATCGGAAGAGAAAGAAAAAGAAGAAGAAAAATAAAAAGAGAGAAGGTTTTGAATAAGAAGTATTTGGAAGACCACAGAAAAGATATGCAAAGTGTTTAGGAAGCGGGCATTAAAACTTACAGGAAGGGAGGGAGTAGCATCTTAAGAATAGCGAAGAATGCAAACAAGAAAAATGAAAACAGATAAGGGGAAGAGGAAGGGATTATACACGAAGTGAAATGTAAAAAAAATATCAGAAAGTGTACACAGGAGAAACGTAAAAGAGGCTGAAAGACAGGTTGAAACAACATAGGTATTATGTACGACTTAAGAGAGAGAGAAATGCGATATTTAAACACACGAGAGAAACAGGACATTACATAGAGTGGGATGAGGCTAAGCAGATATGAAGGGAGACGAGAACACTGGTGAGAAAATAGAAGGAGGCCAAGGAAATAGAGAAATAGGTGAACAAGACACAATGAACTGGATTGAGGGACTGCAGTTAAGCAAAGAATGGAAGAAGGTGTTCGAAAGAGTAGAAAGGACAAATAGAAAATGGAGGAAAGAAGGAAGAGAAAGAGCGTGAGGTATAGAGTCAAACTACATTATATATACAAGTAAATGTGTTTAGCCGTTTAGGTGAAAGTACTGTTGACAATGGAAAGTCACCTTCTAGAATATTCCAGAAGAAATTTTTAATAGTCTGGAGGGGAGTAATGTTGGTGTATACAGGGTTAGTCAAAAGTATCGGGACAGGCCAGTAATAACGAGACCCGTGGACGGAGGAAAATCACATATTGCAACTGAGTATTAGTGTGGAAACTTCATTGAAAGGGGGTGTTGTTATCATGGCAGTCACTTTGCATTCCGCCATTTTGGATATTACACAATATCTTCAAATGGAAAGGGGTATGTATGAGACATCAATTTAGGCTAGAAACGTCCCACAAACGACAATTCAAACTCATTTTGGATCTTTCGACATTCGTTGAAGAGATAGGGTGTGCTACGTTTGACTGCAAAAAATGAGATTTGTCTGAAAGAGACGCGTGAACGGACTACAATCACATGTTGCAAGTGAATATTGGTGCGGAATCTGCAATGAATGGGGGTGTGGTCATCATGGCAGCCATCTTGGATTCCACCATATTGGATATAACACAATATTTTCAAATGGAAAGTGGTATGTATGACGCATAAATTTAGTCTAGAAATGTCCCACAAAAGACAATCCGAACTCATTTCGACATTCGTGGAAGTGAAAGGGTGTACTACGTTAGACTACAAAAAATGAGATTTTTCTTAAAGAATTGTTTAATGTATTCTTGCGGTTACCGTACACTGAAAATTACAGAGAGCATAAAAAAGAAAACATCACATTGACTTACAGAATACCTCAAAGCAAGTGCTCACACTGCTTCCGTCGACTATCTTACAATACTATGTCAACCGATCGTAAAAACTGCAAAGTGCCCTTTGTAGCATATCCCGAGAAAGTCCTCTTGTTTCGTCAACAATGCGATTCTGTAGATCATTCAGGGAATGTGGTTTGGTGCGATACACTTTGTCCTTCATGTGCCCCCATAGAAAGTAATCCAGGGCAGATAGATCGAGAGATGTTGCAGGCCATTCGATCATACGTCGTCTTCCAATCCATCGTTGTGGAAAGTTTTCATGTAAGTATTGTCGAACATCCCGTCCATAGTGTAGCGTCTCTCCGTCCTGTTGGAACGAAACACGTTTAAAGTCATGTGTCATCACATGGATGGCAGGGACAACCTTCTCAAGAAGCATTGTGAAATTCTTCCCACCTGTCAGATTGTCGTCAATGAAGATAGGGCCAAGAATGATGCCTCCCATCATTCCTACCCAAATATTCAGTTTCTGTGGATACTGAGTATGATGTACCATCATCCAATGCGGGTTTTCATCGCTCCAATAGTGGCAGTTATGTCGGTTTACCTGCCCGTTTAACATAAATGTCGCTTCATCAGAGAATGGAATGTCATTGAGGTGAATACTATCGTTATCGATATTTCGTATCATTACTTCGGAAAATTCAATACGGCGATCACAGTCATCTTTCGTCCGTTCGTGCCTAAACTCACTTTGTAGGGTTTAAACTTACTGCGCACTTAAATTCGTTGCACCGAACTCTGGGAAATGTTCAGCGTGTTGGCAACGCTGGTTGTCGATGTTTGCGGATTGTCCACAAAAGATTGTAAGACATCCATAGAAACTACCTCTTTGCTACACGATTTCAGCCTTCCTGACCGCACACGGTCTTTGACATTTCCACTTGCTGCAAATCTTAGAATGGATCTTTCGACGGTTGACTTCGAAATTGTGTTACGTTCTGGGAATGTAGCATTAAATAACTGTCACACCTCGGTATACAATCGCTTGCGATCTCCATAGCCACGCAGCATTAATATCACCAAGATCCATTTTGACCACTGACACGGACACAAATCTCCTTCTTTTGGCAAAACACTCACCAACATGAGCAACATGCAGAACGTTTGCAAGGACGATAACAAATGCAACAGACCTTCGAGGAATTTGACTACAATCTACAAGGGATGTGTACAGGTAGAGTCCATATCCAGACAAACCCTGTTATTGCTGTCCGTTGAAGGGAAAGTAAAACAAATACGTACCTGACGCTCTTAATTCGTCAAATACGATTGTTAACTACAAAAGAGTATTTTACTCTGTTGTAAGGAAGAATTATTTAGACTGGCATTCTATAATTCTGTAATTTGCGATATTATGTTGTTTTCAACAAACTATCAAAGCAACCCGGGGAACGTACTAGAGGCAGGAAAGGAAGAAACGAAGAGAAGTAGAAGTCACAGCCTCGAAGTAAGGTACCATCCCGGCATTCGCCTGAGAGAACTGAGGAAAACCTATCTCCCGAACTATCAGCCCTGGATTACTTTATGGGGGCACATGAAGGACCAAACCACACCCCCTGAATGATCTACAGAATCGCATTGTGGACGAAAAAAAAGAGGACTTTCTCGGGATATGCTACAAAGGGCACTTTGCAGTTTTTACGATTAGTTTGCATAATATTGTCAGACAGTCGACGGGAAGCAGTGTGAGCACTTGCTTTGAGGTATTCTGTAAGTCAATATGATGTTTTCTTTTTCATGCTCTCTGTAATTTTCAGTGTACGGTAACAAGAATACAGTAAACAATTCTTTCAGAAAAATCTCATTTCTTGCAGTCTAACGTAGCACAACCTATCTCTTCCACGAATGGCGAAAGGTCCAAATGGATTCGGATTGTCTTTTGTGGGACAATTCTAACCTAAATTGATGTGTCATACAAAACCCTTCCCATTTGCAAATATTGTGTTATATCCAATATGGCGGAATCCAAGATGGCTGCCATGATATCCACACCCCCATTCATTGCAGTTTCCGCACCAAAACCCGCTTGCAACATATGATTGTCCTCCGTCCACGCGTCTCTTTCAGACAAATCTCATTTTTTTGCAGTCAAACGTAGCACACCCTATCTCTTCAACGAATGGCGAAATATCCAAAGTGAGTTTGGATTGTCGTTTGTGGGACAATTCTAGCCTAAATTGATGTGTCATACATACCCCTTTCTATTTGAAATTATTGTGTGATATCCAATATAGTGGAATGCAAAGTGACTGCCATGATGGCAACACCCCCATTCAATGCAGTTTCCGCCCCAATACCCACTTTCAATATGTGATTTTCCTCCGTCCACGGGTCTCGTTATTACTGGCCTGTCCCGATACTTTTGACTAACCCTGTATATATCGTCCAGTGCTTGTACTCTGTTACATTTGTACTTTGTGCAGAGTTTGAAGAAGACCTTGCTAGAAGGGGTTGAAACGTTACGTGTAGTTTATGTTATTATAATAAAATAAATTACTGCCTTGGTCAGTTTAATTTGTTTTTCTATGTGTATGTTATTGTTCAAATTCGTATTCCTAACAATTTCTAGTCTTGCGCTATATCTTGCAACTGTTGCTGCATCTTCGCGAAATCTACTAAGGGATTTCCTCTTTTTCCTTGGTGTATTGAGTTTATTGTCCATAATCAGTTTTGCGTACTAGTCTTTCCCACAGTAACTTGTATGTAGGACAAAAGTATGGACGACATATTTTCTTTGTGTTGTAGCAGGGTACACATAAGGGCATGTCTTCTTTTTTTTTTTTTGACAATCCATCTTCACATGTCCTCTCATCGCGCAATGAGAGCAAATATTTTCCAGTTTCTTACAATATTTCTTTACATGACGAGATCTTCACATTTCAAGCATCTGTGCACTAATATATAATCCTTTATCCCTGTAGCAAGGAATGCGATATAGATCCTGTTTCCTTGTATCAATATGTTTCTTATATACTATGACGTGACTTCTATAAAAAAATCTACTGTCTGTCTGTTCCTATTTCCTTCCTTAAATCGGAACCTGAGGTTTCGATTAAATTCTTTTTTATTCATCATGTCTAGTGATGTTTAGTGATTACAGTTCCTCTGTTATTTCTTCGTCAGTGTTCTTTTATTGGAATGTCATAAAGAATCAAGAGATGATTTCTTTTTTGGGAAATGTAGTCCTTAATCCCTTTGGTTTTTTTTAGCTCTGGGTGATTTCTTAGTTTCTCTGCGTCCTGTGCCGTTTCCGTGTCTACGATTAAGACGTTTTTAGTTGACCTAATATTCCAGACTCGTATTTTATCGGTTGAGTGTTTAATGAGCTGTGTCAATTTATTTTTGAATAGTTGGTGAGTCCTCTGCTTTCCCTGTAATAAACAGTGTGTTTCTCTGGTTCTGCGTTGCCTTTTTAATCATTCTTGTTTTTGGCTTATTTGCTGTCCACGTTTTGCAGAGCATCATCATATGTTTGGGTGTTACAGTTGTAGTTCGTCTCTGGTTCTTTACGATTATTGAAGAGCTGCATCTTCTTTTCGTTTAGAACACCATTAACTCATCTTAGGTTCTTAATTGATGTAGCGAGATCTTCACACACCGCCTGAATCAGGCAAATCGACTCAATCATTTGTTCAACCCGCTTTGCTGAAAATTACTATTAGCTATGAATGTGCTTCATTTGATTTTTTTTGTGTATGTGCGCTGTCAGCTATTTTCCCTCCGCCCCATCAGGGGTTAGTGTATAATTGGGTAGGTTGTAATGGGGTGGAGTCTTGATGTTCATCTTCTTTCCACTTTGTTCATCTTGTCTGTTTATCGGAGAGTCATGCTTCTGTTTTTCTCTGGCGGTTGGTGCTCCTCCTCTTTGAAAGGATAAGTCCTCATTTTGAGGGAGTTGGGGGTGTTTTAATTGTTTTGTGGGTTAGCGGCAGGAGAGGACCACAGACTCAGATTGGTTCACCTCGGCCGATAACAACAAAACGCTCCAGCACAAAAGTGCAAAAGGAGAGACATCACTGGAAAGTTATCACTATTCCTCCTAAACTATCTATTAGTATGAGGTGTATAAATTGCGACGAACATCACCACATGTTACAGTTTATAATCACCATTTATCACTGTTAACAAACACTGTTTATCACTGTTTGCAATCACCGTTCATCACTGTTTCTCACTGTTCATCACTGTTTATCAATCACCAGTTCCACTCAAAATCTGACAAGACCGTTCGATTCTTACGCGTTTCTTCCCTGTGGCGAATTTCTCACGCGTAGCGTTACGTGGCGGCCATTACCTAGCAATGTGACTATTTTTTGGTAATAATTAGCAAGTTACGTACCCGAGGTACGTCGAAAGTTTGTAGTTTTCTTCCTCAGCACTTCATGTAGTTGGTTCGACACATGGAGCGACACTCCACTCACTTTTCTCACTTTACCACAATTTTTTTCAAGAGAACTTGTTTACCCATTGGGTAGACGGTACTTCACTTTCACAGTGTTCCTACCGACAAAATTGTGTTTAAATGAGGTATTATTCTTCCATGATCTTATTCGACTGTAAAAATAAATGTCAGTAGAAGCAAGATGTTATTAATTGAGGTGCATACTTACAGGTGCTCCCCCCACAGGGAACAGAAAGACTGAAATGAACACATTTTCTGGTTTATTACATCATCAAATAAGATGCTACATTTTTGAGTTCTGTTTTGAGAATAACTTGATGCATTCCATATGCTTTGCTAAACATAAATCTAACAGGTGTAAACATGTTGAATTCAAATGTCAGTAAACTCATGATATTGGGAAATTGGATTGTGAATATAGTACCATAACCTTTGCGGTGCTTCTAGGACATTTAATTTGACAGGGTGTCCATTAAATCTCACATCATTTTGGGTATTTTGAGAAAGGTTGTTAATAGGAAGAAATTTCGAAAAATGTATTCCATGATGTTTATGGAGAAACATGTTGAGGCCAACCATTCCCTACCCGGGCCCCCGACAAGGAAGTAGGCTGGGGTCGACTCAATTTTTACAAATAACAAGGGGTTAAAGAATATGTCATTTGAGAGGTCTTATCACAACAAAAATAATAATACAGGAAATACGGGGTCTCTACGTAGCTCCAATTAGAAATGGCGTGAAATCAAGTGATGAACATGACAAGGCTTGAACAGGACTCCATCTCCTACAGTAGTAATCCTAGACAACAGTGGGAGCTGGAAAAATGTTCCTACACTGTAGCATGATTTGGAGATATCCCAGAAGTGTCGTAGTTACATGTACAATGTGAACTAAAGGAAAATTGGGGGGTGTTACTAGATGTTCCAACACGTACACCAACAAAAGTCAAATTGAGCATACCTACTATTTACTGAAGATGTTCGAAATGAGCCCCATTCACTTCTTGGCAGTAGAACAGACGAGTATGAAATGCGCGTCGCACTTTGCTGAACGTGTCTGCTGTAATGTCTCTCCAGGCTGCTATTATTCTTTGTTGCAGATCAGCAAGACTACTTGGTTCTGTTTTGTATTCAAAGGGAAAAATCTTTCGGAGACAAATCAGGCTATCTTCCAGTCTATTCGATGGTACACGACGGACTATCCAACTGTTTGGATAATTTTACTTCACGTACACACGCACGTCCCGGCTGTAGTGTGCTGAAGAACAATATTGTCCGCATCAAATTCAGGCACACCGATGACATCGACTGAGTTTTCTACAAGGACTGTTACCAAGGAATCCACTGTGTCACGTAGAATTTGCAGGTGCAGATTACAGTTTAATTTGCCATTAAAAATAAGTATCCAATTATGTGGTTTCCTAAAATACCTACCCGAACATTAACCTTCTCAGGTCTTTGCGTATGGCTTACCCTCACAACAAGGGGATTAACATCTGCCCATTCTCGAACATTGTGTTTATTAACACAGGCAGTTAGGAAAATAAAAACTTTCGTCAATGAAAGAGATGTTGGGTAAGAAGTTTTTGTTGTTAGCAATCCTGTCGCACTTAATTTCGAAAGACTCAATTCGTCTATAGAAATCATCATCTCCCAGTTGCTTTATCTGCATTTTGTAAGGATGAAATTTGTGTAATTTTAAGAGCTTACTGATAGAACTCCGTGGAATGTTACTTGTTTCTTCTATTTGTGCTAATGACGTCCTATAACTTCCAACACTGTTGCTTCACCGATGTGAGGTCGTCCTGGACGTCGTCTGTCATTAACGCTATGCGTTTCACAGATTTTTTTCACAAGGTTTGATACATACTTATGGTCAATACTAGGGTGTTGGGGATACAATTATTTAAATAGTAGATTCTGCCACAATCAACAAAAAGAAAGATTATTTCCACTTTGTCTGCGCCAGAACGCTCATTCTCCTGCGTCCAGTATGTCAAAGTCACTTCCAAAGTTTGCCCTCCGGTCTCTTTGCTTACGAAAACACAAGCAGAATTGTTCTGTTGAATATTCGTCCCGGTAGTAACACTGATTACTTGGTCTGGTTTGATACTCCGTCTGCACTCTCCTTCAAACAAGTGAATGGGGCTCATTTCGAATATCTTCTGTAAAAAGAATGTAAGCTCAATTTGAATTTTAGCGGTGTACGTGTTCTAACATCTTGTAAACCGTCCCCCCACACTTGCCTTCAGTTGACATTTTACATGTAACTACGTACCTTTGAGTTGCGATTCTGCATGTCTGTCCTTGTCCTCCTTGTGGCAATCTCATGGGGCGCGATGATATGCGGTTTTGTTTACGGGCACTTGCCATCTCATGGTGGGGGGCTTGTATGTATTTGTAGAAACTGCTTGGATATCTCCGAATCATGTTACAGTGTTGGAAAAGTTTTCCAGCTTCCACTGTTTTCTAGGATTACTACTGTGCGAATTGGAGTCCTGTCCAATGCTGGTCACATTGAACATTTGATTTCACTCCATTGTCAATTGGAGCTACGTTAAGATCCCGTATTTGCTGTATTATTGTTGTTATGATCAAATATTTCAAACGATATATATTTTGAACACCCTTGCCATTTGAAAAAAAAGAGTCGACCTAGCCTAACTCATCGTGGGGACCCCGGGTAGGGAATGCGTTGCATCAAAACGTTTCCTCCTGAACATTATGGAATACGTGTCTCGCTATTTCTAATTATGTACAGCAGTTTTAATAATACCCAGGGTTGATTGAGACTTTAAGGACACCATCTAGATAAGAGAAAATAGCCCAAATTGCACAGGATTTCAAATAAATGGACGTAGCTTCAAGACTAGCCACCGTAATCCAGCTCCGAAAGTGATATTTTCCCTTTTATCATATTTTTGGACAGTTTTATAACAATTGGAAGCCTCGGAAATATATTAAATTCGAACCCTTGAAAGTGTTGCAATTTACACACCTGGTTTTCTAAATCTCACCGCTTAGAATTCAGGGTGATTGTAAACTTTACCTATTTCTGGAAAGAGGTAATACTAGAGGTCATTTGCAACAATTTTGAGACTATGCACCGGGGATTGGAAATGAATGGGTTTCGATTCATTTCAGTTTTGTATATTTTCGTGCCATATTCCGACTTTCCACCAGAAAATACTAATTGTAAAAGCTAATCCACCCTGGTCACTGAATTGACACTTCCCAACAGCTGACGAATGAGTTACTAGTGGGGAAAAAAATCCTACCTAAAGTTAACATACCCACAGAAAGAACAGTCATTAGATCAGACGTCATGAACAAATTTGGAAACCATCGTTTAAATCGGAGAGAATGACTCAAAGAAAAATGGTATAACACATTGAGCATAAAAAAAGGAAAATACTTTCTTGTTTCATAAGCTCTCCAAAAAGATACAAATGTTGTAAACTGTCAAACGGGTTGGGGAAAGAAATCTGAAGAAAAAGCGGAGAAAACGCGTTGTAGTGGTCTTTGTAAAGTAAAATAAAATTGTCGGTTTCTAGATATAAATGAACGAAAATCAGTTAAGTAATAATATTATTCACCATTTTCATGATTCCAGGGTGCCAGAATAAACTGTTACAAGAAATACAAATCTTGTTCATATTGCGTTGCCTGGTTACGGATACAAACGAGCAACTCGCGTTTCAACTCTGTCTCTAATGTATTCGGCGACTAAGACAATTCTCTCTCTCAACTCTTCTTGGGACTCAACTGGTGTACTGTAGACTAACTCTTTCATGTGACCGCAAATGCAAGAATCGCATAGCGTCAAATTTGAACTCCTCTCCGTCCAGGGATCGGGCCGCCTCAACAAATTCATCGCATGGTATTATTGACGTCCAGCCACTGTCGCACACTCCGGAAATAGTGGGCTGGGCAGCCATCATATTGGTAAAACTTGCCCCTTCTTGTGCGAGCGGCACATCCTGCAGCGTTGTCAATTCTTCCCTTAGGAATTTTTCTTAGGTTGTGCCGTTTAGGTTTTGTGGCAGAATGAATGGTCAGATCACATGATTGTCGATGATTCACATACACACATGTAGTGAGAATTATCTCTGGATAAGCCGTTTCTTTCAATTTTCTTGGGTTATGACCCTTAGGAGCCCAAAAATGCGCATTATGAAAATTTGTAATACCATCGCGGTCGAATTTGGATTCGTCCGTTCACAGAATTCTTGTCAGACGATGGGTCTTGAGTGTCGATATTTATTAAAAATGGACAACAATTAATCCTTCTGACAAGCTCTCCCACCTCAATAGCATGGACTAGCGTGTAGTGGTATGGATACAGTCATGCACAGTTCACCAGACGTTTCGTTGAGTCATTCCAAGTCGCCTAGCCACAGGTCTTGATGAAGTAGTACCGTCTGCTCGAAAACACTGCAAGATTTCCTCCTCTTCAACAGGACTATGAACTCGGGGTCAGCCAGCAACGCCTTGACGTTCTTGAACCGTTCACGTTTCTCGAATGCGCCGCTATGTCGGTACAACACGCTCACGTAAGGTACACGGCGGTTAGAGAAACGCCTGTGGAAGTCGCTTCGTTCTGCAGGGGCGTCACCATCACAAAACCTATAACTATCCTCGATATCCGTGTATTCTGCATATTCGAAAGCAGCCATTTTACACGGAAGATGTTGTGAGCGTTTAGTAAACAACGCGAAATCTCAATTGTTGAGAGTAACTGACCTCAGAAATGAGCAAGAGAGTGAGCCTGGGTTGTATCCCCAAATATTCCCGTAGTTTCCAGAATACTCACGTAAATGAAAGTAAATTAAAATCCGCTACTTGCTCTGTACTTTTTATTCAGGTTCTATTTTCCAACAACCCGCGTGACAGTTGACAGCATTTGTATCTTTTTGGAGAGCTTATGAAACAGGGAAGTTTTCCCGTAATTTTTATGCTCAGTGTGTTTCTATTTTGAATCTACCTCTTCGAATTAAACGATAGTTCCCAAATTTGTTCATGCCGTGTGATCTAATGACTGTTTCTTTAAACGTATGGTAATTTTGGGCAAGAATCTTTTCCCCAACATTCACTCCTTCGTCAGCTGTTGGCAAAGTGTCAAATAAGTGCCCAGGGTGGAGTAGTTTTTTCACAATTAGTAGCTTTTGGTCGGAAGACGGAATATGTCGCGAAAATCCACAAATTGCAATAACTCGAAACACATTGATTTCGACCCCGGTGCATAGGATCAAATTTGTTGGAAATGCTCTAATATTATCCATTTCCAGGAATAAGTTGAATTACAAATCTCCCTGTACACAGAGAAAGAACATGTTTCAAAAGCTCAAACAAACTGTGACAAGTGTTTATTGAAATTATGGTATTTAGAACCACAATCATCCAAACGCATATGACATATCAGAACTTTAACATAAGATATAAAAAAGGAAAATGATGAACAAGCAAAGTAGTATAAAATACGATATTACTGGAACACAAAAAGTACGACCCCCTCAGACTGGTTTTGTCTACACTTAAAAATATTTCAAGATGCTGATATAAGCTTATTGCCTATAGTGTCCTACTCTGTCTAAGCCAAGACTTTAGTAAAAAGCCCTCGGGGATTGCCTGTAAAATGTACGACCCCCCTCAGATTGATTTGGCTAAACGTACAAAAAGCTGCGTCTGTCAGATTGTTGTCCATAGGATTGTAAAAAACATGCCCCTCTTGGCATTGTTTTGGCCACACTTAAAACTAGGCCAAGATGCTCATATGAACTTATTGCCTTTAGTGTAATACTCTGTTAAGTGTGCTTAAATACTTGACAGTCAGTTCAGAGTATTACTATGTTAACCCGAATTTTTAATTGTGCACCAGGCTCAACTTGTATATCTAGTACTAAGACAATGCATTATGCAGAGGCCTTTAGAATTGCTCTGTGACTCTTTGTTCTATTTCAGCATATACGACCAGTGCATGATAATCACTTATTTTTAAATTCTTATACAATACCTCCATAGAGCATTGTATAAAGTGTATGCTCTTTTTTGTATAGATCAATCTGATATTTGACCAATCCAGCTAATCTGTTACAATCCAAAGCATGTGTGTTAACTTATACTATCCCAGTTTGTCATAGAGGGATAATATGTGCTAGCATTATTCATTGTAAGAAATTCAGTATCAGCGTTTGCAAGCACAGTGGGTAATTTCAAGACTGGTTAACTTTGAAATGTGCCTGGCACTTGAGAAACTCAAGTCGTGCTGTAAGATCAACACTGTAGGTTGCGTGTCGATAGTTTTTCAGTTAATGTGAGTTCTGCAAGGCCACGTGGTTATTAACGTGGTGCCGTGTCGACACATTCAGCTTGTCGTGTACATAGAAGATCAATGCTACATGACAAGCCTGTGCGGACACGCATTAGCGATAAATCTTTGCCTCTGTAGATCAACGTAATAAATTATTAACTTTACGACCCATCATAATTTGTCAGACACCTTCGTTTTTTTAAAGTGTATAGTTTTATTAAGTATATAGTTTTTGATTTTAGCCCCAAGAAATTATATATAAATACAAAAACCAAAAAAAACAGTAACACACTAAATATACATAATGCTTAAATTATATCTCCCATATTGTTACTTTCTATTAAGCCCGTTATCGATTTTTGTACCGTCACGGATAACCCGGGAAATATTTTTGAATTCTTACTTCTTCGCTGAGACACGAAGTTTACATGAAACTATAGACCAAATAATATCGATTGTGTGAGGTTTGTATATAAGTAATGTTTAAATTATATCTCCTATAT